>NC_072731.1:53960108-54277518 GCF_026930045.1 Uloborus diversus
AGGAGGTTTTGTTGAGGCGGAATATTTACTCACGGCAAGATGAAACAAAATGAATACAGTTCAGAAGAAAACAATGAATAAAGAATTTAGTACCAAATCCAGCTCAATCAATTTTTAAAAATTTACAGGAGAAACAAAAGCATTTCACGCACTGCTCACTTAATTTTTGCAAAACATTTTTTCTCGTTTGAAAAACATTTTGTGTACGGCTTCATCTTTGTTTTAGAAAACAATGAGTTAAGCACTTAGTATCAAATCCAGTTCAATCTACATTTAAAAAACTACAGGAGAAAGCATTTCACGTTCTTAACGTTTCACGTTTACTTAATTTTTGCAGAAATTTGTTTTTGATTGAAAAACATTCTGTGTACGACTTCATTTTTACTTCCTTTTACAAAAAAGGAAGTATTGTATTCGCGAAAAAAATTTCACTCAAAAATCGACCTTAATTTCTATTTTGCTCACCGAATGAATGTTGGTTTTTTTCTTTCGACTCGACCACACGTGGATATATGCCTAGGAACGTACAGACACCCGAAATATCCATTTTGACGATCCCCGAGTTAATTACAACGAGTTTTCTCGTGACGTCTGTATGTACGTATGTATTTGCGTTTGTGCGTAAGTGTGTATGTATCTCGCATAAATCAAAACCGGTATGTCCTAGAAAGTTTAAATTTGTTACGTAGACTCCTAGTCGGGTCTAGTTGTGCACCTCCCCTTTTGGTTGCATTCGGATGTTTCTAAGGGGGTCTTTTGCTCCCTTTTGGGGGGAAATCATTGTTAATTTCGATGTAAACTGAAGTGGTGTTATAATTTGGCAAGTTTTGTCGCCAACTTGGCGACAAACTTAGCGGTTTTTTTTTAAAATCTGGTTTTGCTTTGGCCACTGTTGGTGATATTTAGAGAGTAAACTATTGAATCACATTAAAATTGCCAATAATGGGAAAATGACATCAAATTGAAGTAAAAGGAAGTCATGTGATGCACATATCAGCTCGTTGTTTTATTTTTTGAATGTACAGTATCGTCTGATTCTTAACAGATGATGAAATAAATTGGTTTGAGCTGGTTTTGAAGAAAATCGACCCTATTTTAATTTTACTTTTAAGTTGCACATTCAAATTTCAATTCAATTCATGTGGTTTGTTACTTTTATGCCATGTACTAGCATGTACAGCCAGAAATGTGATTCAATACAGTAATTTATTATAATAATGCTGTTGATGGTACCCGTACGGTTTTAGAGTAGTGATTTAATAAAAGCGTAGATTGAGGTACTTTTGAAATAAAACGGACTTTCTGGCAGCGATTTTTGATCTGATTGAGAGGGATTCGTTTTCAAATTGCTTTGTGACGTGATAGTATCGGCAAAGAAGCATCAAATTATTTAAAAAAAATTACGGATGAAACTGGTTTTGACACTATACGCCTCAAGTTATGATGGAATCCCTTGCAAGCGTACATTCACAGATATATAAAGTTAGTAAGCATTGGTGCCTGTTACCGACAGCTGTTATACGGAATGTAGAGGCAGACATAATGCGTGCAACAATCAATATCCATTCGATTTTATGTAAGATTTGAAGTGTCTGGGTTTGGTAATACTGTTATTTATTTTGATCTATCATTCAGTTCATTTTTTTTAAAGAGTTCTAATGCCAGTTCTGATGTAACTCTAAAGTCTCAGTTTTTTAAACATTGAATTTTGAATTCAATACGTCTGTTTGTGAGGCATATATTTATAATTTTTGTGAGTATTCTTGTTATTAATTTTGGTTGTTCATTTGTGAGTTGACATCCGAAATTTCCTTAAATTACACACATGGCTTAATTTCTAAAGAAGTGCAAGAGCCCTATCTTCTCAGATTTTGTTTCAATGCTTAAATAGTCTGAACTTCTTCTAAAACGTAAAAATTGAAGAGAAATACTGGCGTTGAGCTCCTGCGAGTTCCCATGCAAATTGAGTCCCGACTCCATAGTTCTGGAGACATTTTAACGTCTGAGATTTGGTCTCACGTTGTAATTCCGCATACTAACATCATTGAATGTTTGATGAGGAAGATTGTCAACAACCAAACACATAACAGACGCAAAGAAAGTAAATTAATGTGCTTGACACAATACGCATCTTGAATACAGGGAAACATAAAAATTTTCACATAACTTTCTGTTGTTTTTTCTTAATAAAGTGTAGCAGATGTTTTAAATTTGAAAACATTGTATTTAAACGATGTATTGCAGTCAATGTAATGAGTTGTTTGAATATATTCTTTGAGGTATTCTTTGGTAAGTAGAGAGACAGATCATATAGATCGGGGCATCAAAAATAATTTATATGTAGATGAAACAGTGAAAAGTAAAGTACACAGACAAGGTAAAAAATAGGAAGACAGATGTATTTAAACAAGCAGAAGAACAGATCAGTTGATAAAAACAAGAGTAGAGAAATTACTAACTATATCTAGTTAAATATATTTACAGCAAATCTGCAGAAAAATAAAGACATGATTGGAAAGGTCAACACACATTTTTACATGAACATCGTGAAGCAGAAAAAGTGCTCAAAATGGAGCGGGGTAAGGAAGGGTTTATCGCACGATCTTTTTGGAGAATTATTGGCATTTTGAGGCAGCAATTAAAATGAGTTTTATTGTAATTTGAAATAAAAATTACTGCGATGGTAAGCGAACTCATCTTAGGACCATCATTCTTTCATCCTTTTAGTTAATTCCTCAAAATAGGCAAACCAGCTCAAGCTCAGGTTTCATTTTCTCACAACCGGAAATCATGTTAAGCAAAGATTTTTTTTAAAAACTGAAGTATTTTTATTGTCGTCATACAGCGGCGGGCAACGTACGATTATTGGCGGGTGCAATGGTGCCAGAGACATAGGGCTGCTGACTCTTACATTAAAACATCCTTTTCAACAGATAAGTGAAAAAACTGCAGAACTCACTTGTTAATCATACATTTTTTGAAAAAAGAAATATGCGTCCCACTGAGGCATTCAATAAAGTAAGAAAAAAAGAGGAAATTGATAGCTGCATTTTGTCAAGGGTGCCCATTAAAACTGTTCCCCTCAGGATCATCAGAATTTTAACCCCGTCTCTACATCTGCTTCTTCGTGACTTTTACATTTAAGTAAAGCACTAAGCCAAAAAGAAGTTCTTCATTTCTTAAAATAGTCTAAAAGCTTATCTAGCTCCGTTTACAGCCCAGATAACCGAGACCCGCCTGGTTTCTGTCAGAAAACTTAAACTTTTCCTTCTCTGCACCCCTTTTAGCGGATGGATACGAAATTTGTCGCTTAATCTCCATTATTAAACACGTCTTTAAGTTCCTCGTTTTTAGACAAATCGTGGAAATTGAAGATTTATTATGCCAAAGAATATCGCCAGCGCTACAGCCAGTTCTCAACAGACCAGATGACCTCTTTTAAGAGAGCACAATCATTATATTTCTTTTCTCTTCTTTTTCTATACTTTCAATACTTCTTTTTGTGCGTCTTCTAGGGAAATTTTCAGCGATGAATCATTCTTTTGTGTGAGCAGAGTTTTCCGAGCTCTTTCTTTTCAGTTAACCTTTCCTCAGAGTGTCGAGGAACATGCATTTAGGGTAAAGGCTTTTAAAACGCTTAAAAGTGAAAGGCATTTAAGGGGACTCGAGAGTCGATTTTTATTTCTCTGGTCGTCGAAAATTTTCAAGTATCTAAGTGCATTAAGATGGAGGCACTTTTCTTCTGTGATTTTCATTGTGAATGAAATAAATAGATCAATGCAGAAATGAGAAATATTTTGAAAACATTTAAGGAGAAAACTGTTTCAATCATTTTGTGCAACAAAATTTTATGTACAGCGAAGTATCGTTTAAACGATTTTGAAGGGATTGTATAAACAAAAATCATAGTATGTATATATTAATATGTATTTTACTCTGCCGGGGCGGATTTAAAAAAAAAAAACATATAAATGATAAAAGTGTATAAAAGAGAACGTATACAAGGTGCTTCATTGGTTTTTTTTTATTATTATTATATTTGTGCAAGGAATTTGTGATATCGTCACTTATTAAGCTTTTCCATTTATAACATCCTAACATTGAACAAAACAACGGGTCACACATCAGCATCACGGGCCGTAGGTAGGGCACTACTATCAGGCCCGACGAGAGGCCATTTCAGCCTAGTCGGAAACTAGGGGTCCGGGCCTTGAGGGGACCCGGAAACACTGATGCAAAAAAAAAAAAAAAAAAAAGAATAAATAAATTAAAGGAAGAAAGAAAAAGGGGGAAACAACTCTGAACAATAGAGAACAAAAAGATTAAGTAAAATTTACTTTTGGTATTTACTCTCGTGACACTTAAAATTGAGTTAATTGTTTTCTAGTAAGCAGTTTTGATTTTTTCCTCCACCCTCTGTTTTTCTTCTTTTTCCCTTTTCTTATATTTTTTTCCCTTTTCCCCTTTTTTCTTCTTTCCTCAATTTTTCTTCTCCTTTTCTCCCTTTTCTTTTTTTCTTCTTCTTTTTTGGAGGACGGAAGGGGCCCAGCGACATAACTGACAAGGGGCCCGCCTTGACTCTTTGCGACCCTGACCAGTATGCTAAATAAATAGTATTTGAGAAAAAGTGGTTGGAATTAAGAATTATTTTCACACAAAGAGAAAGATCCTACCCTCCTTGACATCATAAAAATTCGCTATTGTAGCACTTTTAAAATAACTTTTAAATCATATTACTTTTATAATGCTCCTTATGAAATTACACCATGTTTTGCATATAAAGTTTCCCTAACAGAAGCACTCGCGTAAAAAACGGTCAAATTATCTTTCTCCTCTAGAAAATTAAGTGGGAAACCTGCCCGTTCGGAATTTTCTTTCTTTTACGATCCTTAATTAACTAGCAGCAAGTTCCTAATAAAAGACAGTACACTGCAAAAGGGAAAAGGTAGAACAAAAGTTGGAGTTTGCTTTCACCTTTCCCTAAACAAATGAGTTTGGAGAGTTACCAAAGTGAATAAGAGTTTCCGAAATAGATAACACCTCGTGTGAGTGTGCCGGGAATAAATTTAATCTCCTTTCCATTATCCGACAAATTTCCTACCTTATCCAAGCTTCCTTCTTTAAACATTTTCGCTTGAAGCTACTGGAAATAAATAATCGTATCCAGCGAAGGATGATACTCTTGATTCGCCGTTTAATTCGGTTATATTCGATTGGTTATTCTAAGGAAAAGTTAACTTTCAAAGAATACCGTATGAAATGAGAAAATTTGAAAGAAAAACAATAAAGCGTGGCAGTACAAAATTTATGTTCACCTTAGAGCATATATTTAATGTTTATTTTTTAAACATATATCGCTGGCAAAGGTTCGAAATGCACGGCTTAAAATAAAATATATATACAGAAATCGAAGTCTAGCTTTGAAGATTTTGTTATGAAAATTAATAGTATAAATGCTCTTGAGTACTTCTTAGTTGCTTTGGTGCCCAAGGTAGATGAAGTTGCTTCAAATATTAGCTTAATACGGTTAACTCTCGATTAATCGCGGGGTGGATTGTCCGCAAGTCAATCAAAAATATTGAAAATGTATTTTTGCAACATAAAGCAATTACCAATGGAAGTTTTTTTTGTTGTCACACTCAGTTGTTTTTGTTTTACTTTTTTTTAAATTTATTTATTACGCTTTTTTTCATTGTATATTTACTTGTTCTTTATTGATGTAAAGTTCTGTTGTCAAAAATACAAAACATTTTTACTGTACTGTATTATGTTTTGACTTTTTCAGAAAGTATTATGCATCAAAACAGCCAAGTTTTTGAAGAAAACCAATTTTAACCTTACTAGTCCCTCACTTTATTATTTTTTCAGTTTATAAGTGATTTTTACTGTCGGCTTCATTTATGCCACTCCAAGTACGCTCTGACTCAGAAGATAAGAAACAGCTAGAAAATAGCTAGAGCTAGATTATAAAGTGAAACCAATTTATTGAAATGCAATGAAATTTTTACAGGCGCTTGGACAGAAAAAGATGCAGTGCCGCGCAAAATAAAGGGGGGAAACAGCAATTCCTTCAAATGAGCAGTATAAACTCAATGTCCGTTACTTATGTGAAAAATGTTTAATCACAAACATTTATCGGTGGGATGTGTAACCACCTCTACTGGAAATGTAGACTCATTTCCAGAAATTTTGGGCAAGGAATTAAATAAATGAGCACCACCAAACACACGTACAGTTTGACCCCCAATGAGATGGAAATGCAAACGTCGGGTTTACAGGCGGAAACAGGACATATACTTGTTTGTGGTGAGGCCAATTTGCTGTTGCAGATGTGTGATAGCATAAAACTAAGTACAGTCACATTTAAATGAGAAAAATGAGCGCTTAAAATTTTTTCTTTCCCTCCTCATTAAAATGGAATCGACTTAAGGGCCGTTTGCCAATTCCATATATAACATGGTCAGACTGAAACATCGAATAAAACTAAAGAAATAGCAACGGCTAAAATACGCTATTTTCATACCTATTGTATGATACAGTCAGTTGTAGGTATACAAAAGTTAAATATTTTATTACTGAGTTGCTGTCACATTTCACTACAAGGTATCGGGCAAATTTTGCTGTTATAAAGTTTTTTTTTTTTTTTCTGTCGAGTTATGCTTCTTTTTCAGTTGATCGCTTATTTTTTGAGGTATAGTGTAGATGAAACTGAATTTCAGTAATAATTCGAGAAATCCTAGTACAGTTGGGACTTACTAGTAAAATCTGAAGCAGATCAAATTTGTTTCAATATAAGCCGGGAAAATTCTGCTGCAGTTCTGATATTTCACATGTCACGTAAAAACCTTCCTTTCGTACGACTGTCATCTAAGGTAATGCAATTCATGTTCCTTTTCGTATTCAAGACAGATGAATCTGATTTGAAAACCTGGATAAAATGATGTAGCTGCTATCGGCTTCTTCATCGTAGGCGACTATACATGATTTTAACGAAAGTTGAATAAACTCTTTGTTATTCTAATTGATGATCTATTTTTTTTAAACCAGAAACTGGTGAAACCAGAATCTGTTGTAAACTGACAATGAGTAACATTGTGATGAATGTTTCTGTTATTGTTGTTGACTTCTCCATATATTTCTGAACTTAGAAACATTACTACAATAGTACATTCCTTACTTTGCAGTACAGTGCATTATTCAAATGTGGTTCGAGCACCATAGGTGCACACATTGAACTCTGGTAATGAAAAGCATTGCCTTATGTTTATAAAAATTATTAAACACCTCACCTGACGTTTATTTTTTTTCACTTTGACGATACAGCTGTCAATGTAAATTACTTATAATTAGTTTTTTCTTCTTCCTTTTTTTTATAATAGAGTAAAAAAATCCTGAACCTGTGAAGGTATTAGGGTAAGCATATTCATACGACATTTTGTTTCTTTTCTATGAATTTTTAAAATGTGTCATGGACTTTTCAGGTACCTTGTAAATTTAAAAATATTGTTTCGGAATCTTCATCTTTCAAATCGTCGATTTTTTGGTCGGATGTTTTAAATTCGAACACCGACGCTCTGTTTTCGATATCGCATCTTCAGAGTGAAACACTATTCTTTTTTGTGAAATGTTGTCAAACACCCTTCTTTACAAAACAGATAACCTTAACAACACAAAGAAAAAAATGTACAAAAGATTACACTAAAATGTGCATAACTGAATCACTACAGATGATTCAGTTTTCAACTAAAATGATGTTTGATGCACCTTGTACGTAATGATGTACCCAGTTCATCAATATCATTTTATGCAAAGCTAGGACAGGAGTACAGATGCATTGGAACAGAACAATTACTAGAAAAACGAAAAACAATGAATAATTGCTGATAGTAAGTGTCCTTTGGGAGTCGTCAATTTGTTTCAGACGGCGCATTAACTATTAAAATACAGACGTGTTTTCTCTCCTCATTCAAATCCAATTCACCAATTACGGAAAGAGGGCGAAGAAGAGCAGACTAAAAGTACTAACCTGATTGGTTTCATTAATTTAGCTTAGTGCAAAAGTTGGAATTTATGCCATCTACAATTTTACATTTGTCGTTCAAACTTAGTCATTTGTCGGGAAATAACTATAAATGATGCGTGCAAAATTATTGTAGTTAATTAGATAAAAAAGAATAATTCTGATACTATTCTTACACTAATGGCTTGTTAATGGCCAAATGAATCATAATTACTTTAGTTTCGTAAAAGTAATAGTATTTCCGAATTTGAATTTTAATTAATATTTTTAAACGTTTACAAAACCAACTCATAAGAGTCGTAATTACTTTCTCTTTGACAAAAACAAAAATTCGTTTTTAAATAACAAATAAAAATTGCTGTGCTATAATCCGCTTTTATTCATTAGGCGACAAAATATACATTATTATGCAAAGTACGGAAGGAATAACATGATTCATAAAACTAGTAACTGTAATTTTAAAATAAAACATATTTTTGTTTATATTTTTTTCAGGATGTAAAAATAAAATCCCGTGAAAAAAATAATCGAAGAATTTTGGTTCAATATCCCTTCAAAACGTCAGGAAGAAATCCATCACGTTGTCTTGAAACCTGTTACAGAATGATGTACTTCCTTTTTTCATACTTTGTAAAAAAAAAAAAATCTCCAGAAAACTTCCACATGATCTTCTGTTGTTTGAGTATATCAGCGAGGAGTTGGTTTTAAAAATGTCATATACAGTTCCGAAAATTCTAAAGTACTTTTAGTTTTAAATGAGTTTTTCAATTCATCATTTGCTTTGCTCACCAAAATCACTTTATAACAAGGTGGTGAGAAGTCGGTACATCAGAGCCAGATTGATTTAAGTCCAAAAAGTGCGATTTTCCGTTTATTAGTGCATTGTATGTAGAAGCCTATTCCGCATCGAGCCATGTGAACGTAATTCTTAAAAAAAAAAAAAAAAAACTTTCCAATTTTTCGCCAGGGTTCGCACGTTTCATCCTTTACATGCGTCAAAAAAAAGTTTTTTTTTTCAGCAATCACGATTGCTTATTGCTTTCATTTGACCGTTTTTGAGGTCCTTTGATATTTCCCACCGCCACCCTCTGCACCATCACCGTGGACAGGCGGGCTCCTCACGCTGCTGCTCCTATAGCGAAAGCCGTCTCCAGGTTGCATCCATGTCCTACACACACGCGCATACATACACAACTACACACACACAAACACATACATACAGACACTTACACATATACACACACAAAAACCTACACACACACACAAAACTACCCACACTTTCATGCCTGCACACAGACAAAAACACACATGCCTACACACACATACCCCATACAAACAAACACACATATCCCCCCCCCCACACACACTCGTGATTGCGAAAAACATAATTTGAATTCAAGATGTCAAAATTCAAATTAATTTCCCTTTATTTTCTCTTATGTATAATTACCATAATGTAACTTACGTCCTTCTAGCTCAGACGTACAGAAATCTCGAAGTGCGTTTTCTAAAGTTTGATTTTGTTCTTTTATTATTATTGTTTAAAGCTTATTTTTCTCATAAATTTTCTAATTTGAGTGCGTTAATATATATATATATATATATATATATATATATATATATATATATATATATATATAGGCGAAAATAATAATAATTTTACATTCACCCCTTTTTAAATTTTAATTCAGTTGAAAGTTTGATTTGAAGATCAAAAGTGTTCAAAAGTTTTTGGAAACTAAAGATACATGTAAAAGCTCTATTCAAAAAACCTGAATCTGACGCTTACCTTCTGCCATGCTATTCTAACACAGAGTGAGCTCTAGAAACCTAAAAAAAACCGTTTGATTTGTTTTTGCTCCCATGGTTATATCTTTCAACTCTTCTGTTTGTTTCGTTTGTTCCTTTTACATTTTTTTAAAAATTACGTTTCTTTATTTCACAGAGATCTACATCCATATATATGCTGATCATAACAGGAAAAAAAAATCTTTTAGTTAAAAGAAATTGAAGGGTCAGTGAAAATGTGATTTTTCATTAATGGCATAGTTAAATTAAAACTTAGATTGTATTTGGTAGGGATTTTTGATCAGTTTTTGGCTCATCGTGATTCAACTATTTTAATCATTATTGTATTTTTATAATAAAAAGAAATCCATCGAGGGTGGTTTTTTTTTTTTCTATTTTAGTTAAAACGAGAGATTTGAGGGGCAAATTTCTTATTCTGGTACGAAGTACCGGAATAAGAAGAGCTAGGTTCAACAGTATGTGCATTTTACTTGGTGAAAATAATTCCTTCTAATTTCGGGATGAGAGGAGGGAGATTTACATTTACTGAATGTGCTTTTTTAAATACTTAGCGCAGACGCCGCTGTGCGGGTACAGTTAGTAGAGAATAAAGAAATAAACAAACAGACATCTTTCACTGGTAGAAAAATGCAACAAAAAAAAAAAAAAAAAAAAAGAAAAGAAAAAAAAAAGAGCTCGCTTCTAAAATGATATAAACTTGAAGAACTTAGCTAATGATAAAGAACTAGAAGCCTTTTTGTAATTACAAAATCCTGTATGTATTTTATGCCAGCATGGGTCTCATACCTATATATTACACTTAAATATTATCCAAGTTTGGGAATAAGGCAGTGGCGATATCAAATTGGATATTCGAGATAGGTTAATCAACATGAATCTGACTTCTATATCTGGCTGTCGATACCGGTGCTGGAGACATGATTCATGCATTTCCGATGCGGGATCAGCGGACAAGTATCTCGATATGAATTCGGAATCCAGTCTCTGCAAATGAAATATTCTTGCACTGATATTCATGAGCAACTCCCATTACTTGTGAGGATTGATAAAATAAGACTTGAAACCTAGTATGAAAATTATTGCGAAGATAGAAAATATTGAAATAATATTAAAGAGTGAGAAAAGCGGTTTCATGAGACTCAAAAGGGTAAAATCAAATGCTCACTTATTCCATCCCACAAATAAAGTTGCAACATACAGTAGGATTTTCGAGAGATTTTTTTTAAGAAAAGAGAGGGAGAAGAATTTTTTTTTTTGTAAAACATGTACCTAAGAGTCTGTCCATAATTGATGCAACACTTTTCTCAGGGGTGTTTACCCCCCTAACAGCAAGGGTGTACCCCCCTTAAATATCGCGAAAGCTCCCCAAAGCAACAGCCCCCCCTAAAAAAAGTAAAAAATACCCCTCAAAACGATCCCACCTGAAAATTTCAATGGCGCAGTCTGCGCCATATCACCTCCCCCCCCCCTTCCAAGAGGGCACTTTTGCTTTTCTTCAATATTGTTGACTTCTTCTTCCCTGTTGTCACAAAGTGCCTCAATTCACTTACCCCCTCCTCTAGTCACTTGTCTCTTAAGACGGTAGAACATGACTTAATGGACTTCGAATGCTTGATGTTTGAAGAAAACAATTCATTACTCAAGAATTAAAATAAGCAACTTATCGAAGAAACTATCCGCAACCTAACATTAGTTTTCTTGGCTTAAAAACAAAATTCAAAGGCGAATGTAAACTTTTTAACATTAATGTCCTTGATAATGTTTATTTACATTAAAACGTGACACAAAATAGGAATCTTATTTCTGAAAGCTAACAAACGCGCTACGGTTTCCGAATTCAAAACTGATACTACACTAATGCAAAAGCTTGCCTTTATTTATCTGTAAAATTAAAAGCTTTGCAAAATCGTACAGCATTTACTTTATTGGGGAAAAAAAACCCTTCAAATTCTGCCTTTGAGATAAATTCCCGTCACTAAATCTTACCAAGCGATTAAACGCAGAAATGTCAACATTAAAACTAAAATCTACCAAACCTAGCTTCATCCATTACTTTAATCTTTTAGTAGAGTGAACTTTTAAAATATTTGAAAAGGATGAACTAAACGTTACTTTACAGCTTCAATGAAGTTAAAATTTTAACTGAAGAAAATCTACGCAAGGTGTTTTAGAAACGTGATTCTACGAGTTTTCTAAAAGCGTACTTACAAGTGACTACGGCTTTTACACGGCTTTCATTTCCTTGTTATACATTGTATTCAATAAAAGCTTCAACGAGAGAAAAAGGGACGCAAATTTCTAGTATCTTTTGTGACTAAAACAGATTTAATAGAAACACCTTGAACTTCAGAATAACTTCAAGACTAAATAAAAATGACCTATTTAATAAGTATATAAGTGTATATGACACAGATTATTCAAAAAAATAAAAAGAAATAAAGTCTTCTTCTACTGGAAACTGTGCATCCAAGCAATATTTCAGCCACCACATTTTTTTGAAAAAAAGAAAAACACATTACAATAACCTTAAATTAAAGCAAATTAGTATTAGCCCTGAAATTTTCTAGTTATTTACCGACTTTGTATTTATGTTCAGTATTATTATCATTGTTTATACAGACTGTTTATAAAGTCCTTGAACTAATAAAAAAAGTTAGTTAATAAAATCAAATTTAAACATAATTCTTTTCTTCTATTTAACCCCCGACACACAAAAGAAGGGGGTTATAAGTTTGACGTGTCTGTGTATCCGTGTGTCTGTCTGTGGCACTCTAGCGCCTAAACGGATGGACCAAAATTTTGAAAAAAAAAAAAAAAAAAAAATTGTTCGAAAGGAAAGTTGATCGAGAGTGTTCTTAGCTAGATTGCGCCTTCGGATGACATTAATTAACGAAGATATTAATTAAAATCTCTAAAACGTTTTCCGCGATTTTTGTAGTGAAAACATATTTAAAAATTTCATAAGTTAGTACCAAAATAAAGAGTTTTTTCTGCATCTGATAGAATGTGTTTGGAACTTCCATACTATATAGAATTCGAATTACAACGCTTTTTTAAAGCAGATTTTAAATACGGCTAAGCCTTTATTTAAGCGATTGGTAACCGAATTCATTGTTGGCCGAGAAGGAAATAAAAATCAATGATTTAAATTTTTTATCTGTTGCCAGTTTCTATTTGTTAACAAATAAAATACTTGTAAATGATGTTTAATATTATAAGGCTTTTATATAAAAGGATTTTTCAATTTTCCCTCTTGATTCTACATTTACGACTCAGTCGGGGGGGGGGGGGGCGTTAAATTTTTAATTTAAGATGATCACTTGTTTAATCTTTATCTAAAGAAGTTTTTTCACAGCTTTAATAATTACACATCTCTTGCACCTTTCGCAGTTCTAATTAGAGCTAGACCAGAGATCTTTAACCCGTAGCCCGTGGGCTAGCAGATCTTGCTTTTTCAAACTGAACGAACTTTGCCTCCTTCTAGTAAACCAGAGGTTCCCAAAATCTCAATCATATTAAACGTTTTAGCTCGATAGCACCTCGGACCCCCTGGCATGAACTCGCGGATCCCTGGGGATTCGTGGACCACTGTTTGGGAAACTCTGTTCTAAACTGAAGTAATTTAATTTGATCAATGCGTACCACAAGCACTTTTAAAATATTTTTTTTTTCCTTTATTAAATTAAGGTTGAAGACCAATGAGTTAGACGATTTTCCACTTAGCACCACGTAGATACAAAGGGAAGAGTTAGACCCACAGTTTAAAAATGACAAAATATGCTTAACGTGGCCACTACTAATGCGTTTACCTTATTTTCTTCCAATCTAATAAATATATGTGCTATTATAATGCAATTGCAAACTTAAACGTATTTAAACTGGTTTTGAAGCTGCGGGCCGCTTTTTATTCTCGAGAAATGTGCTTCGATATTTTTAAAATCACAAAAATGTTAATATTATCTGTATTATTATTAATAATAATCATTATTACTTTTGTGAAATCAACTGTAGAAGAAAAAATGAATTAACAAGATTTTACTGAACTTACGAGTAGAATGTGCTTTTATCAAGGAAATCCATTGTACGTACCTAGAAAAGAAAGAAAAACATGATTTTGCTTTAATTTCTATAACAATCACAAAACAATCAAACATCTTGAAACTACAGTTAGCAGTTTAAGCGCAGTATGTTAAAGATTAAATATTATTACTAAAGTTCTATTAAGAAGGAATTTATGTCCTTACAGAATATCCTTAATAAAACAATTTAATATAACATAGTAAGTAAATAGTAACTAATGTTTAGATTAGTGCAAAACCGCGCAAAGTACTTGTAAGAAGATTGAGAATTCAAATTCAGGTCAAAAGAGTACTATGTAAGTTATCAGAAAATCAGTTAAGAACTACGGATTATTGGCCAATCCTTGACAGCCGATGACTTTCACGTGTATTTTGTGTAACAACAGATGTCATTTTAAAAATTAATACAAAGTTTTAAAGATTTAAGCTCTACTTTAGTATTATTACTTGATTCTGAATATATAAGTACTGGTTATCCGACATTCGGCAAACTGACGAGTTTCATTATACAATAGCAAAAATTTTAAAATAGCTTGATGATCGAAAATTCATCTAAAAACATCTAATAATACGGAGTTATTAATGTAATTAATGAATAAACGATGCATAATGTAGCTCAAAACTGCAGTTACTACTGATATCAACTAGTTAAGTAAAAAATAATTATTAAATTAAAAAAAAACCGACTACGTAAAAACCAAAAAAATTAAAAAGAAAAAAATATAAGCCCAGTAGTTTAGAATGTTATGAAGTACTACTGAACAACTACACCATTGAAATAGTTTTATAATCGACACACATAAGACAAATCATATATTCAAAAGCAGAATAGAAGGATCAACAGTCGGGGCCCATTCCTTTTTTGACCAATCAAGGAACCCCTAAGATTTGAATGAGCTCAGGTGGCGTGCGACACGATCCAAACGACAACCAGTTGCTGATATTATGAATTTTTATTACTGTCATGTGTTTAGTGACGTTCCCAAGGTTAAGACAAATCGATTGACGTAAGAATAATCAAAATTTGCTAAGGCGTTTAGCCTCAATAACGCCACATATAGGAACAAACACACATACATAGACTCATAAACACATTAACTTCTTTTGCGTCGCGCACGCGCAGTCAGGTAAAACGAAACGAAATGAAAATTTTTCCAGACACGTAACTGGGTACTAAGATTTGAGGCCTAAATTCAATTTTTTAGCTCTACAAAATGAGTACTATTATGCATACAAAAATAGTTCTAAAAAAAGCTTTTTTAAAGAACTTTTTTATGATTGATATTAAAAAGTTTTGGAAATTTGAAATAGTCATTGTTGAAAGTTTTCTTCACGAATATGTACAACTTATGCCACTAAATTTGGAATCTTTAGTTTTCTTTCATGGTAAATAACTACAGCTGACCTTCTCTGATTTGCGTCACGCTTTTATTTTCATCATATTATCAAGATTTTAGAGCAGTAAAAGATCAATTATTATCAAATCAAAAATTATCAAATAAGATCATGTATTATGCTTTAACAGTAAGTAATGTTCAAGCGTATTGAACATCCTACGATTTATTAAAAAATGGCATTGAGTGTATGCGCGAAGCTTCGTGCATTTAGGCTAATGTGAGATTAGCGTTAGTTGACGAAGGGAAACAAACCACTGCATTCAATTTAATCCAAAAAATAAAATCGTTTAGAAAGCAATATTGCACATTATGATAAAGATAACTAGCAAAAATGTGTGTTTAAAAGAATAATATCGTATTGAGTACGAATATCTAAAATCTAAACCAAAATAAGCGTTTATCTTCACAAAGAAAATATGGAGAGCTCTACATCAAAGAGAGTATCATAAGATTTTAAAAGTAGTTGGTTTAAGTTACAAAACAGCAAAATAAATGTAAAACTAAAAGATTTAAATATTTTATTTAGAGTTTTTAGGGGAATATAAAAAAACAGTTCAGAACAAGTGCAAAATCGGCTATTGTTTCATCACAACATAAAATAATACTCACGATTAATAGTTCAACCAGTGTAAATTTCATGCAAAGTTATTAAGTTTAAAACAACATCAGGCAGTCAAAAGTGTTATTATTATTATTATTATTATTATTGTTTAAAATTTATCCTTGGTACTTCAAATACAATATTTACCGAATGATTTTAATAGAACCAGAAGCCTGTTGCACCGTCTACTCAGTAATGAGGAATTTTTCTTTTGTAAAGGGAGAAAAGAGAGAACCAGAAAATCTTTCTCTTAAATTATGAATATCGCGCTTTTGTTTTCATATTTTCCTTGTTCAACAAGCAATTTTACCATTAAAAATAACTCCGGGGCAACTTTTTGAATCCCCTTTGCTGTAATGCAATGCAATACGGCCGTTAATGTTTTTGGAGGTAAAACCAAGAAGAATTTTTGGAACGGCTTTAGGTTTATTAATGCATTAACATCAAATTTGCATTTGATGCGTTAAAACTCTTTTTCATACAAGCAAATTATAAATTCATTTTATATTTTTGTGTCGAGGAAATTTTTAGATTTGAATTCTCTTTACACTTGTTTACATAACTCTCTTAGTTGTGAAAAACAGCTGTACGTTCGTACATTTTTGTTTCCTTTTCCAAAACATTATTATTCTTTTTACATGAAGCCTATAGTGTCGAAGAAAGCTCAAAAAGCCGGAATGTGATTCTAAATATTGCACTTATCTTTGCACGTCGCCAAAAATTCCTCACAAACTCGATTGCACAACTGAAAAATCTTTCTTTCTTCCCGAAGACTCATTTACAGAAACGTAAAATTTTAAGAGGATCCGCATTTACAAAATGGCGCATGCAAGCGATCGCATTCATTACAACCTTTCGGAACGCCTGAGAAAATTTTATTACTCCTTCGCCAGTTTCTAAAGAATTTCAGCAATTTACTGAAAACTGTAGGAAAGTTAATCAATGCGTCCGAACGTCGCTCTACATAATAAAACTACTTTTGAAAAATATTTTACTGTTATTGCCTTGGAGGACATATTTTGTTCGTAAATAAAAATTAATGTTCTAAATGGAGCTGCTTATTTCTAATTGTTGGGGTAAAAAATACCCTTGAATTCAGGGCATCGAATAATTGCAATAAAAAATATTATCTGTAATAAAATGAGTTGAGTGGAATGTAGATCAAGGAATTAAATGCGATAAATTTATTTTAAAAGAAACATTGTCGATACGCTGCGTTATGCATAATTTAGTGTGATTAAAAGTTATAGCATAAAATACAATTTTCTTAAATAAAGAATTCTAATCTTGTTTTAAGGAAATAATTGTAATAATTTGGTCTTGATGCATGAATGTGAAGATATAACGTAAAAACAAATAAAATGGTTACTGTAATATTTAAGTACTTGTGACAATAATTTCAATTTTTTTCTTACCAAAACTAATTGGTAAATTAATGCTATATTAATTCGGTTAAATTGATTTCGTAAGGTTTTGCCTCAAAATTCACATTAGAATATTTAGTTATCAAGCGTCCCTTTGAAATGCGCGCTTTAAATTCCTGTTTCAAATAAAACATTTGAAAAAAAAAAAAAAAATGTTATTTTCACGAAAGTGGTTTTACAATGAGATAATTTTATGAAAACCTAAATTTGGTTTTTTAGTATTTGGCTATGAAATGTCCCTTACGTAACGCTAAATCTCGACGTATTTATATTTTTCACTGTCAAAATAAATGAGAGACAAAAAGGATAAAAAACAGTTATCTGTATTTTTTCAGTGGGAAAAATTAGAGACTTAGCGTTACGTACGGGATATTTCACAGCCAAATATACGGTGGAATGATCCTTTTAAGTAATTGTTTTACATAAATTGTCCATTAGTTGAAATATTCAGATCCTAAAGATAGGCTTTCATTGATTTGTTTTTTCTTTTCTAAATCATGCTGTATAGCAGCACCCACCAGAGCTACTAGTACCATTTCTTGTCCTAAAACAGAGGAGAGGTTCACCTACCATTTGTATTGATTATCTCCAAATTTTTAATTTTGACACTTCCCTTTGCTTCTCACTGGCTCATATTGTGATAAAAAATTAGCACATTTTGCATACGCATTAAGCACTGAACTGTTTTTAGTGTAACTAAAGAGTTCTGAATCAAATATGTAAAACTTTGGTTTCGCATTTTATTTTGAAACTTTTTACATGCAGCAGTACCCCAGTTATGGGGGGGGGGGGGAATTGGCTGTTTCTGTATGAATAATTGACACGGGCAGAAGTTTATTAACTTCATCTCTTTCGTTTCTCATTTGCTATATTTGGCTTCAAAGTATTTGATAGACTTATTCATCAGTTGTGTTTTTCAAGTAGCGCTTTCAATTTCTTCAAAAATAAACAATATTTTTTGGGATTCCTACTTTGGTAGAGCTAATAAATTGGTGCTCTAAGACCTATTTAATGAAGCTAATAGTTTACATAATCAAGCTAATAGTTGACGTGAGTTCAACTACAGAATACTTTTTTACTAAGTTAATCAATCTATAAAAATATAAAGTCATAAAAGCTTAGCTATATTGCGATAGTAAACAAATAAGGAGAAAAAAACCTTATTGGATGTGTATCAACACACGTAACTACTTAAAGAAAACAGCTTGATAAACAACTTGGTACTGAATCAACATGTGAGAAATGGAAAAGTAGGTTACCTAGTTTTGCATTTTATTCATTAATCTTTGCTTTTTAAAGAATATACTTATTCCTATTGGATTTCACTTATTATAAAAATAATCTTCGAGAATTTCTCAAACATTTGGTCAAGCGTGTTTCCACGATTTTTATTTTTAACTGAAATGTCACATAGTGAAAAATGCAAAAAAAAAAAAAAAGAAAGAAAGAAAAGAAAAGAAAAAAAACTCTCCTTAAAATGTTAAAAACCACAATAGTGTATACATCTCTTCTATTACGGTCATCTTTCATTTCTTCTAGAGAAAAGAAGCTTTTCATGAAATTTATCACCATTACGGTCTATTTTCGTGTATTTCATTCCTACAAAATGAATTTTACGTCTCTGAAATATGTCAAAGAATATTTTGATGCCTAGAAAGAAAATCTCAGTGATATCTTTGCTTGCAATTAATATTTTATTTGCAAGTAGATTACAGTGTGTTGAGTTGCAATGTTAAACCCCATCTATCCTAATATGGACTGTTCCTATAACCGTGATTGACTCACATGTGACGTCATCTCCAAGTTAAATACGCTGTAGCGTAGTGAATGCTCAGTTACAGTTTAAGTTGCAGTCTAGTAATGTATCTGTTTGTGTGTTGTTCGTGTTCTGTCAAATAAATACGTTCTGCGTTCCAAACCCACTGCCTCTGCATCCTTATTTTAGGATTTCCAACACAGTGTTCACTATTATCGTGTGTTTCGCACCTCCAAAATGAATTTCACACCTCTACAAAATGTCAAGGAGTGTTTCATGCTTTGCAAAAAACAACCTCAGCAGTATTTCTGCTTGCAATTCATATTTTATTCATACGTAGCTTACGGTCTTCACTATTTTCGTGTATTTCAGTCCTACAAAATGAATTCCACCCCACTAAAAATGTCAAAAAGTATTTTCACGCATTGAGAAAAAAAATCTAGCAATATCTCTGCATGGAGTTTATATTTTATTTACACGTAGATATTAAATATAAAGTAATATAAAGGTATAAATTAAATTTTTGCCTCCCAAATTCCTAAGATTACAAAAAAAAAAAAAAAATCTAACTTTAGTGCACACAAATAAAAAAGTAGGGTAGAAACAGCAAAAATATTAAAAAAAAATATATTTACAGGTACTTTTTTCGTAACTTTTCCCATTATCATGTAAATCGTTTTTCAAATAAATTTAAAAGAGAGACAAAAAATTAACAGTTTCTCTTTTGCAAATTTATAAAATGTTCTTTCAGCAAAGAAAAATGGGTTTAAAATGTTGCTTTTTACTTCCAAAGCGTTTCCGCTTTGATGTCCATTTTTTAGTTTGCATTTCCAAGCAAACAGGCAAAAAATAAAGAACAAGAAGAGGCCGTAAATAATAATTTTACCCTTACATCGTTCAAAAACATCGAAAGAAATAAAAATATTTTTTCCTGCGAAAAGGAAGTAAACAAAAATAAAACATCTCCACAACGGGGCAAACTCTACTGTTTAGAATACTTTTTTCATACTTTAACGGAAACGACATTTTTGAAAGGAAATAGTTCTCTTCTATATTTGTATTTGGTTTTCGGAATCTATGAATATGTACTTTGTGAGGACTTTAATGGGAATCAATTCTTATAAAGGTTTTCCCTGCTTCTACCTTAAGAGCGGTCATTTGTTAAAAGAAAACAGTTAAGCGTCGAGGAAAACTTGAAACGGCTTTTAGTTTGCCTTCGCTGTTATTTATTTGTTGCGTATTTTTCTGGAGAATTGGTCTTTTGAAAAATTTTCTTCAAATGCTTTCGGTGCATCACGATTTTGCATTTATTCAGAGTTTCAGTTACACGGAAATGAAAAACTGCAATTTTTAGAATAAATTTCAGCTATTTTTCTGTTAAAGACGCACCATTTGGCGCTTTTTTTCCTTTTTTCTTTTTTGGCGTATATTCTTGAGGCCAGGCGCCGCCAGTTGGGTTTGGCTTCGTTCCTGATGATAACTGAAAGAAGATCATAAAATCGCTCCCAAAACCACATTTCTCATTCAATTAATTTTTCTTTTTGTTTTGAAACTTCCAACGAAAATGCATAAATAAATAATTAAATTAAATTTAAAGATTGAATTTGTTTCTGGTTTCTAGCTAATTGGGGTTTTTTGTATTCAAGCGTTGCTGCAAAGTTTTGAATTGTGTGTTTTGATTCTTTTGAAACCTTTTTTCCTGCTATGCTGAGATTGCTAGTTCCTTTTTCTTCCCTTTGAATTCTCTAAATAACTAAAAAATGTTGCAAATTGTTACCTGCATGTTTTTTTATAATGGGAAGAGTCAATTTATGTTACTAAGTATATGGGTCATTCTTCAAAAAGTGTAAATTTTCTGTCATACGCCTTTTACAGAAAAACTTTAAGGAACATTTAACAATGGTTTTTTATTTTATTAAAAAATATCTCTTTAAACCGACAATAAATTTTTAATAAATATTTTTATTTAAAGTATATTTTTGGTTCACAACATGTGAATTCTCACCTCCGTGGCATGTTACACACCTTATGTGACTGTTTATGTTGCTTAATAACTTGTTTAATTAATAGTATATACTTATTTACTTATTATTCCTTTTACAAGTGTCTCAAATACTAACTGTTTAAGTACATGTAATATTTTAATACTGCGTTTTAGTTTATTTTAGTAGGATAAGGAGCAAGGCCCGACTAACTAAAAGTGAGGCCCAAGGCCCACAATAATTTGGAGGTCCCTTGAAGGCTATTATTTTAAAAATGTGTGTATTTTTTGTATAGTTGTAATGCTATGCATAATTCTTTAAGTAATTTGGGGCCCCTTAGGAAGAGAGGGCCCCAGGCCCAGGCCTAGTAGGCCTGTGCGGTAATCAGGCCCTGATAAGGAGTCATGTCACACAATAAGTTCTGACCTCCATTACCTAAACACAAAATGCCATTACTCATTAGCACGTGGCAGTAATGATATCAAATTCCCTTTTCCATGATACAAGGGAACCCCTTGTTTATTTTCAGCTACATAAAGAAGTTGTGAGATTTTTGTGGAAAAACAAGAAGATGGATTTTGTTTTAAAAACTAAGTGTGGTTATTGTGACTTCTCACCTCCGTGAACTTGAATTTCAGGGATGTAAATTAATGTAAAAAAAGAAGTGAACATGTTTTCATGTGATTAACATGTGCAGACTGTAGCAACGAAGTAAAAATATATTTCCCTGAAAAATATATCCAGTAGGCCTATATTAATGGAAAATTTCTCACCTCTGTGAATCTCACCTCCGTGACACACATTATCAATGTCATTATTTCTGAGGTGAAAATAACTGATGGAGGGGGAAATACATCAATCTTAGGCATTCTACCTAAACTATAAACTGCGAGTATATTCTCAAACTTACGAAATACTATTTTTTAACACACATTTCAACTAAAAGGATAACAACTAATTAAGCCGTACTTTTATTAGGAGAGCTTAATATTAGATTCCCACAAATCATTAAAATAGCTCATTGTTTGCACAATAAACAAAATTACTACTTAGACATTAAATTCGCCTCGATTTTTAAACATTAAACTTTTTTCTTTTTTTTTTATTTCCATGAACAAGGCATTATTTTATTATTTTTTATTTATGAGCAAAATTATTGGAACTTAGCTGGGCCATTGTTTATGGTTACTTATAGTAGGTAACACTTTCATGCAAGAATGAAAAAAAAAAAAAAGTTTCGAAATTGAAAAATATCTTCGTTCAAAAGTTACATTTTATGGAGAATGACTCATATCAAATTGTGGTTGTTTGACTAAGTTACCGGCTGCAGGAGAGAATCAGACAGTCAGTTTGAAAGAGGCACTGGTTGGCACAGTTGGCAAAAATTTATTTATTAAAATAAAAAGCCAAATGCGGCAGTGCGAAGTTCGGGGGAAGAAACACTGAAAACCATAAAGTAAGAAAAAACAACGTCAAAAAAGCACAAATTGCCAACTACAGCAGACACGTGTTTCAGCGTTACAGGGAACGCCTTTTGTATTGGAAAAAGTTAATGAGTATTTTCATCCATAAGCTCATTACTTTTTGCATTGAAAAAGGTGTTCCCTGTAACGCCGAAACACGTGTCTGCTGTAATTGGCAATTTGTGCTTTTTTGACGTTGTTTTTTCTTACTTTACTGTTCAGCACAAAGGTATTTATTTACCTTAACTGTAAATCATTTCATTGATGGGGGGAAAAACGTTGATTTCAGTTAAAGACGATAAGTACCTACCGCATTTGTTGAGATAAAATTCGCAGATAGAATGTACTTTCATCAGCATCTTATTTTTAAGCCTTTCTCGGCGTCGATTTAAATGTCGTGGTGAATCAAATGTTGGGTTATTTTGCAGACCAGTTTTTGATTTTAAATATGCGTCGTAGACTGCTAAAAAAATTCTACTACCGGAGTGATAAATAAAGATATGTTAGTGGTCTTTTTTTAAAGTATAGAGTAAAAAGGGTTCAAAGTTCTAGCCTTGGTAAGCTTTCACTGAAAGGTTTGTCTTAATCATGTCATAAAACAGTCCTTACCCGAACTGCTAAAGCTTGACCACGGAGAGATGGTGGATGAACTTGAAGCGGAAACATGATTTGTAATAGGTAGAATCAGTCAGAAAGCGCTGAGTTGGAAGAGGCGCATTTTTGTTGATCTTATTTATTGCAAAATAATAGCAAACAACCTGTTACAAATAATACAATTGATGTTTCCACTTCACGGTCGTCCGCCATCTCTCCGTGGTCAGGTTTTATTAATATCTCCTGCCATAAAACAGAGAAGTGTTTCTTCTAATATTTGTGCTAGTATCTCCAGTTAGCACAAATTGTGCTAGTATATTTTCAATTTCTGCTTTTACACCCCTTTTACCTTGTGCTTGAATCCGGCAAACGTTCTTGAATTTTGTTTCAACACACACGTGAAGCGCAGCAACTAGCGGTTTGAACGAAACTACTTTCTTAGGTTTATCGTATCTTTAAAACATTTACGTAAACCCTAAATGCTTTTTCTAGCAATACTGATTTTTAACAAAATACTTTTAAACAGCTTTAATTTACTCAATCCCACGGAAAAGATAAAAATATTTATTTGATTTAAAAAAAAAACAATGAATAATAATAATAATAAAAAAGAAACTACACTTAAGTCGGTACTAAGCGAAATCTTTTATGAAATTATATGTAAAAATCTTACCGTTTTCCACTTCTTTTACACCGGAGTGAGAAATAAAGATATGTTAGTGGTCTTTTTTTAAAGTATAGAGTAAAAAGGGTTCAAAGTTCTTCATATTTTGCAAATGCAAAATATGTTCAGTCGATTGCAAAATATATCAATCCACGCCTTCTTCTGGATCATTCCAAAACCTAAGCAATATTCATACAACAAACGGGAACTTTTAACCTTAAACTGTCAACAACAAATCTTATAACCATTCAAACTGCTTGTTCACTGTGCTTCTCAGACAGTAGATATCTAATGGTTGATATCTTCCCTGTTTCAGTGTTTACAGATTGTTGTTGTTTGTTACACGAGTGTGAGCTCTGCTTATGAGTTTACATGTTGTAATTGTTGTTACTTATTCCACACCGAGCCCGAGTAGCAATTGCTAGTCGATTTGAAAGAGAGACGGACGGCTTCCTTCTTTAAGAGCACCATTTAGGTGGAAGTCCGAATCAGCTCAGACAGTTCACACCAATGCGCTGAAAGCATTATCTAACAAATTTTCAAAATTTAGAATCAAACCAGAAGTTTAACAGCTCCTGGTTTTAGCATCACCAGAGGTATTCATTTACGTGGAGGATTTTATGATGTGTTCACATTTATTCACAATGCAGTTAGGTTATTATTAAACTAAATTAGCAGTATGTGGCAATTTTATTGTTCGACTGAACAATTAGTTTTGAAACCGCTAGAACCCAAGTAACTGGAAACGTAAAAGCATTTTGTCAGTGATCTATAGAAATGATTTTTATGAGGCCAGAAACAGATCTAGAAATTATTTTAAGATAGAAAATCAACACGACAGTTTCGTCTTGGTGTGATACACTACATCCTCAACAATGAGAACCTGATTACGTGTTTACACCAGTGCAAGAGAGCAGGATTGAAAACAATTTAATTGAGTAATAATGGGGAAAAAATGGAAATCTCAAATTTCTTTTCTGGGATTTCACATTTGTACTTTGTTTTTGATGAATAAATTTTCTATAAAGTCCTTAAAAAATGTCTGAGACGCAGTTGAATTTTAAGTACGAGCTTCTACTGCATATTGAATTTGAAAATTAATTGTATGATACGTTCGAGATGCCACTGAATATGAAAGATAAGTATCATGCTTTTCTGGAAAAGTAATGAAAACCAGAGTTTCAAACAAATTTCGAAATGTTCAAATGCATAGAAATGTTGCAATGAGAAAACTAAATTTTATTGTCACCATGACACAAATTTTAAATCTTTTGTGTGCGATACATCATCCATTATCCTACATTGGATCAAATGTCTTCAAAGAGATCTATCTTCATCGCTATCACCCACGTGTTACAGTTCGAACGAAAAAGAAGTTTCATTATTTGGAATCCAAAAAATTTTGTGGAATGCTGCCAAACGTTTCGCTCAGCTCTACGATTTTACAAAAGCTCGAAGACGGAGTGCGAGTTGTAAAAAATATAGTAAAAATCAAAACACAATTTTGTCTTCTGATTTATTCGTATCAATTGCATTTTGTGTGTTGTAGCTGCATTAAACGTGTTTAATTTCAGCGAATGTATCAGCAGGGCCGCATTTAATGGGTGACTTTCATTGTTCAACCCCCTCCGAAAATTTTCAGAACTTTGCCATAAAATGCTTTTTATTGTACATTTTTTGCTGAAAAAATTATTATTAAACCAAGGGCGGCATTTTATCATTCCGTTTGAGTAGGCGAGATTCTTGGATGTGAATTACCTGAGTATAGAATAAAATACAAATGTGATAACAAGCTGCAATCGTAAAATGTATTTAATAATTAGAAAAAAATTGTTAATCAAAACAATATAAGGTAAACACACCAGTAGTGGCCAGTGCTTAATAGTGTTTCAGTAATGGCCACTTTAAGGTTTATATTTGAAAAAATAGGATTCCAGGTTTTCCAACGGATTCAAACCTCCTGCATGTGTTTGATGCACTTTTAAATCCATTGGGAGACCTGGAATCCTATTTTTTCTAATATAAACCATCAAGTGGCCACTACTAAAGTACTGGCCACAACTGGAGTGCTTATCTTACATTCTTCCGAACAAAATTTTAATTTATTTTATGAGATATGATGCAAAATGTCCGGCTAGACTAGGAGTTACAGTTTTTACTTTTTGATGAAGTTTTAATCTACGATTTAAGAGTCAGGGGAAAAACATGTTATTATATTTCATCAATGTTCTGTGTATTGTTCGAATGCCAATGCAGCTTAAAATGATAATTCGCTGACTCATGAGACATAATTTATTTATAAAATACTATTACGTTTTTTTTGACAATACAAATTATTTTTGGAAAATGAAATTACGCCAAATATTTAACTACTGGTTGAATGTTCCATCATATTTCCTGTCTTTTAATTGAGTCCTTAATACCGTTCGTTAAGTACAATCATCAATATTTAAAATTAAGTGGGTTTTGAAGAACAGGAAGAAAAAAAATTCATATTCATCTCCTCCATAGATCATATTTTTTCTTATTTCTTTCTTTCTCTTTTTCCCTCCTCAGAACGTGGACAGTTGTTTTTATTTCCTTTTCATTTCTTTTTGTATAATTTCATTGGCGTTGTGGTGGACGGAAGTCAAGGAAATATAACTAGTATCCAAAGTTGTTTCAGCAATACTGTTTTAATTCCCAATGTAAATAAACGTTCTCGAGAAGTTCTTTGGGCTATTTCTTAGGGGCCTTTGCCCCCCCCCCCTCCATCTTTGAGACGAAAGAGCGCACAACTTTCGATAGTAAACTTCCGTGTTAGTATTTTCTCAAAATCTGAGACGCTATTTATTTGTTAATAACGTTCATCGTTCATGAAAGATTATTCATGCAGTGTCTAAGAAAGTAAATAAGTTGAAAGGAAGTTTACACTGAATGGAGTACAATGTAAATAGTTAATGTGTCATGTCGGTAGTTAACAAATCTCTAAAACACGCTTAGTCTGTAAAATCTTTAAAATACATAAACAATATCTGCAACGTTGTGTGATAATTTATTGAATTTGTTGAAGAAAATGTATTTCAGTGTAACATGTTGTATTCAATCAAAAGAGAAATTCTGCTTAAAGTATCAGAAAAACTCAAAATAAATAAATATAATAACAGTAAAACAAAATAAAAGTAATAGATCATAAGCAAGCCTAATAACTTTAAATCGAGAGAGATAGAAGAAAGGGCGGTGTGAAGAAAGGAAAACCCATTTTGTACAAAAGAAAAATTGCCGATAGAAAAACTAATATTGAATTTCCCATGAAATCTAATACCATCCTAATCGAATAGCATATACCGGAACTGTCAGTCTGCCTTAATGTGGGGACGACTGCTATAAACTACATTTTCTGACTTATTACAGATCTTGAGTGTTGTTGGGGCATTCTTTACCTTCTACTTGTAGACTTGCAGGTGTATTTCTAAAAACAGTTTCAATGGCATTCACTGACGTCAATTGTTACCTGAGATTTTCTTTTAATGTTTTTCTCATAAAACAGAATCCTTTCGCTCTAACTTGTTTCGAGACGAAAAAGAACGAGAGAGGGGACTAAATGGGAAACTTAAGTGGGGGAATGAGACACTAAGCCTAAAAATGGCTGACTCTCCATTCTTTTAAGAGAAAATCTCCCTCCAGTGCTTATCGAAAGGATGATGTTTTTCAGAAAATTTCCACTTAAGCATGAGATCTCTTTTTTTTCACTCAAAACTGTCTGGATTTTCTCAAGTTCGGGATAGACATTGTATTATCTACCTCTGGTTAGAATACTTCAAAAATGGAAGTGGTTTTTTCGTTCGTTTTTCTTTGACTAGTTCTGCAGTTGATCCAAGTTGTTCGATAGAAAAGTGTTTCGAGGAAGCAAGAAAAAGTTCCGTTAGTACGGTTTCAGCAAGAAGATACCCGAACTTTATTTGAAGTAAAATCGACTTGGAGAGACACTTCACCATTTCCTTTCACTTTACATTCAAACTGAAGTTTACATGAATAGAAAACTTTATCTTTGGAAAATGAGAAAATTAAGAATTAAAGTGAGTGCTGCCATTTGGGGGGGGGGAGGGGGGATTCAGTGCATCAAAAGGTACTCATTGAATTAAAAAAATAAAAATCACATCTTAAATCGAATTTTCAGTCGCGATGTCTGTCACTTGACTTTGAGTAACATCTTCAATCAGTCTTAAATAAAATCAAGAAGAAGTTTAAGCTTTTTATAATTTGCTTCTATAATATGTCATTGATAAATTATATTTTTGCATTTATGGACATGAAGGAGAAAATTCAAATTAAAATTCTTAGAGGAAAAATAAAATGTTTAAAAATTTTACCCTATGATTATTTTAATCAAAATAGGTTCTTAAAGTGTCTTTCGACATATTCACCCCGCTGTTTCTAAATCTAGAACCACTAGGATTTTCTAGAAGAATACTCCTAACTATTCTACTATAATCGCTCTTTCGCAAATGATTTCATTATTGTGTTACCTTCTATTTTATTTGAATGAATTTTACATTTAGCTTTTAATGCTCATAGATTCTTTTATTATAGACCTTACTTTTCATTCTCGTTTTGGCACATTGCAACAAGAAGAATTATGAAAACCTGTCTCTCTTGTGTGACCAACAATTTGTCACTCTTCTTCAATTTATTTTCAATTATGTTGCTTTTTTTTTTAAATGTATTTCTGATCCTTAAAACGCTGTATTATAATAAAATATTAAAACTAATCGTAGGAGCTGTCAGTTTTCCAGCCAAAGTGTTGATAGGTGATAAAAATGAAATATATCAAATTATCGAACTGAAAAATTAATAAAGAGTAAAATGTCTAAATAAATATATCGTCGCCTCGGAGCAAGAGTGAGGTGCTAATAACAGAAATAACACTAAGTTATCTTACTGTTGCTCTGAGGTGATGATATAGTAAATTAAATTAATCGATTAAGAATCTGCACAAATACACAAAAACATCAGTGATTCAATATTTTGAAAAATTTAAACTCATATTTTGATATTTCTTTCCTTGGACATTTCTCAGTCTTCAGAGAGATGTGTTTTTTTTTCCAGAAATTAGAAGACATTTGCAAAAAATGAAACGCATGCACCTTCCTTCCTTCTTTTAAGAAGCTCATCGAATTATTAGAGAAGATAAATGCATTTGAAAAATTATAGAAATTCTTAATTAATTTACATTTTCGCAAATACTGTCTCCATCTTTTTTGGGAAGAAAACCATGGCAGAAGCTTCAGCATTTCATTCTGCGTTACTTATTAAGAGCCTCAGGGTTGGCCTTCAACATGAGAAAATTTCAAGTAGAACTATGAGTGAGCTATTAGAAAACTAAGTCTATTATTGTAATCATAAAAGACCAGTAGAAATGATATTGCAACTTGAGAAAGAAAACGTTATTTATGATGAAGCAAAATTAATGTCACAATTAAAGACATCGTTCCGACTTTTTATTGATGTTCTAAAGGAAATTCTTGAAGAGTTTTGATGTCTGGAAGATTTGTTAAGGCTACAGTGGACATTAAAATTGCTGAAAATTGAGCAAAAAATCGAAAAAATTTTAAAGCCTTTTTTATACTACTCCTGTATTTAAGGCAGCAAGATTTGTTTTTCAGTTCATGCATTATTTATTAAATTATGAGTTAGTTTTGTTTTGCGCATCCGTGATCGCCTCTTAGTTTACATTTTGAAGCACGTATACATGGCTGTCACTTTTTACATAAAAACATAAACTTAAAATGTTCAATGCACCACAATATTTATCGGATTACAATGAAACTTTAGAAACACATTTGGATAATATCTAGTTACAGTTGTATACTTGAATTTCAGTAATGACGGTTATGTAAAAATTAGAAACTCAGCTCTTTTGTTGCCAAAATCACCGTATTTGCTGAAAATTTCACATAAATATTCATTTTCAGCTATTTTTGATAAACTGTCTCATAAAACATTACATGTAATGCATAAAATATTTAATTATGCCTAATGATTGAAAAACAAGTGGAAATTCAAAGTTTGAAAAAAAAAAAGTGCCGCATGGAACAATTTGAAATTTGGGAGTTTTTCGTTAAATTTTTCATTAAATTTAAATTTCTGTAAAAGTATTCTTTTTCTTCGCACCAATTTTTTTAATAGCTGATGAATCATTATACAAGCACACAAAGTTTTAAGCATCTAGATCAATAGATCAATTACTAAAAAAAAAAAAAAAGAAAGAAAGAAAAAGAAAAGAAGAAAGAAAAGAAAAAAAAATAATTTGAATTCTGAAATTTTGAATTCAAATTATGTTTTTCGCAACCACGAACTGAGACAGGACCTTACTCATTGGAGTTATTGTTTCTAGAAACTGCTCCTGTCCGCCCCCCCCCCAGCCTACTTCTCCTCCTGCGCGGTTACGTACCAGCCTCCTGGGCGGCGGCATATTTGTGTGTGTAAGTGTACAGGCTTGTGTGTGTGCGTAGACCTGTGTATATGCATGTAGGCGTGTGTGTGTGCGTAGACCTGTGTATATGCATGTAGGCGTGTGTGTGTGTATGTGTGTGTAAGCGTGCGTGTGTGTAGGACATGGACGCATCCGACCAGGAGAAGCGGATAGCTCAGAACCGGAGCAGCAGCGCCGCGCCGCCTGCAGAGGACGGTGAGCGGTGCTGCTGCAGAGGCTTCTGGTCCAAGCTGAAAAAGGCACGGACCTCAAAAACAGTCAAATGAGAACAATAAGCAATCGTGATTGCTCAAAAAAAAAAAAAAGTGTCCACTGTAATCTTAAAAACTGCAAAAACAGAATAAAAATAAGTTGCTGTAAGATTATGTGCTAGAAGTAGTGCAAGTAGTGTGTGTAAGAAGTAGTGCTAGACAAATTAGGAAAGAAGAGGACTTAGTTTAGATTTTTCAAATAGTGATTACCTTATTTAAAAAAAAAATCTGTCACATTGCAATCTTCTCTCGTCGCTGAATTCTTCTCCAGTTTGAAAGATCGATCAGAAGAATGAAGTTTGGTTTGTTAGCGTCCCAACAACAGACGCAGCAATGGTTTCAATTAAAATGAACTTTAATTCAGATTTCTAATTAATTTAGGTACGAAAAATTGTATGTTTTTAAATAATTAAGGAGCGGACATAGGGAAGAGAGTAAGTCCCAAAAAGTACATTTTACATTAGAAGCAAAAATCGCTAGGCTGAGTATCGTGCACTGCGTCAAGTGCCATCTTCCATCGTTCGTAAAACTAAATCAATTCGCTGATAAGCTTACTGATTATTTCATGCCATTGGCTTGAACTTTTACCTTTTTTTCTGTGGGGAAAAAAAGAAAAAAGAAAAAAAAAAAAAAAAAAAAAACGAAAAATTCGAAGTTCGAGACTTAGTCTTCCTTGTGTCAGCCTCTCAATTAACGAACACAGTTAAGGAAATTTGAGTAACCTCTAAAATAAAGCCGATAACTCAATTCAGAGGGAATCAGTTATACACAATGATCATTCTTCTTTTTTTTTTCTGTGAGATTAAGTAACTTTTTGAGTTTTCATAGCTTATGCACATTTTTGTAATATATACGCATAGGAAATAGGCGAATTTAGATAATAATTTTTAGAGTTTAGAAATTCAACAGAAAAATGCTGACGAAAATAGCTAAGCAATTATTGATAAGACAAATATTAAATAACGAAACTAATTCCATAGGTAGAAACCTATTTCTCCAAAATTACTGTGCTCAAAAACAAACGAATCATTGTAAATAAGTTTTGCTTGCTCAAGTTGGTTATAAAGATTCTGCAACATTTTCGCTCGTAATAATCCAAATGTAAACTGCAAGTGTTGAAGCTGAAGGCCGAGGGGACATTAAAAGAGAAGATGGAAAACCATGTTGCAACTTATGAAACCATTCATTGGGTCAGTTCTTTTGACAAAGGCAAGAAATTCCATGCAGGCGAAAGCACCTGGATCTTCCCCACATCCCCAGCTATCTCAATAGCCTTTCTACCGACTTTAAAACTCAAAGGTCATCCCTCTGAATAGACCTTCTTGGTATGCCACGGATCTCCATCAATTGAATCTCCAGTCCACCTTTAGAAAACCGTCGAATAATGGAATGGAACCATCCGCTGATGCCGGGGACTTTGTTCTCGAAGGAGTGGTCAGTGCTTTTCGAACTCTTATTTTTTTCCTTCCACCCTCTGCCTTTATTCTCATTGTTCACACTATTGAAAATGCAGTTGGTCTTTAAGGACGTGGAAGTAAAATTGAAGGTAGAGGAACAACCGCGTGGGAGATTGTTCCTTGGAATAAACTCTTCAAGTTCATTCTCATGGAAAATATTTTTTTTCCAATGGTTTGATTTTGTCCTCTGCTGGAGGGAAATAATCCACTACCTGGACTTTGATGAGTACAAAAAGAATTTTTCCATAGATTCTATAGTATACCGGTAAGAAAAAATGCGTCTTACAGCTTGTAGTAGGAATCATTTGCTGAAGCATTGAGTTTTAAACTATCCTATAAGAAATCCCCCCCTTACTCTCGGATGCAGTGTTCTATTGGATTTCATTTGTACACACGCCTGAAAAACAATCATTACTTAGTGGACTAATAAGCTTTATAAAAAGCATAGAAATTTGCATTTAAATTGTAGTACGCCTTTTCCACTGCACATGGCATTTAACATTTACTCATGTGTCTTCTTCTAACACTTGAGAGTTCCAGTTTTGCTCCCATGTTTGACATCAAAAAGAAAAACAGAAATTGAGAAAGAGAAAAACGAAGACATAAATAGATTTAAGTAAAGACATCCGCAAAACTCACGTCAGGTTACACGTTATATCTATTTTATCTATGAATATAATAAGTAAAAAACGTGAATGAAATAGACCTTGAAGAAAATACAAGGTATTTCAAATCAAATTTAAATGGAATAGTAAAAAAAACAAGTGCAAAGAATCTTTGGCAGTGGGATTGGGCACTGGGAAGTAAACACCAATTCTCTTATGGCAAATATTTCTTGACTCATTATCTGTTAAGAAATAGATGAACTAAGTGCGTGGCAATCGGATCACTCAACGTTGGAAGGACGACTACTGGAGTGTCTGTATTTAAGCCACAAAAAGGTGAACATGGGGGCACAGTGAGCATAGAATGTTTCTGAAATTGCGGAATGCGAACACAAAAAAGTTTTTTCACCCCCACCCCCTCTCTATCGTTAACCACCTTTTTTTAGTAATGTCTTCTTTTCATCTCTTGTTTTTAGACAACATAGAGTATTGTCTATACACTGTTATTGTTCTTCACTTATGCGCCTATGATAAATGAAACGAAATAAGGTAGTTGAACCCAAGGCGAATATTTTTTCTAAGGTAGTACCCTCCCCCCTAAGAGGAGAATTAATACCCCATTATTTTTTCTCAAGATGGTAGTCTTTGTTTGTGCATCTTCAGTGCACGAGGCTAAATTTGAAGAGTGATTCGCCGTATTGTGTGTTGTAATTTCAATATTGTGCTGGAACGCGTAATTTTTCATCAAGGAATCGCTGGGCGCAAGTATCATCTTCGATACTGGCTACAAAACATCGGTTTCTTACAAATAACTACTCCGCATTTTCTACTCTAAATGCAAAAGTTAATTTGACATAGTGCACATTTCTAAGTGTGCTGCTTCAGCTTAAGCTAGGGAAGAGAAGGTTCCTTAAAAGAGTAAGGAAAAAGTAAAGATCCTCAATATGCAGGAGAACACGGATATCAATCTGATAAGCTTCACATCAGCACCAACTATCATCATCTTCAGTTTTTTAGTTATAGTAATTATTATTACCCTATCTACTGTAGAGTAGTGTAATAGTGTTGCATTTCGTTATTATTATTATTAATGCATACTGCTCATAAAGTATTGCACTTCGTCTCACTCTTCCATTGACATTTGAGTTTGTACATCATAACAGCATTTTATATTGATTGACGTTGTTTTTTTTTTTTTAATGCGGTATAAATTCAGTTCTTTAGGTGGAAAACATTGAAACATTGACATATAGTTAAGGAAAGGAATAATTTACAGCAGTCGAAAGGGTATTTACAAGTGTCTATAATAGTTGTTTATGTTAATCAAAAAGACGTTTTTATACCCTTTTTCAAAGCGCGAAATTTCGACTAACGCGAGGGGTCTTGAAACGTATCCCTCGCGTAAGTCGGGACTCGACTGTATATATTGCATATATTTTACACAAAAAACTATATTTGATATAATACAGATAAGCGCACAAGTGCACATGAAAAAAAAAGTCAAACAAACCGAATCATGTAAATATGCAAATCATCGAAGTTTAACTATGGCCACCTTTGGCTTACCATCATGGGTAGAAATCAAATTTTTAAAACATTTTTAGCCATATTTTTCAGTAATTACCGCCCTAAGCCAGGGCCCCTAAGGCAGAAATACATAAAATACACCGCCATCTCAATACTGAGATGGCGGTGTGTTTTATGAATTTTAGCCATATTAGTTATTTTTTCTTCTCAATGATTTCTTAATTCACTATCATGCACCAAAACATAAATTAAACACAAAAAAGAAAAATAACGTTTTTAATGCCAAATGCGTAAAAATTCTCGAGAGATGGAATACAATACGTATGTGTTTTTGCATATGAATACAAAATGAGATAATTAACTGAGAAACATGGCAGGTAAAGCTTTATGTCTCGTGGGCATCATTGATGCAGTTTTGCTGTCATAATACAGCCAAACAACATAAAGAAAAGCTTTTAAGGGAAATTAGTAAGTAGAGCTTTGCGACGGTTAAAAAAATATATTTTTGTCATTTAATTCAATGGGCATTTCCGGAACAGGGTATGAGTTTTTCATGAATATATTTTCTCTCAAAGAAACCTGTATTAAAAAGAAAATTGTCTCTATCTAGAGAGAGTTTAGTTCAATTAGGTACTTATGTTTGAGAATAAAATGGATTTAAAACGAAACAAAGCAGAAGAAGAACAAAGGTTATTCGTAGATATAAAACACCATCAACTGTATCAAAGGAGGGTCTAACAACTTTTTTGTTATTTTTTTTTCATCATTACTAGCTTTCTCTAAAAAGTAAACTTTTCAGCTCTTCCACATAACTTTTGTTTAAATTTTGAGAGATAGACATATTTAGAGCGCCAAAAAGAACCTATACAATATTACAAATGAGCAAATTCTTTTACATCATTACAATGGACAAACGTACAGATTTAAATGTGAGATAGAATTATCGGCATGCGACTGGCCCATGACTTGCTCTCGATGAAATATTCAATCACTTGACACATTTGAGCATCGATGTGGTGTTACATGCTCAGAAAGCTTCAATAGAGGTAATTGATAGATATAGTCAGGGCAGACAAATGGACAATACTGCGAGAGAGACGTTGCCATAGTACGTAAATCTTACGTAGAATTTCTGATATGAAATATTTACCAATTGTAATGTTCGAAAATATTTGCTGTTTTATGTGGATGTCACGTTCAAATAGAACGACTGGTTAAACCGGTTAAAAAAATAGCAACAATCTAAAAATGAGTTGTATTTTGAGTTCTCTCTAATGACTCCCTCTTACATTATCTTCTACTTATTCTAAGCTCACAAATGATGCTATGCAATCATCTTCTTTCGGTTGATTGCTTGAATTTGCTGTTCAGGAATTTCAATTTTTGATTCAAAACAAATTTGGGCAGGTAAATTTCAAAAAAAGGTATAAATTATTAGCAGTGTGCATTTAAGATAAGATTAAGGAGAATGAACGCTATTATCGTTTTTCAAATCGTACCCTTGCTTTAGCTAGCATCTGTTAATAGGTTTAATTTTTCTTTTCAATGTGAGAATCTTTAGCGTTTCATAGACGTAACACGACCCCACAGATATGGCATCTAGTCTTTCATGTGCTACCATTGAAGCCAGGATGTCAGTGTCATAAAGAATTTTGAAGACCATTTTCGCACCAGATGGTGGTCCAGTGTATGCCCACAACCCCTTCGAGCAAGGCTCTAACACCTAAAAATGGCGAAGACCCCCCAAAAGCAAGAAACCCTCCAAAAAGAAAAATATACCCCGAAAAACACCCCCCTTAAAATTTCAATGGCGCAGCCTGCGCCATGAGCCCTTCTAGGTGGGCACCCCTGCCCTGGACTCTCACGATGCGAAATTGCACTAAGAATTTAATTTGATCAAGAGTGCCTGAATCAAATAGGCATTAAACGGATCTTTGTTATGCTGCATACTCATGCGACATGAGCGCTAAGGATTTTTTGCGCCTCGAAGTTCCACCGACTGACTACTTGGATTGCGAAGTCAAAACTCACGACAAAAGGCATACAAGGCAAAGACCTAACCATCATGAAACCCGAACGACTGTTTCTATACGGTTATGAGATGATTTATTTCAAGGTGAAGCTTCGGATTTAATGAAATATTACAGTGGAATACCCAAGATATCATTCTCACCACTGGAATTTGAAATAAAATCAAACCTACACGGAAACAGGAGCTGATTCAATTTTGGCGTTAATCAATCTAAGGCGATTGGTTTTGGTCATCTTTTGCACCTAATTAAAGCAGCAGCAATGTGCAAGATAAATCACACTAAAATGTTTTGACTAACGGTTACGTGCAAGCCTTTCACGCGATTCATTTTTGCAGACGATTGGAGAAATCTCGAAGATTCAAATTTGTATCTGTAACTATCTTCTATTTGTTAACATATAAAATGTTTGTAAGCAATTTAAACGAGGCTTTTAAAATGCTTTTGCAATAGCAGAATTTTGTTGTAGCGATTATAAATTAGAGCCAAGAATTCATAAGTAAAATATAGAAGAACGTTTCGTGATGGCCACAACATACTACTTTTTTGCTTTGTTTGGAGGGATTTTTTAAAAAAAGATTTATTTTCACATTACGCAAAAAGCAACAGCAAGTTAATATTTACTGCAAATTTGAGTTGGTGTTTCAAAATATTGTTTTTCTTACCATTTATTTTAATGTGTTGAGCAAATCTGACAAATAAAAATGTTATTCAACATTACCCGAAATTTCTTTGTATTATTAGCGTCATATATCTTATAAAACTATAGTCAATACGATAGTTGGCTCGCGCAAGTAAACTTCTATTCTTTAGTCATGTCACTGACAAAATTAATCTACTGCTATAGAAATCTAACATCATGAGCTTCAGTAAGTAATAAACTATTTACGAGAAGAAACTTCTGCTTTTTTGTAACAACCTGTCTGGGCTTTCATCAATCCTTCTCCTCCATAATCTAGAAGTGTACCAACTCAGAAAGCCGTCTCTTTATTATCGACCGCCGTCCAAATAACCGATAACTACAATCTTTCGCAAAACCCGAAACCAACCTTCCTTGCATAATGGCCCGGACATTGAGCCCCGATATGCACAAACTGTGCCATCTAGCGCTGGTGGATTGTATAATTCCGAGCCAGATAATATCCGGACGAGGGCTGTTTTGGGTCTTGAAGGCCATCATTACGATAAAGGTCCGGTTATCCATCTTGCGAGGGGTTGGGGGCGTAACGACCCCAAAGAATAATGCGTTATTAATGAAACATTTGCGTCGCCAGCGGAACTTGGAAAGTTAAGTTGTCAAATGCGGTAGAAGACATTAACGAAAGAGCAAGAAGATGCGAAGAGTAGTTGCTGGAGTTGAATATATTTCTTTTTTCGATGGATTTTTTCCCCCTCTTGATGTCTTATTCATTTGATGCTCTTTACGTAGATATGAGTCGTCGTTAGGGTGATGGTTAATGTTTTGATTAAAGAAACCGATATTCAAATGAAATCGAAGCTGCGATCAGCGACGTCTAAGTGAAAAACTTATTCCGCATTACATTTGCAAGTGGAAATGTGCATGTGAGTAAAAGTTTAACACACTCGCAGACATTCTCATAAAAATAGAAAAAATGCCATGCACAAATCTGTGCAGTCCTGGAGCTTTGTTTGTTTATTTAAGTATGTAAAAACTTTACAAACCTTTTACACAATGAAGTTAATAATTTAGATGCATATTAAGGGAAACACACCAGTAGTGGCCTATGCTTCAGTTGTGGCCACTCCAAGGTCACTTACATACTTTGAATAAAGAAATGAACAATAATAATGTGGTAAGTAGATTGGTACTTAATGTAACTATCATATTCAATCAATTTTATTCATCAGTTTTTAAACTAAGACTATCAGATTTTAAACTAAGTAATGTAAATTTTTCGGATGGGAGAATAACAGATGGTCACTACTGAAATTTTCGGATTTTGGAGTGGCCACTAAAGGATCAAATTTGAAGTTTGGGAAAAAATGGATAAAAAATTGAACACATTGAAATTCTGGCATTTTTAGAAAATGGGACGATTAAGGAAGAGTTGGGCTATAATACGCTCATTGAGTCTCAAGAGAGGTAATTGATATGCTAGACCCACAGTTTAAAAATATACTTCACTGTGGCTCCTACTAAAGCTATTTAAACCTTGAAGTGGCCACTACTGAAGCAATGGCCATTACTGGTGTGTTAACCTTATAATGCACAAAAAGCACTTTATACTCGTACTAGCCGCGTTGCCCGTCTTCGCCCGGACTACCTTGAAAATAAAAATTGTATCAAGTAACGTATATTCAGCAATCAGACGGAACTGAAAAAAAAAAAGCATCAAAGCAAAATCTCCCTTAAAAAGAATGACGACAGATACTAAAATAATTTTAAGGAATTCAATCGAGAAAGATAGATTCAAAAAGCGTATAACCATAGAAACACAAAATAAAATAAGTTTAAAGAATTAAAATGCGAACGAAAATGGTTAACAATTTGAATGGATATGAGATTTTTTGAACTTGACTTAAAAAGGTTTGTAACTTTTTTTAATTTCGAGATAGAAGCTCAGACCATAGTTTTTCGACCATAGGTCGAGTTAGATCTAGAGTAAAAAAAGTCGCTTTTTCCAATGGCGTCAAAAAGAAAGCTGTGGGCGAATTCTTTCACTTTTTATTTATAGATGTAATGAAGAAAGTATTGCCTAAATTTCAGCTAAGCCTTAAAAAATTCCAGCTAAAAACGCAAATAACTCCCGCCGTAATAAAGTTAGAGCATTGAAACAATTTGCGTAGAACGCGGAAAATTCTACCCTTTCTAAGATATGTCATATTAATATGTGCAAGTAATTTTTCACCCCCATATTTGAGAATTTATGTGAAAATTGGACGTAAATTGGAATAAAAAATGAACTATTCATAGATTTTTATTCGAACTAGTCTGCAAACCTTTTCAGGACTTAAAGGAACAAATTGTGAAAATTTCAGCGCAATCGGCCATGTAGTTCTCGAGTTTTGCGACTTCAAACACACAGACGCTTTTTGGGGACTTCATTTTATACTATGTAGAGATTATAATGCGTTGGTGGCATTTTAATATTTACAAGACGCACTGCATGTGAACGAATTGCTAGTGAGATTTATTTCATTTTTGACTTCAGTTTTCTAATTTTAGTTCATGGTTGAGGAGTTGACTGAGCCTCTGAAGAGTTCTCTTTCTTCTCGTTAAGTCTTATTCTTCTTACAGTAAACTCTCGATAACTCGGAAGTCCAAAGGGGCCGGCCAAAACCTTCGAGTAATCAGTAGTTCGAGTCATCGAAAGCTTCTCTCCCAGGATTCGGTAAGTAATTTTTTTTTTTGGAGGTGAAAGGAGCTTTATATTAACTGCTAACATAGTTTTGGTAGGCAAGAGAGGGTCAAAGTTCAAAATCATGGACACCGATCACAAAAAGGGGAACTTGGGGGAGGAGTATACCCCCCCCCTCAAAAAAATATTAGAAAAATCACGAAAAACGATATTTTTATCCTGCTTTTTATAAAAAGATGTTTGTAAAAGAATTTTCGGTGCAAAATGAGAGTATAAGACTCGCTTTTATGACTCCTATGTCCAAAAAAAGTTTCGCGATGTAAAAACCTATCTTGTGAATGTCGCACGTTGCATACGAGTTGAATCGCAGGTCTTCATTCAAAAAGACATTCTTCTGGCTGAGTCTTATGACAAATGACCCCTTGTTTCCAAATACGACCACTTATCCCCATTAGGCTCCCTTTTTAGAACCTCCTCCCCCTCCTCTGATTCAGAGCCATTTTTTTTTATTTGGAGTGGGAAAAGAGCATTACAATAACCGTAAACTTTATTCGGAAGGACTAGAGATGTGCAAAGCTCAAAATCTTGTACATATGTAGCAAAAAGGAAAACATGGGGGCACCCCCCCCCCAAACGTACTGTGGAGCAAAAAAATTCAAATAAATTAACCCCCTGAATCCAAATACGATCTCCGTTCTATTCTTACACGTACCAATTTTTGTAGAAAAGCATCCGCCCCTCCCCCTTTTTCAATTTGGGGAGGGGGGGCAACTTTTATTTTTTGCTACATATGCATAAGATTTTGAGCTTTGCACATCTCTAGTCATTCAGAATAATGTTAATGGTTATTGTAATGCTCTTTTCCCCCTCCAAATTAAAAAAAAAATGATCTGAATCAGAGGAAGGGGAGGGGAGGTTCTAAAAGGGGGGGGGGGGACGTGATAAGGGGAAAGCTTTTAGCTCGCTCTAAAATGCGACTATTTTGATGGGAAAAATATCATTTTGTAGGATTTAGTCTGCTCTTTCCAAATATGTCCTTATTTTTTGTGTAGGCCCTACAGGAATCACAGAAATCGGCTGTTTTCTAAGAATTTTGATTTTTTACTCAATTCCCTTATATTTACCATAACTCGGTTACGCTTAAGGAGTGGACACGATATTGGGTGGTTCTATACTCCGCTTGGATTCTCCTACCACCCCCTTTCGTATGGCAGATTCAATAAAACTCACCCTGTATATGTATAGCTAGATAGGAATTTAAAAAAAATTATATATATATATATATATATATATATATATACGTGTGTAATTTGTGTAATTGTTAGATGAATGATTCAAAAATGTTTAATGGGGCAAGAAATTAATCTGAAAGCTCAGGCAACCGTTTTTCCAAACGTTCAGCATTAATTGATTAAACACTAAGTGAAAAGCACAGAGCTCATTTAGATAACTTTTTTTTTTTTTGCATCAATTTTTCGTCACGTGGTAATATTTTTTTTCTCGGTACAGATTTAGTGAGTCAAGGTATATTAATGTCTAGCAATATTTATATTTGCCACTAATATTTGCAGTAAACTAAGAAATCTTTAAAGCACAAAAGACTTTTATGCTTCAGTTCTCCCAGAATTCATCCGTTAAAAAATATCCATTCTTTGTCTGTAGTACTTTGAAAAAAAAAAAAAAGCATTTGTTTTGCAATGCTTGGAAAAGCTGCAGTTTAAATTCCTACGTAAATAAATTTCCTCTCAATTGAATTCCTTGAATTTGGGTAACTTAATTATGTGAATCAAATTCGTGGAAAGAATAATTTGATTACTCCAAATGTGATTTGTCGTGGACGATTTGATTGAAGCAAATGCATTTAGTTTTTTTTTTAAGTGAAAATCCTAATTTTGTTCTTGTATTCAAATTTTACGTTTTAAAATTATTTGTTATATGCATTCGAACAATGAGCCATTAGGGAGAGCAATTTCCCTCAAGACGAATGAAATTCCGTTTGATGTTGCCGCACAAAATAAACATTCAAACAAAAAACCAAATAAACAAAAAAAAAAAAAAAAATGTTGACATTTTTTCAAAACTAAATTAGTTACACGAAGTGAACTATGACATAAAAACCACTTAAGCTTTCAAAGAGTATGCAAAGTTTTAGAGCTGGTACAACGTAAAAGGTTGGGTTTTTCAGTTTTGATATTCACAAGTTTCAAGTTACGATGGGGCAGCTTCGGATCCTGGTAGCGTTGTAACACATTGGATAGCATCTGATCTCATTTGCAGCTGTATCTCGGTATCAGAAAAAAGCTTATTTGTTTCATGGCCAAGAGCATATTTGCAAGATATATTCTTGCTACACTAATTATGTGAGCCAGGTAAAAAGTTAGAACTAATTTGAAATCCGATAAATAATGACACACTAGGATTGATTCGATAAAAACAAATCGCGTGCAGCTGTATCTCGGTATCAGAAAAAAGCTTATTGGTTTCATGGCCAAGAGCATATTTGCAAGATATATTCTTGCTACACTGATTATGTGAGCCAGGTAAAAAGTTAGAACTAATTTGAAATCCGATAAATAACGACACACTAGGATTGATTCGAGAAAAACAAATCGCGAAAAAATGTTGTTTCTGATACATTGTATACATTTTTGCAAATTTATAAAGGATCAAAAAGTTGCAGTTCGGTTTTATTTCCTTTCGTTTAATAATTTTTGGATTTGAAAAGTAGAGGAGTCAGTAAGTGAATTAATAAACACTTAAGCTCAATTTCATTTCAAGAAAAATATAATATCAGTAGAAAGGGTGGAATGTGGTCAGGACCGGATTTAGGGGAGGGCAGGCAGGGCTATTGCCCCAGGGCCTCCACAACAAAGGGGCCCCCACAAAATTTTTTTTACAAAATATCCTAACTTTCACGGGTCATCAAATTTTGAATTTTTTCCCCCTATCAATTATAATAATAATAATTCTTAAAAAATAAATAGCAGTAATTTTAGGATGTATTTACTATTAAAGTGCTGATCGAAAATATCGGATATATACATACATATCAAAATATTCGGATATATATCAAAGTATCGGATATTTTCGAAAATATGATGATCTTTTTGAACATTGATTAGGGGTCTCCACTCCTTCGCTGCCCTGGGGCCTCCACACTTCCAAACCCGGCCCTGAATGTGGTACTTTATGGCAAACAGCCTTACATGTGTATTTATGGTATTCACAATGCTGCCAATAGCTCGAATAGTTGAGGTTAGGTTTGCCTCAACTATTCGATCTGCCTTAATAAGCATCTTGGTTTGAATTTGACTTCTATGCAACCTCACAGTGATAACACAATATAGGGAATTTTCAAAAAAGTTCTATATCTCATTTGATAGTTTTGTTTTTTATTTGATTGAACAGAAAAAAAAAACCGCTTCATAAAATTTCTGCTTAAAAGGATTAAAACATCGAAACTGTGCAAATAATACGAATTTATCCGCTCCAGTGGAGGGCTTAACTTAAATATACTACAATATCAGAATTTTTCTTTCGATGAACCTATTATCTTACTGCTCCGTTTTCTCTACAAACGATTAAAGAAAAATCACACATACAAATTTGAAAAATTACATATAAAATGTTATTTTTTCTATGTTGGGCGAATCTTTAAGGGTCTGACAGGGGCTTAAATATATTTTAATTTTCATGTTTTTTACAAACATTTGTTTCACTACACAACTTTTCACAAGCGCAACCAGAAATACCTTCTGGAGGTTTTTTTTTTTTTGATGAAAAATACCTTCTGGAGGGTTTTTTTTTTTTTTTTTTTGATGAAAAATAACTTCTGAATTGGATTTTTTGATCACAACAGCCCTTTCATATGCATAAACTACTGTTTAAAATTTGCATTTATGTTAAAACCAATGGCTGGCATTTGCAATTATGTTAAAACCAATGGCAATTATGTTAAAAGCAGTGGCACAACCCCCCCGCGCTGTGCCACTGCAGCTTTTCCTACAACAGGTATCCATTAAAAAAAAAAAAAAAAAAAAACGTTAAAATAGACCCAAGCTAATGTATACAGGGTGTTCCGTTTTAACCTAAAAGACCTCTATTTTCGCATCTGTTAGTCCTAGATGCATACTTCCAGTTTAAAAAATGTTAAAAATTAGATGCAGAGTTAAGCTGCTGAAAGTTTGAAGCAAAAAAAGAAAAAAAGAGTCAAAAATACGAAATGTAACTTTTTATACGGGCTATAGGTCCCCTAACTTATGTTTAGGGAAATATTCTCCATTGAAATGTGTTACTAACACAAAAAATTTGACATTTGTGCGACCAAATCTTAAGGAGATATTCCAGTTTAAACTTTTGATGGACCATGTAGAAGATAATATTGGAACTTATCACCCTTTCAGCAGCAGGACAGGTTGTCGAAGTAAAAAAACAAATTGAATATTTTTTATTGCTATTCAAAAATAAATGCAAATGTTATGCAATGATACGCAAAAACACACCACAAAACATCAATTTATTTGAAAAAACACAGCCTACGCACACAGATAATTTTAAACCCTTGTTAACTGCTATATTTCCCCCCCACAAGGTGTTATTGACGGCGAGAGTAAAGTGGTGTAAGTCACAAAAAGCTGCGTTTCATATCTTGGTGAATATTTTTTTTATTAGTGGCAAACTTTTTGTGTTGGAAATATTTTTCAATGGAGATTTTTTCCCTGAACATAAGTTAGAGGACAAAAAGGCCGTATAAAAAGTTAAATTTTATATTTTTTGACGGTTTTTTATTTTTGCTTCAAACTTTCAATACCTTAACTCTGCATCTAATTTTGAACATTTTTGCAATTGGAAGTTTTTGCAATTGGACTAACGGTTACGAAAATAGAGGTCTTGCAGATTAAAATGGAGCACCTTGTATATAAAGCAGTAAGAACCTTGAAAATAGCAAGGAATGTCATGGTGTCATTACGGTATAAAACTCAAAGCTCCACTTACAATAGATCATTTCGAGCAACGCGTCAGTGGAGTGTGTGATTGACGTTAACGGTTTATTTTACTGTAAAAACGAACGTAAAATCGTACAACGATCCCTCCTAAGAATGAAATAACAGTTTAAAAAACTAAAAAAAAAAAAAAAAGAAAACACGCTTTAGTAGCAAAATGAACTAAAAAGTTTAAAATAATCTTTGGATGACAAGTATATAAAATAATTGACCAAACACTTAATTTTACTGTAATAAAAAAAGCGTGGGAAGCTTCTTATCAGTTTTCTTAAATTTCTTTCACTTTTTATCCATGCAAAAATGTAAATAGGCAGCTCCCCACGCTTTTTTTTTATTATAGTTAAATTAAGTGTTTGGGCATTTACTTTATATACTAGTCATCCAAAGATTATTTTTAACTTTTTAGTTCATTTTGCTACTAAAGCGTGTTTTTTTAGTTTTCAAAACTATTATTTTATTTTTTACTTTTTAGTTCATTTCGCAACAAAAGAGTTTTTTTTTAGTTTTTTAATTTATAATGTGGAATGTATCTTAGTATTCTGTTGTATTATCTGCATCAGACATTTTGAGTGCTTTCTGGTAAATTCATGTGCAAACATTGCTACACTCCGCAGCTCTGATTTGTACGTTGTATGTAATTCTAATAAGCTTATAACTATTTGTCAAAAGGAAAGTTGGACCCACAATTATATCCACAAATATACAAGTTAAGCTAATAAAAGCGTGTTAATTAGAATAAACTAATGACTTATCGTTAATAAATTAATTTGATTATAGAATATTGCATTGTGATCGTGTCTGAGGTTGCATTCCAAATTTTAAAAGAATCCGATCACAAAAAGTGAGTGAAAATTGAGTTACAAGATTACAAATTTGATTTCGGTGTAGACGGGATTAGAACGCACGCCCAATGATTCCCAGAGGTGGACGTCAGCGAAGACCCGCGTCTTAAGCATTGGTTTCCTAGGAGGGAATCGCCGACCTTCGGCGTCGCCTCTCGCCGAGAGGAAAACTTGATTCTTCTGCGCATGCGCGCCCGAGCCAAATCGGCGTTGTGAGTGGCACGCCGGAATCACTTGACTTTGATTTCAGCGTCACGCCGAGCAGCGACGTCAAAACTCGGTGATTTCGCTTCTAGGAAACCAGGGCTTTAGATCGCTCGGCCACGAACGCTCATTAAGTGGTGGAATGTACTGACCAGTGGCGCCGACTCCATGGGGCCTGAGGGGGCCCGAGCCCCCTCAAAAATATTTTTGAGGGGGCAGAGCCCCCCCCAATAAATCAAGAAAATTATTAGTTATATTATGCTTTCTAAACTCATACATTTATCTTTTATTTTCCTTGTTTGAAGATAGTTTACCTTGTAAAATACATTCAGTAATGAGTTAAAACAAATAATTATTACGGTCAGGGGTGCCCACAGGGGGGGATTATGGCGCAAGTTGCGCCATCAAAATTTTTTGGGGGGGGGGGATTTTTTTTTTCTTGGGGGAATATGAAATTTTTTAATTGCGGAAAGAAAAAATATTTAAACTCATTCAACAAGATATATATGCATTAGTAATACTTGTTCCACGTACTCTTCAGAGACATCGCGAAGGGGGGGGGATGTTTACCCCCCTCCCACAGTTTTTCAGAAGTGGGGTCACCAATATCATTTTAGAGATGCAAGTAACAAAGAAAAATTGAAACTCTTCGTTGTTTTAAAAGAAATAAAATAGTAATTATAAATGAACAATTGAAATAATAGTGACAAAAAGTTTTCTTTTTCTGTAAAATTTGAATAGAAAACGTAGTCTTAAAATACAATTTAGTAGCATCCATGATATCCTTTTACTAAGAGTATCTAAGTAAGGCCCGCGGAAATGTACACTTCAAACATTCAAAAAAAAAAAAGGATTCAGTACAGTACACTAGGCCGCAGAGTGAGTATGTCTGCCTAGTTGGAAACTGTGGGCTCGGCTTAAATTATTGTGCATAGAGTAAAATTAGCATAATGGGAGGGAGGACCGTCTACAAAACTAACATGGTGCACGCCTTGTCTCTCGGCGGCCTTGGTCATAAAAAACTATGCCTCATGGTTCTTCAGTTTAAAAAAAAATACAAAAATAAATAGGACAGCTTCATTAGGACAGCCCTTAGGGTAGTGGTCGCGAAACATTCCCGTATGTTTTTATTATATATATATATTTTTCAATGACAAATATTTTCCTGAAAATCATTGCTAAGTGGAGAAAAATGTATGGGTCGTCGAAATAAATTTGATATAGACACAGAGAGAGAGAGAGAGGGAGAGAGAGAGAGAGAGAAACACTTAAATACAAAGAGATTCAAAGTATAAGTATTGTAATGAATACTCACACCAAAAGTTCTAAATGTTTGAATGGAAAAATCGTAAGTAAATCAAAACTTGATCAAGAGATGCAGGTGGCATATTTACAATAACATGAAGTGGAATAGAGACCTAAGGTATCACAGAAAATTACTACATCCGTTCAAAATGTTCTAAGGCCGTAAACACTTGTATTGCAAGAAAACAAAAATATTAGGCCGGGAAATTGAAAATTTTACTAAAAAAAATCCAAGTAAACAATCGTGTTTGGCAAATGAAAATTGGAAGAAAATATTGCCACAATATTTTTATCAATAATTAAAATTTACAATGAAGATAGGAGGAACGTAGCCAAACTGAAAGGAAGAGTGGAGAACTCCAAACCCTTCCTTTTACGTCCCCAAAGCTGGCCTGGAAGTGAGTTTTTAGAATTTAGGTTTTGAAAAAATCCCCGGAAAACGTTCTCAAACACCACCCTTTTCCCCGTACCCTTAAGCCATTAAAGATGGCCTACACCTGAGTATTTAGGACAGTAATTTCGAAAAACCATGAGAGTGCTCCCAACGTAACCTCCGAGAAACGCCCTCTCAATTAATCATTCATCATCATTCAAGGTCGAATAAATTTCGTCGTTTGGATTTTAATTTAAAAAAACTCCCTGAGGTATCCCGAAACTGTGTGTGTTGTCCTCCAAATATTACCGTAGATCCTCAAAAATTTCATTTTTAAGGTTTCAATTCAGAAAAATTTTCGGAGGAGACCAAACCTTCTATTCCTCTTACAATATTGAAAATCGTCTACGACTGCGTTAATTAAATTTTAATTTTGAAAATTTGCCACGGGAGGACTCCGAATCTCTCCACCCGTTAACATTACCAAAAATCTTCTGAAACTGCGGTTTCTATAGATCGTATTTTTTCCGAGAGAATGCCCCCTCCCCCTCTCTCGCCAACATCATCGAAAAATGTCTTAAACCTCGGTTTTAGTGCTTCAATTACGGAACATTTCTGGTCGCGAGCCCCTTCAAAACTCCCCCCCCCCCCACCACTTTTCATCGAAAGTTGGCTTAAATTTCGTTTTTGAAGCTGTAATTTCAAGTAACTGGTAGTGCACAAAATTAAAAAAAAAAAAACTCTACATTCATGTTTTTGAGTTTTCAAAATTTCAAAAAATTTCGAGGGAGGGTCGCCCTTGCCTTTAATATTACCATACATCGTCTAAAACTGCATTTTCCGAACTACAATTTTCAAATTTTTCCCGAGGGAGAGCCTACGAACCCTCCTTTACGTGTGTGTCACAATCAGAAATAATTCACAATTAGGAATGCGTGCTTGAAGTTTGCATTGGGAAAAATTATAGAACGATGCCCCAGATTCTCTTTCTCCCTTAACATCACCATAGATTCCTATCTCGGAAATTCCGGGAGAGAGCTCCCGAACCCAATCTTCTGAACATAATTAAATATAACGTATGATTGCGTTGGGAACTTAAATTTGGGAAAATTATCTGAAGATGCTATCCTGGACATCCACTCTCCTTCTTCCCAAACTTAAAATGTAGTCTAAGCCTGCGTTTTTATATCTTCAATTTCGAAATAATGCAAGAAGGTAGCCCTCCGACACCCCCTAAATCTGATTGAATGTTATCCTAGCGATTAAATTTATATTACTAGTACTAAGGTCTAGTAATATCCCTGACTATCCCTGCTAAACCAGAAGCCATATTTTATCTCTCTCTGCATATTGGAACATGCGTTTGAAACAATTAAGGGGCCACCAAAAGCTTACAAACCCCCTCCCCTAGTTTTGGGACCTGACGACGGCCCTGGTACTCTTTCCAAAATTTAATGACCGTGTCTCTTTTTTAATGAAGGGAACGTCCCAGACGGCAGGGAGTTAGTGTCCGTTTTAAAGCTGGATCAGACGATTTGATTTCTTTTAAATTTTTTATAAATTTTCTAGAAGTAGCACAATTCTGCATGATGAATACGTGTGACAGCGATGAGAAGGAGAGAGGTCAAAAATGTTTTATTCTTTGTAATAATTCTGACCAGTGTGCTCTAGTGGTCTTTCTTTGAAGTTTACGAATAACATTTTTTTTTTATCCCTCCAATCGACAATTAATGTATTTTCTTCATTAACTAGCTTAAGCTTATGAATAATTTTTCATTTCACTTCACTCCCATTTTCTCTACCATTTTTAAACTGATTGTTTTAATTTATCATTAGATGATTTTTATTAAAACTTTCAGTGATGTTGGTTTTCGCTGATGGAAGTGGAACAGTCTGTTCTTAAGGTGTTTATATTATTTTTCATAAATTTCATTTACTTTCTTCCATCTCTGATATGTATAGAAGGATATTTGATTCGTTAAAATTCTCGAGTTCTGATTTTTGATGTGCGCTGAATAGCTGAATCCATTTTGAGAATTTCCGAAAAATATCTGTCACGGTGTGTGCGATTCATCTTTTTTGGCTATGCGACTTCAATTTTGGAAAATTTCCAGGAGAGTGATCCCACTGTAAGGCCAGAATAACACCCTCATTATCATCAAGAGTCATCTAAAACTGCGTTTCTAGTACTGCAATTTTGAAAAATTTATAAGAGAAAGCCTTCCTCATTGCCCCCCTTTTCTTAACACGATCAAAGACAAGCCTGGAATTGCGTTTTTGGAGTATCAATTTCAAAAAATTGCCGGAGGAATGGCATCGAAATTCACTTTCCACTAACATTATCAAGATCGATCAAAACTGCATTTTTAAAGCTACAAGTTCGAAAATTTAAGTAGAGCGCCCCTCTTCCTCCCTTTCCCCCACTCTCGTCAACATTATTAAAAAATCGTCTTAAATTTGGTTTTCAGGGCTTCAATGTCGAGAAAAATTCCGGATGAGCTTCCGAAAACTCTTTTTCTTCACGTCACAAGGGTCGGCTACAATTGCGATTTTAGAACTTCAATTTCAGAAAATTGCTTGGCCCCCAACCATAGATAAGCGTTTTTAAAACTTTAATTTCAAATATTTTACTGGGACGAGCCCTAGGATCTCTTCTTTCTCTAACATTACCACAGATAGTCTAAAACTGCATTGAAAATAAAGGAGAGCCCCCCTTAACACAACGGTAGACTAACCACAATTAAAGTTTCAATATTGAAAAATTACCGGGAAGGGGTCACCAAACCTTTTATACCCCCAAAATCACCAGAGATTATCTAAAACTGTGGTTTTAAAACTACAGTTTAAAAAAATTTCCGGGGGAAAAACCCCCGGACCCCCTATTTAAGTGACAATAAATTTCTGTTTCAAGTTTCATATTGTATACATCTCGTGATGCTTCCATCCCAAGCCAGAAAGTTGAATTCAATCTATCCGTAAGTATCCATACACTTCAAAAAAAAAAAAAAAAAATGCAAATAAGGTGTAGCAAAAAACAGGGGTACCCAAAACTAGTTTACTCAAGATCCATATTGTAAAATTCGGGAAAGCAAGGTGGGTCAACAATACAACAATACTTCAGTTCAAATGGTATTTGTTAGCGCTACCCCCCCCCCCCCCCGAGTAAATTTGACTGGAAATTAGACACTAAAAACTGTTATGTTTAACACGATTCGAAAACAAGAAAATTTTTGGGGGGGAATTTGCGCCATTGAGCTTGGGGGGGATGGGCACCCCTGATTATGGTAGTAAGCAGGTTAACTGAAAACGACTGGTGGGAATAATGATGGTGTTACAATGCGCGAACTTACGGGTCAAGTCTGTTGCCGGTGGGCAGCGCTGCGGCGCGCTCTTCTAAGTGTTGCTGATCTGGAAAAAATATATGAGGGTTTGATTTGTATACTAAAAGGGAGCGTGATAGTTTTGAATACTTTTGGGAATTGTGTTTAAAAGAAAAACCTTCACAAAATGATGATCCTTTCGCTTCCTCGGAATCGACGTATACCAAAGAAGTATGAAAAGAACAAAGCCAGCTCACCGCACACTTTCAAAATCCCAAAGTACTACAAGACAATACATTGAGGTGTGTGTACAATCTTGCATCATTAGGTGGTTTACATCAACTGGACTCACATAGGTCATTGCAGTTGAACAAGAGTGCTTGCTTTTATTAAACAAAAGTGAAACAAATTTTGAAAAATCAACTGAGTTTTTCAAAAATGACCAAGACATTGAGATATTGCTTGAAAAAGTCAGCTGATATCACTAATGAAAAAACAACTGGTCTTAAAAAACAGGCGTAAATTAAATCATCTTTTTACAAAAATACTGTGCGTGTTTGTATTTATTTTTTCCTTTTTTCAAAGCCAAAAAATATGCGCCAGGCTTGTCGAGTTTTCGAGGTTCTAATGTTGATTACATGATGTTAAAATGCTTATAAAAAAACTTTGAAGCTCACTATTTTTGATCTCAAATTTAGAAAATTTCCCGCAACAAGCCCCCTTTCCCCCCCCCCACACACAGAAATTTTTTTTTTAAGTCGGCATCTCTAGGAGTGCCCTTCCATGCAAGTCAAGTGCTCACCTTTTTCAATGCCTCGCTACAGCACTGCACGGCTCCCCATAGAAAAAAAAAAAAAAAAAAGTCTCTTTTTAAGACAAGTGACATGATCTAGTTGAACCAGAAAATTTGTATACCAATTTTTAGATTGTTTTACGTTGAAAACGTCATGTCACATTTGTTTGTTTAAATTAAACACACCAGATAATAAGTAAATTGGTATTTTCAAGGTACAAAAATCTGACCTTTATTTGGGGGGGGGGAATCCGTCTCCGTGGGATTACATAATCCCCTAAACCCTTAGGTGATGTCTAGCCCCTCCAATAATTTTTGCAAGTCGGCGCCCCTGGTACTGACAGTAATAAGTCACTAGCTCCGAAGTCCAAAGGAGAGTTACTCACAAACATACAAGTGAAGCTAATAAAAGCGTGTTAAAAAATACTAGCCCTCTCCCTCAGCAGCCTTCCACAAGAACAAAGAAAACAAAATCTGAAGCAAAAATAAAGCACTGTAAGAAGCATATTACACATTATATGAAATCATTAAAAAAAAAATTTGGCGAGCTCTCTTCAATTTTATTAGAGTAATGAATGCTCCAGCAGCTGTTGGTGTCATGTGAATGGATCACCAATAAGAAATAAGAATTTAATAGACAACGCGCTTCTTCCAATAAATAAGCATGCCTCTATTATTCCCCGATTTTGAGGATAGATGAACCAGCACCGATGTTTATTGGATTCTTTGCTTGTACTGGAACTTCTTTTGTCACGCGCTGCAAGAGTCATGCTTCATTGGGATTGTTTATTAGAAATGAGCATCAAAGGACGTCTATGCGTCTTCGGATCTTTAAAAGTGACGGCAATTATTCTTTGCTCTCTGAATCTTATAGAGCCTTATTTTTTTCCCCGTCACGAGTGCACTTAACAAAGCGTAGTCATTAATTAGAAGTGAGAAAAGGGTAGTTCTATATTGAGTTATGACAATTTGTTTTCTGTAGTGGAAGAATGTGCAGTTTAATTAATTCAAGCTTCTTCCAAGCAAACTAGATTTTAGTATTAAAATGGAAGGAAGGTTTCATTGGAGAGAGTTAGGGGTTGTTCATAAATGAAGTCACAATTTTTAGGTAAATTTGACCCCCTTCCCCCTATGTTACAAAGTGTCATACTTCCCCTTACCCCCCCCCCCCCCAATTCCATTTGTCACATCTCATGCTGTTCTTCATTTGTATTTGTTATTTAAAACATATGATGTCACACTTCTTTCCTCCTTCCCCCTTGTCACAAAGTCTCTCACTTCACCTTATCCCCGGTCACCCCCCCCCCCGGTTCACCTTATCCCCTTCCCCTTGTCACATGTCACACTGTTCTTCATTTGCATTTTGTTATTAAAACTTGTGATGTCGCACTTCTTTTTTCCCTCCCTCTTGTCACGAAATGTCACACTTCACCTTATCACCTCCCTTCCCCTTATCGCAAGTCACGCTATTCTTCATTTGCATTTTGTTATTGAAATACGTTATATCACACTTCTTCCTCCCTCTTGTCCTTAACTGTCGCGATTTCACAAATCCTTTTTCCCTTTGAAACGTAACATCCTTTGTGGACGACCCCTCGTGTGCTTTTAATGTAAAAGTTGTCCGTAGCATATATAAAGCAGTGACATCAATGATATTGAGCAGGCTGTGCCTTTTTGTCCTACTTTATTGCACTGGTACAAAACAAAAGATATTTTCACGTATTAAAGGAGCTTTTGTAGTTGGTAAAGTAGTCGCAAGTAAATAGTTTTAGCAGTGGAGTTAGCAAGTTTAAGATTCTACTTGGTCATTAGTTTTTAAAAAAAGTCTATTTCACACACGTGTAGAACATCGGGAATTTTTCTCTAAGCGATTAGTGTCCAACAACATTTTTTGAAAGCTCGATATACATTAGAGTCTCAAAAACTCGGAAATCGGTAACCCGACGGAAAATTCAGTCGTACTTTGGCAGGACGAAACGATTTCGTTCGAAGAACCTGTTGTACGTGCATTTCCGACAACCCGCAGTTTAAAACTCTGCTATTTTTCGGTTTTATTATGCCGCGTTTTTGAGACTCTACTGTACTATTATATTTTTAGCAGGTATATCGAAATAAATATGATGTGTCCCAGCGAAATACACCGTGAGGCTGAGACGTAACTAGACGCGAAGCAAACTAGTTACGATGAAACAAACGGGTAACAAAAGCCTATATGCAATATTCAAATACTTTTTACAAAGTGGGCACGAAACAAACTAATTACAGTGAAACAAGCAGGTATCGAAACCCGATGTGTAATTATTTATTTACAAAGCGTAAACTCTGGTACAAAAAAAAAAAAAAAAAGCTGGATCGAAACGAATGGAGAAAAGAGTTATATTATTAATAAGAAACTAGAAAATCGTCCGTCAAGGTATGACGGATGAAAATTTCTTCTACATTCGAACGAAGCCATTGCCTGTTGGGTAATATTGTGATAGTTGAAATTCCGACCCTAACTCCAGTGGATGAACGCTAAACTTCAGCAGATAGTGTTCATTGTTGACCACTTTTTCGTTTCTTCATTCTCCTAAAATTACTGTGTTAACAATAAAAGAGTTAAGTTATCGGATCCAGCCCACCCTTGTCCTAATAAAGCATATCCCTGTATGTCAAACACTACCAAAAAATATTATCAAATTATCACGCCGTGGCGCGAGTTTCATTATTGGTGACGTCAAGATCCTTACTCGATCAGTGAATTCGCTATTATATATATGAGGATAACCGGGGCTTCAATTAAGAGGCTTGGACGTTAGCAGTCCTTTCGCATTAACGTTAATGTCAATCCTCAACTAGCTTTTGTTGCATTGGTTATAATATTTATCTGCATTACAGCACAGTGACACCTTCTTAAAATAGGCAAAATTCATTCATTGTCAACGAATATGTTATAAAAAATTACCAACATGTGCTACAGGTAATGCTTACCTTAATTTTTTATTAGCCTGTTTCCAGCTATTACCTAATATTCTCCTACGGAAAACGCGACTTAAAGTAAAATAGCTGCACAAGCTAGAATTTTAAATCTAAGACAAGAAAAGTTGCTGGAAGAAAAAAAAAAAAGTTGAAACATTACCACGAGGGACATTTTCCCTTTTTTCCTCGAAATCTCCGCCCCTCTCCTCACTTATTTCACCTCTTCCCAAACTTTTCAAACATCGTCACATCTAGTGGCACTACTTTGGGTTGGAATAAAATAAAGGAATAAGATGAAGAAGAATTCACCCAATCCGAATCTCATTCTTCTCCTCGCACTCTAATACGAAAGGAGAAAAATAAAAAAACAAAAAGGGAAAAAAGCTTCCGGTTGGATTCGGGGGCTCAGTAGGGACCAAGTTTATCCTTTGCTTCCAGGAAAAATCTAAAATTCAGCGCAGGGTTTGGGAATTCTTCTGCTCGATAAATGGAAGTGGGGAGTTCTGGGGAACCCTTCGCAAACCACTCAGCTCTTTCTCATCGCTTGACAAGTGTCTAGGAAATGAGCCAAGACTTCCCCTGAATCCTAAACCGAGAGGATATGCACTTTTTTTTGTTCCACGTTTTACATTTTTTTTTCGTACGTAGAGTGTCACTCTTCTGCGGAAATGCATTTTTGTTCCTTCCGCTTGAAATGCAATTTTTTTGTTGAAAATTATACATTTTATTTTGAAGTTCGAAAATAGAGTCTCTGATGCAAAAAACTTCTCAGTAGATTCATAAATGAAGTTTCTTGTGGGGTACTACTTTTAAAAATTTCATGCTGATTTACTGGGTAGATGATTTGGTAAAAGTTGAGAAATTTATTTAAGTTATACAGAAAAAGGATTCCCCCAAAATTTTTATTTCGTGACTTTCATTTTTATACATTTTTTCCTCCCACAGAGTTGGAATGAAATAAATTATTGTTCCTTACGATTGGAATGCTCTGCTTGCTTAAAGTTTTTTTTTTTTTTTTTTAACAGCATTTTCCAAAATACAGTGTAAAAAAAAATCTTAGCAGAGTCAGTAAGTTACTTTTAAATAACAAGTTGAAATCTAGGTAAAAATTTTTTTAAATTAAAAACCAGTGTAAATTGTAAAATACAGTTTTCTTATGTTTCTTTGCCACTTTATACAATATAGGTATATAACTTTAATACTCAAGATGTGAAAATTTTATACTGAAACTTATTCATTTCACTGTTAAAGACGGCTTTTAAACAGTATCTCACTTACTGGAATACTTTTTATTGATTAAAAAGTTAGGTTATTTTCCAAATTTTTACGTAGAGTTGCCGTCTTTGTCATTTAGGCGAAAGCTGATTTTATTAAAGGGTAACAAACCACACTACAGTGTGTATGAAGCTTTGATGATGTACAGGTTTAAGTAAAACATTTTTCATATCATGTAAAAATTTCTAAACAGACTTCTAAATTTATAGCAATGAACATTTAATGAGCCTTTATTACTGCTTTGAGATTCTTCGCGCACCGAAAGGGACCTGTAAGAAAGACCCATTTTGTTCTGCAGCCAGAGACACGATATTTTATAAGGAAAATGAATTTAACTGGTACAACTTTCTGAACTCATAAACCCGGCTTACTTAATCAGATAAGAAATAGTTCTTTTTTTTTCGATACCATTGTCTAATTCAAAAGTTTCTATCTATCTATATATAAGTGTCTGTGGCAGGTGCGGGATGGTTCGTAAGAATTATATATACATCTCTTCAGTTCTGTTGATCTGTAATAGGGTCGTTTAGGGACAACTCGACGGGAAAATGCTGAATAATTTGTTAATATTTGAGAATTCAATCATTTTTCAGAAATATTTACCTGCATATATGTAACAAAATATTAAATTTGATCTGGCTTGAAAACACAATAAATTATGTCATATTATAACGCAACAAGTACAATCCTCATATAAATATAATAGCCAGTTCACTGATCAAGTAACGGTCTGACGTCATCGGCAATGAAACTCGCTCCATAGCATGCGTGACGGCATTATTTCATTGTTGAAATATCAGTATTTTATAATTTGATAATATTTTTTTGGAAATGTTTGGCTTGCAGGGAAATACTTTATTTTCACAAGGCTAAACTGGATCCGGCAACTTAACTGTTTTACTGGTAAGACTATCATTTTAGGAGAAAAAAGAAATGAAGAAGTGGTCAACAACGAACGCTATCTACTGGAGTTTAGAGTTAATCCACTGGAGTTGGGGTTTAAATTTCAACTATCAAAATATCACAAAACAGGTAATTGCTTCGTTGAAATGTAGAAGCAGTTTTCATCCGTCATACCTTGACGGGTGATTTTCTATTTAAAAAGATAAAAGCCAAATATCCGCTTCTTCCTAAACTGCGGAATATCGCAACAGGTATTTACGGGAACATCTCTAAAATTTTATTGAAATCCAGAAACGGATAGACAGCTTTGATGTATGTCTGGTGTTATTTGCCAGTTAATTGTCAATCGCCAAACTCCAAAGTGCTAATTAACGTCAGCATCTATTACTGTCAATGTCAAACTGAGCATCAAACTACGTAAACTCTGAATAGTTCACCTGTTGCACTTTACAAAATTATTTTTTACCCTACGACAGAATTTTCAACAGTTCCTTCGATTTATTTCGATGGACAACTGTCGTTACGTTACAGCAGTTCCCAATCTTTTCCCCCTTGCGAACCCCTTCCAAAATCCGAAAAGAGTTGGCGAACCCTTTGTGCGGTAAGTCATAAGTAACAGGCCAAAAAAACACTCACACAATAGAAGTTAGGATACTATTTTCACATGTAACATGAACTAATACAAAAGTGCAAAATATAGATGTACATACATTACTACGAACTGTTATGATGGTTTGAAAATGAATTTAAGACAAATTTAAGTCAAGTTCAAAAGAACTCTTAAAATGGGATGTTTGTGAAACAAAGAAGCTCATCAGTTTGGCTCAAAATATTTAGCAGTTTCTATCGAACACTAGATTCAGTGTTTTTGTATTGATCTCTGTGTATGTTAAAAATCCTTCTTCCCATAGAAACATTGTCTAAAAGTGTAATATATTTTAAAATGTATTACCCACGACAGTACGCTTACAGAAGTGGATTTACCATGTCACAATTATCGCAATTGCGATGTTATCCCATGGACATGGGGGTCCTGAAGGTTATCCAAAAAGGACCGTGAAAATTTAGTGACGTAGTTCTGTTCATTTCTAAGGGGCCCCAAAACTGCATTGAGACAGCCTTAAATCTGTAAATACGCCATTTTACATTAATTTCTAACGCTAAATCAGGCGTCGATTAAACAATAATCTTAAAATACCTTTTAAAAAATTCTCAAATTAATTAAATGATCTTATTATTTTCAGTAAAACTAGATAGGTCTCTAAAATTATGTCTTCATGAAAAGGACTACGAGTCCAGCTGTTTGATGAAGATTATACTGCGCATACATTAACCGTTTGAGTATTGAACATTTTTCTTTTCGGTTACTAAAAGTGTGGAATAAAATACGTTCATCGAAAAATAACACGCACAATTAACTATAATAACTACGTCAAAATTATTTTTTTTCAACAAAAATATTTTTAAGTTCACTTCTTACAACTGAAATTTGCTGCACAAATTTTATGACCCCTTTTACAAACAGTGCAAAATTATGTTGCGCGTTTTGATTATTTGTTTCTGTGTACTTAATATTAATATTAAATTCAACTTATCCTTTTATGTGCCGAACTCTCTCTCAGATAGAAATTTTACCCCCCCCCCCTTAAGATAATATATCATGTTAAATTGCTGCTGAAGTATCATGCCTTTTGATTAGCAAACCAATTCTAGCTTTGATGATAAACTATGTCAGCATGCAATTATTTCACACATTAAGTACCAAAATAAGCAACAAATTAATATGAATCCCTAAAGTACCAAATAAGGAGACAAATTCGACAGTTATCCGAAGTCTCTCTTGTATCTTGTCAGTGCAAGAGAAAAAGCAAAGGAGAAATCAAATTCACAAATGCAGTCATCGAGAAAAACCTTGTTTGCAAAAAAAAAAAAAAAAAAAGGTTACTCTACGAGCTGATATAGAGGTTCGAAATGCAAAATAAGTTTATTTTGGATTTGTTTATGAGAACCAGAAAAAAATAATTTGCAATAACACAATTTCAAAAACATTCCTGTTTTTAAAATGCCCGAAGATACTACAAACGAATTCATTCTGTACTTGAACATCATACTTTGTTGTGTATGATGATAGCGAAATATTTTACAATGTGAAAGTAATTTAAATTTTGGACAAAGAAAAAGCAAAAATGAATTTTCTGGAACAAGGTGTCGGAAATTTCAGTTTGTCCAAGCGAGACATTTTTAGAAATAATTTGAAATAAGTCCATTTTTTCAGTCTAGTTAATTGAAATTGAAAAGCAAAAACCATGCGGTTGATAGAAACATGATTGGTGAGGGTAGCATACAAATATTAAAGAATTTTTTTTCATGGAATCATGGGCTTAGAGCAAAGAGCAATAATCAATTGTATAGTTGACTAGTAAGAGTAATATTAAATTATTTCAATTATAATGTGTTATTTCTCTAATATAAAACTTTTTATCATTGAAAAAAGTCAAAATCAAACAACAACAAAACATCAACAAAAAATCAATTGTATAGTTGACTAGTAAGAGTAATATTAAATTATTTCAATTATAATGTGTTATTTCTCTAATATAAAACTTTTTATCATTGAAAAATCTCTTTGTTGGCTAGAAAATGATAATTCAGAATAGTTAATTACTTTTGAAATTGAGTACCTTTAAAAAAGAGGGTGAGCCATATTTATCTCATGTGTGACCCATAATTGCCCCGATCCGGGGTAATTCTTGGTCACTCATTTAACTCAAATAAAATAAATAATAATACAATTTCAGGTAAAGGGATTAGTTGAATAATTTCTAAATTATTTAAGCTTAATCCCTGCCAAATCAAATCATTTTATCTTTCATATTTAAGAAACTATTAAGATGTTATGGTTTTTTGACCTATAATTGCACCCTCTGACCCTACGATTCTAAAAGATTCTCTTTAGTTTGTCGAAATTTCCAAAGTGTCAAGATGTCTGGGAATTCCGATATTTCATGTTATATACGAAAGTTTCCATCATCCTGATTTGATAATATTTTTTGGCGATGTTTGACATGCAGGGTAATGCTTTATTTTGACAAGGCTGAGCTGGATCCGGTAACTTAAATGTTTTACTGGTAAGACTGTCATTTTAGGAGAATGAAGAAATGAAAAAGTAGTCAACAATGAACGCTATCTAATGAATCTTAGTGTTAATTCACTGTATTTAGGGATACATTATAACTATCAAGGTATCACCAAACAGGCATTTGCTTCGTTCAAATGTAGAAGCAATTTTCACCCGTCATACCTTCACGGGCGATTTTTTAGTTTTAAGGAAGAGTGGATAGCAGTAAGAATTCCGAAACTAGTAGAGTAGGAAAAACTCTGCTTATTTATTTATTTTCTACTAGTTAGCAATATTTGAACAAGATTTTGTCTTTGAGGTGTTTTTTCTGAGTTAAGAAAGATAAGTACAAGAACCCCAATTATATTCTTAACGTTACTTCATTACGAATTCAACAACATAAGCATTGTCAACATGAACATTGAAGTACCACAAAAAACAAAAGCAAGCAAGGATTTCATCTTGAATGTAATGAGTAAATTCCACCTAAACTTACAAATTGCACATCATCAACATATTTTGCAGAAATAATCCTTTTTTTTGTGTGTGTGTGTGTGTGTGAAGATTTACAAATCTCTCCGGGAAACAATAAACAGACATGCAACAACATTTTGTAAAACACAGAATAGGTTGCGCAATATAAGAAGTACAATTATGAATTGTACCCAGTAAGAAAGTTTCTCATCGCCATCTAAAAGATGTATTAAATGAAAAAAAAAAAAAAAAAAAAAAATCCTCATTTCTTTCGTAAATTATTTGCACCTAATCGTAACCATTTTCTCTTAAACATAAGACTAGTAACTTTAAAACAAGTGAAGGGAGGTAAAGATATGGTCTTTATTTCACTTCAAATCTTTCAACAGCACTAATCGACTAAAGCGTGATGCAGACGATTTTTCCCACGCAAAGTTCACTCTTCACGCGAACTAACCATGGGTAGCAAGGTCAAGTGAAGGAGGGATGTTTGGGGTGTTCTGCGGAGGGTGTGAAAAGAGAATTTCTTTCCAGCCTTGCTTCACTTACGAATGCATTGATCCGTAACAAGACCAAAGAGAAAACGACGATTATTGTTAGTAGTTTATGTTGAAGGCAATGTTTTAAGACTCCTATAAAATTGAAGACTCGTGCATGCAAACTAAAAACAAATTCAACCGATTGGGACCTTTTAAATAGAATGGCGTATTGCGTACCAGAAAACTTAGCAAGACGCAGATTTTTCTTGAAATAAAATCAGCAAACTAACGACACAAAAATACCATTTGATCTGTTCAAAGAAAAATACGCAACTTTATGCTATGAAAAATAAAGACACAAGCGAGATAAGAAAGTGCAAGCAATTATTTAGATTTTTTTAAAGAGAAAATTTGATCTCTAAGTTTAAATCTACAAAAGCATTGAATTGGAGATTCTAGGTTGAAAAAGGTGAACGTGGAATTAGGGTGAAAAAGCACGACTATAAATATGTTTTTAGGAAGTTAACGAAACGATTTATTGAGTAGAAACTATTAAATTCTAATTTTTCGAATGGCATGGAAGCGTGGAAAATGTAAATATTTGTAAATAACAGCTAAGACTAAAAGCTCAAGTAAGGTAATCCACTCGTCGTATTATACATCCACAACACTATGTTTTCGAACACAGAAAAAAAGACTACCTAGGCAAACGATTTCTGCATTAAAAACAAACTAATTTCTAGACGCTTGAAGCCAAGCAACAGTGTTGATCTCAAATAGCTAGGAAACTGACTTTTCAACTGCTTAGTGTTAGGAAATCAAAAAGTGTGTTTCCAACGATTGTTTTACATTGTATACAATTTTATAAAACTTTTCAATCCGAGAGTACTTTTAAAATGGTAAATCTGTTAGCCTTATACCAGTTATTTTTTCATAAAGAAAAAAAAAATCATGCTCGAAAATAAAAGAAATCATGCTGAATACTTTTGAATTTTTAAATCAATTTTAGTAATTGCTACCAATACTTCGTATTAATTTTTCACGTTATTTAATTGGGCTTTATGTGTATGACACCCCCACCCTTCACTAAAAAAATAGGGGTTTTTTTTACGACCCTCCGTTTTTTATGGTTCATATTGTCTACTTTATTACATCTACTTTAAAAACAAAATAAACATTTACGTTGGATTTGCTAGAAACAAGGTGAGGACGACTGCTTTTTTTAGAATTAATTTGAGTCATTTTTTCTTCTTGTGGCAACAGAATAGGATTTTGGATTCGTTCTTTCATTTTATGCTTGTTCTGCAACTGTAACTTTTCTTTTTGTTTAATATTATTTATGTACAGGATTAATTGTCCACACTGTTATTATCAGATTGTCATATGCTTGAAGTATAATAATACTGAAAATATTTAAAACCTTTCATAATTTATTTATGTTAAAAGCATTGACACTTAATTCTGCACAAATAAATAGGGATTCACTAAAAATACATTATTGATTGTGAGTAATTAGTAAAATTGATGAAAAAATTCAAAAGCATGATTCGTGCTATTTTCCTAAGAATAACCAATAACCTCTTACAAACAGCCAGTGCCACCGATCACGTCTGAAATTAGACAATATTTTCCAGAATTGGAAAAAATTCCTTTAAGATTGACAGCATGATCACGAGCAATCGCTTTAATTCGTTTGGTTTCTAGTGAGTAACCATATGAGTAGAAGAGATGCTTTGGCTTTTTATAGTTATAGATTCAGAGGACTGAAGATGCTAAGCTTGGCAAATCAGAAACTTCTGGAAATAATTCAGCACGTTTCATTAAACAGGAACTAAGGACTGTATTTCTCGGTTTCAAAAACACGCCGCAAAAGACAAATTCAGTGCAAAAACCGGATGAAAACATCACGGGACGGGAGAGCGTCCCGCCCCGCCAAGGAAACCAAACGTTAGCAGCCAACAGAAGCAAATCCACCGCCAAAGACGAAAGATTATAAAACGACCAAGAACAAGATTACGAAACAAAACGAATTGGGGTTTTTTGGGTTTTTCACTCCTCTGTATCTCAGCCCCATGAAGACCCCCGGAGTTGATTTTTGGTACACTCAATTTCTAGTGGCCCCTGACGCCGTAAACCAAAATACAATCCCCTGGACCATCAGGGGGATTAGGTATTAAACTTATAAAATCGCTGTTCCAAAAAGTTTTCGCTTTCTTTGACAGGGCTACAATCCAGACGAAAAAAGGAATCAAGCTGAAATTTCGCACACACATTCCTTGTGCCCTACTGATGTGCCTTTTGCGCCATTTGACCCCCCTCCCCTTCCCCCCTCGTTTTTACCCCCCAAATTGTACCTTCCCGGGGTTCTATCACAACCCCCCGGGGGGCTACGGTAATGAATTTTTATATACATATTATTGGGGGGGGGGGTCATTGAGTACATATACGAAAATTCAACCCCCAGGGACATCATTGGCCGGAGTAATTAAAGTTTGAAAATCACTAATTTTCCCTAAATTCTTATGTACTTACTCTCAGCTTATAGGGTTTGTTTATCTCGGACTGCAATCGCAAGGTTAGAACAGATCTAGCAGTTATTCCAAAGTTGTCTTAGGAAATGAAATTCAATCAAGACTAAAACACATACAATAGTTGCAACTAGACGTTAAATCGCGGACATCACAAATTTAACACAGCGACTGCGCATGCGCGCAGACTTAGCTCATTGGGCTTTCTGTTTTCAGATTTATGTTCTTTGTTCATACTTAAGCAGAGAAACAAATTAATGAATGAAATTAGAATGCTGTCCCCCCCCCCCCAAAGTTTTGCCGATACGAAATTTCCTTCCCCCTGTTTTGCAGTTTTGATATATTTATGGAGGGAAGAAATTTTAAATATCGGCACGAGACTGGGGTTAAACCATTACAATATTTTACGTGACAAATTATATGAAACTGTACGCATATGAATACGGCACATATAACTTTTTAATTGAAAGCGAAAAATAGCACTTTTTTGTTAGTTTGCTTATTTTCTAAATTAATGGATTTTTCAAACTATACATAATGAATTGAAAATATATGAAATACGTGTGTGGATATTCGTGCTTTGCAGTAATTTGTTAGCTGAAAATTTTTTTGCAATTAATTTATGCAAGACTTTTAATGAGCTTAGTCCGCGCGCAACATGCGCATTCGCTATGGCAAATTTGGGCTATCCGCGATTTGACATCGAGTGAAGTTGTATAGATCTTCTGACACATTCAAATTTAAAATATTTAATGGCTTAGTTTTTTTTTTGCTTGGTGATAACATGCGTTATTTCGTTTTTTAAATGAACTTTTAAACAAAACTAGGTATTAAACAAGACAAAGACTTCTATCAAGAAGAAGACAAATCACTAAACAATTAAAATTATCCCATAAAACGTAAAATAATCCACGATTTAAGAAAAAATGTAATTAAATAAAAAGTGAAAAGCTAGATTAAAATAGCCCTCAAGCTGTAAAACATTTAAAGAAACCTTCATGAAAATGTTGAATAATCTGTCAAATAAAGAAACTGTAAGAGAATTTATTGCGAAGATGTAAAATACTCGAAAGCAATATAATTTAAAATATAGTATTTTATTATCTAAGAAATTTTCTTTGCGACAGAGAGAGGATACAAGAATTGTAATAAAATTTAAACCGCCCAATTCTCACAAAATGAACATAGAATCTTAATAGTCAGAAAATAACTTGACGTAAAATTAGGCTAGCCATTATTGTTCCTTAAAAACACAAAACAGCGTTGTTTCAATTGAAATTTCAAATTTCAGTTGTTTTTTGAGTTGATGTTCTCAATTCTAAAAATACAGACAAAGCAATAATATCAATGCAAAAAGATGTGATATCTCATCAAAAACAACCCTGTTGTAAAAATTTCCCCGCCAAGAAAACCTTTAACTTTTCCGCACAAAAAAGAAAACCTGCATCCTAAACCCAAAAACCGTCAGCCATAAAAAGTTATGATATCTAGTTTGCCCGCCAAGTATCTGTCAAACTATCATCCTCCCTCTTCTCCTTTTTCATCACAGCTACTTCCATTAGAACGTCCTCCCACCTTCAACTCCTCAGAAATATGGATAGATCTTTTAAATTGTTTATCTTGTCTGGCGGGAAGCTTTTCAAAGTGAAGTGGTTGCTTGGTGAGCAAAAAGCTTCCCACCAAACAAGATAAACAATTTAAAAGATCTATCCATATTTCTGAGGAGTTGAAGGTGGGAGGAGGTTCTAATGGAAGTAGCTGTGATGAAAAAGGAGAAGAGGGAGGATGATAGTTTGACAGATACTTGGCGGGCAAACTAGATATCATAACTTTTTATGGCTGACGGTTTTTGGGTTTAGGATGCAGGTTTTCTTTTTTGTGCGGAAAAGTTAAAGGTTTTCTTGGTGGGGAAATTTTTACAACAGGGTTGTTTTTGATGAGATCAAATCTACGGAGAATATTCACAACTCTTCTTGATTGGACCAAAAAATGCCACAACATGAAAGCGACTCGTTTTGCACCAAAACTTTGCAGACGAGAGCTTAACAATAAGGTTATGTGGAATAGAATCAAAAAGCTCTGAAAAGCGAATATGAATATTAATTTTAGTGTTCCTGTTAACATGGCAACTCCCACCCACTGTTAATTTACGAAGACCACCCGGAATGTCTTCCGGTTTGATGTGATTGCAAAGAAATCTCCTCCCCAGAATCAATCCTGTCTTATAGAAATGTCTTTCCAAGACAGGATGACTTCATAACATGAGTCAAGCAACTTGTATGGGATTCTGTTATGGTATAAATAAAACAAAACTGAAAGTTTTTATCTCAGGATATCCAAGTGACATTTCATTCGAGTTTTCGCTCTAACATTCTTCCCCGCTTTTATCGTTCCCGGGAGATTCTCACTCTTTCTTTCTATTGCCGTTTCACAAATCCGCGAATAGAGACTGCTCCTTTCGAAACAGCCTTGAAAGAAAAGCTGCTAAAAGGATATAAGAAATTCATTTCAAGCAATTTTTTCCTTTGTACTTGTAATGTATACTTTACAATTAACAGACGAAAATTCACTTTCTGGTTAGAATAAAGCAGTTCCTGTCTTCGATTTTTTCCTTTAGAAAATGAGTTTAGAGGTTTAAACTAAATGTTGAAGAAATCAGAAATTATAGTCAATAACAGTCAGATCAAGAACTCAAATCAATGTTCTTTTAGTAATGAGCAAATATTAAAAAAGTAATGAACTATTTAAGTGATGAATACTAAAGATTCACAAACATATACTGACTGCCTGGTTATGATATCCAGATACTGGGGTTTCGTAATCGTTATGAGCTCATCAGTCTATAACAGTCAATAGCAGAGCTGGAAGCAGATGATGAATCCATAACAAGGACGAAACTCAAGGTCTCTGGATGTCATAGCAGGACTGTAGTTATATGCTTGTAGTTCTGCCTTAGCTCATGATTAAGAGGGGGGGGGGTAACTTACAGTTCGCTAACTGAGGTTTCTTTCTGTTACATTTCCCATAAAACTGAATACAGTGATATATTATATGCTGAGGCAAGTGCGCCCATATGCAACATTTTAAGGGGGGGAGGGGGGTTCAAAAAGTTTCCCCGTGGTGTAGCAGAATATTTTCCCCATAGAAACCGATTTCAGTACAGATTAGAGACCTTAAAATTTGACATTTTAACGACTTATTCATTAATGGCTGGAAAAGAAATTTTTATACATTTTTGCAAAGAAATAAGCACTAAAAGCAAGGAAGTTCTCTTTTCCAAGGGGGGGGAGGGTGACTTGAGCCCCCACTTGTTCCTCAATATGGGCGTCCTTGAGCTGAGGTAGAAATTTCGTCTCTGAAATTGCAAATAGTATACACAGATATGAGAAACAAGTCATACCGTGTGGATTTTAAAACTGTGTTAACTATATCTCTTGGAAGAGTTTCTTTTTTTTATTCATCTACAGTCGAATCGCGCTACAACGCGATTCGACCTACGCGAAACGGCTACAACGCGAATTTTTCACGAGTAACGAATTTTAGAGCTAACGCGAATTTCTCGCTCGCAACACGATAATTTTCGTAAAGGAATCGCTAGGCGTAAATATCGTCTTAGATACTGGATACTAAATGTTGGTTTTGTGAATGAACTTCATTCCTTTATCATCACCGAAGTGCGGAAATTCGCACAACCTATTAGTCGAATCATCGCTTTGTTAGTGTATGCAAATAACCACTCCGTATTTTCCACTCTAAATGTTAAAGTTAATTTAACGTAGTAGTAACTTAGTGTGTTGTTTCAGCCTTAGCTAGGGGAGAAAAAGTTTTTTTTAAATTAAAGACAAAGTGAAAATCCTCGATGTGTAAGAGAACATTAATATCGATTAAGCAAGCTTCAGAGTACCAACCATCATCATCTTCAGTTTTTCAGCTATAGAATTATTATTGCTCTATCTATGGTACAATAGTATAATAGTGCTGTATTTCGTTGTTACTATTATTGCGTACTGTTACACACAGTATTGCACTTTGTCTCACTCTCTGATCATTGATCTTGTGTATTATAAAGGTATTTTGAATTGAATAACGTAGGTTTTTTCTCTTAAATGCAGTATAAACTCCGTTTTTTTATGTGGGAAACGTTTACATATATTCAAGGAACAGTTTAAAGTAGTCTGAAAGGTGTTTACAAGTGTATAAAAGAATTGTTTATGTTTATCAAGAAGTCGTATACATACCCTTTTTCACAACGCGAAATTTCGACTTACGCGAGGGATCTTGGAACACATCCCTCGCGCAAGTCGGGACTCGACTGTATATAAATAAAACATAGAATATATATGTGTGTATGTTCCCTAGAAAAATCCACAGTTTGCGTCGGATGTCGACGAAATTCGGCAGGGAGGTACGTGGGCACCCGATAAGAAGCGTAACGGGTGGGAGGTCGGACGCCATAGTACCCGCTTTCGTTCGAATTTTAACTTTGAAACCCAAAAAAGGCTTTAAAAAAAAAGAATGAAAAAAAAAAGCTCGCAAAAAGAAGAATAAAATATCTATAGAGCTTCCCGATTTTTCTGCATCAGATCAAATTTGTTCCAAGGTTCCACGGTAATTAGAACGTGAATTATAACTGTTTCAAACAAATTTTATGGTAAGCATTCATTGGTTGATCTCGATCATTGTTGAACAATGCTTTTACTAAAATTTGTAGCGTGACGAAAATTATTGAGAAGAGAGATCTGTTACCATTTGTTTCTCAAAATGGACAGAATATGAACAAAACAATTCTGGTGTTTGTTCTGAGGGTTTTCCTGTAGTTAGGGGACTTAAAGTTATTCCCTTTTGGTTATTTCTCCGCAATATGTCGGGACATTCTACAGATTTTTTTTTTTTTTGTTCAAGCCTGATTGTTGAACACGTGTCACTTGACACAACTTTTACTTTCGAGGTAGACCGCGCAAAGTCGGGCGACGCAGCTAGTTAAAAGGAAAAATCCCTTCTGGATAAGAATTTTGACAGAAACATTACGGTAATATGAATTTAACGATTAGATTAAATTTTTCGTGAAACTTGTAAATTAATAAAATTGAAGTCGTATTCACGAACTCATTTTTTAAAGTAGTTAGTTAAAAGCGTTTCAATCGTTTGATTATCATGATTGCAAAATTTACCAGATATAAAATTTTAGATTCTTTACTTGTAATATTTACTTTGTCTTTTGTCTGTAGACATTTTTTCTGCAAATACAAGAATCATATAACCCCTTTTCTTGCTGTTTCTGAGAGTAGTTTCAACGGCCTTAAATTTTCACCAAAAAAAAAAAAACCTTTCTATCATCTTTTTTATCCATTAAAGGAAACAAAGCCAAGTTAAAGAAACCTTGAAAGCACCCCAGTGTCGATTCCCACAACAATATAAAACAAGAAAGAAAGCAAAAGTAATTCTTCTAGTAACTGCACCCCCCCCCCCCACGATGCCACCCAAACGCTTCTCCCACATCTTTTTACTCCAGCATCCAGCTGAACAGCAGCTACATCACAACAATTTACATATATTGTAATAAAAAATACCAAAACAGATTTTTAATTAAATTGACAATAGCATTTTTCGTAGCTGTTTCAGAAAATAGTTTCAACGACCCTAAATTCTACCAAAAAAAATCTCTTCCCACAATGTTTTTTTTTTTCCATAAAACGAAACTAAGCACAATTAAAGCAGCCCTGAAAGCACCTCAATGTCTATTCCCACAGCAATTTAAAGCAAGGTGGAAAGCAAAAGTAATTCTTCTAGTAACTAAAACAGCCCCCACGACGCCATACTAATGCTTCTCCCACATCTTTTTACTCAACCTCAAGCGTAACGGGCATATCGCTGCTGGGTACCTCATGTACTTCGGTGAAAGGGATGAAACAGATGTTGAGCGAAGAAGCGATTTCTTGTTTTTCGGATGTTCTTTTTTTCTCTTCCCTTGCCCCTTCTTCCTATCTTCTTTTCCTTGTCTGACTTGCCTTTCTTTGTAGCACTGCCAGCAGGGGCAAAAGTGGTCGGCGCTGATTTGTGAAACAGGTATAAATGGATTGGGCCGAGCAGTTCTGCTATTAACAGCAGGGATTCTATTGCTTGATCGATATAAACGCATTCTATCGATATGTTTCTCCTTATTTTTTTGGCTACATGTTTCGCAAAGGAATGCATAACCGTTGGGCTCCGTTCCTATTGTTGTGGAGTCATTTATTTTTCGTTAGAGCTCAGAATATTTCATTCTTTTCTGGGCAGCAATGCGTGAATCAATCTACTGACCTATTTACAAAGAGATTCTCTATTTTTGGTTTTTATTTTCCACAAAGTTGATGATTTGATTGACGCCAAATTGAAAGATCCTGTTTATGCAAACCATTGTTCACATTTCCGGAGCACTCTGCAGTATTTGAATATATTTTTTATTTAAAAAAAAAAGAAATTCTGAACGCAATTAGAGAGGAATTTCTTGTGCAGGAAATGAGTTCTCTGAAAAATGTCATTGTTCTACGTGAATTAAGAATAATAATAGGACGGACGGAAAAATTGTCGGAAATTGTATTCGATCTGATGAAAAAATTAATCGGAATATATTTTTCCACGAAGTCATTTCTTATAATTCGCTGAAAATTGATTGTCATTCAAAGATGCGTTTGTGAGACCGCGACAGAATTTTTCCATTTACAAATTTTTGTTTGGGGTTGCTCAAACATGCTTTTTGGGTTAATTTTGCAAAATTTTTCATGTGTAAGCACCTGAAACTGCCATTTTTGTAGGATTGTCCAAACCACTAGGCTCCCCCAAATTCCTACACAGTTTCTCTCATGTGGTAATGCTTGTGCATGTTTTGCTGAAATTGCAACTCTAAAACAGATCTAACAGTTATTAAAAAGGGGTCTTAGGAAACGAATTTCAACTAGGAGGCAATAGCTCTCGTTGGCACGAAAATTAGAAGAAAAAAAAAGAACAGAGAGGAGTATTTTTTTTTAAATTATCGAGACGCTGTTTTCAAAAATGCATCAATGTTAAAACAGATCTAACTTTTACATAGATCTTCCGACACATCCAAATTTTATATCTTTAATGGATTAGTTCATTTGATTGACTCTTTTCATTTTAATGTAATTATTAGTCTTAGTTAGTGGATTGCTTTATTTAAAAACTAAGCAATAAAATTTAAACTTCAACAATATTACTTGGTTTTGGCAACTTTTGCCGAAAAAATAAGCGCTTTGTTGATTGGACCAGTTGAGCAAACATTTTTGAAACTAAGCCGCGACATACATTTAACGGAAAAGTGCCACCCTTATCTGGGATTCTGTCAACTATCCTCGTTTATACAGTTGTGCAACATCTCTGTGCTGAAATTTATCCTTTCATCTTAATACATTTCAATTTGCGAAATCATGACTTCAGAAAGATTAATGTTGAAATTTTTTTTTATAAATAGCCTTTATTTTTTCAGCCGACTGAGATAACATTGAACTCACTAAATTCCTTTGCTCAGTAATTTTGGTGTCCCCCCCCCCCCCAGTTTCGCCGACACGAAATTTCCTTCCAACTTGTTTTCCAGTTTCAAAACATACGTTTTAATATATTAAAAGGCGGGGTGGGGGGGGGGATTTTAAATGTCGACGAAACTATGGTTAAACCGTAATTTTATGTTCTGTACAGCAGCAGTCTAACTGAATTGTGTGATCAAAAATTTCAGTGACAATCAATGTCATAATAACTCAAAATTGTCAGTGTCAGTCATCATAGCTTGTTTTTAAAGATCCCTTATGGTCGATGAAAAAATACCTCAGCATTGAATATATAAACGTCAGCAACTGAAAGCATTCAAAATGCAGCCATATATGATACTGTGGACCTTTAATATTCACAAGAAAAAGATGATAGTTTATGCAATTTGAGTAGTTCTAGTGATTAACCGCTTTGAAATAACAAAAAATTATCCGCTCCAAGCAGATGCACTGCGATACTAGCTCTAAAATTGCAACCGCATTGTATGGCTACAATTGCTAACATTAATGAAATGTATAATAGGTTAGCATTGTTTACAGGAGAATTATGCGTTCATTTAATAACGAAACTTCTTCAGAGAAGTTAGAACACATTAGTTCCGCTGTCTTTACGAATCTAACGATGTTTATGCATTTATTTTAAACTATTTACTTTAACTCGAACAGTAGTTATGAAAATTGTAATCAAGGCGACTATTTACTTTATTCCTTTAACCATATCTGACCTATATCGTGTGAAGAGGATGAAACATTTCTCGAAATGAGTTTCATCATTGTATGTAGAAAATAAGTTTGTATTGTTTCTAGCTCACGAAAAATAATTCTCAGGTGAAATGGAAAGCAAATTGTTTTTCGCAATCTTCTCGATTTTTTACGTTTTAGAGATGGCAGCTTTGGGAAGACTTGAAATGGGTATCTCCCACTGCTTTGTGTATTCGGGAGTGGGCAGCAGTTTGAATCTTGGAATGAGTTTGACTATTGCGGAGATTTAAATGATCTCTTCTTAAATAAATGCAAATGCAGCCAAAACTGCTAAATTAGGTTTTTGTTATATGTTCTGAAGTTATCCAATAGTTTCCAGCTGTTTACTTGACATTTTATGCATTTTTAGATCGTTCAGTATCTGTGAATAAGCATTTCTGATTAACGTTTCTTCCACTTAAATACTTATTTTTATATATTCGTATGCAACTGTGTAATATTTCTCTCTACCTCTCCACCATATCACATACACTTGTGTACATATACATATGAGGCAGTGAGATACAAAGGGATGTTAAATTTACATTTTAAAGTTTTGTGTAAAATGTCTATAATCCTAGGCAGGCTTTCATTGATTTTTTTTTCTTCTAAATCATGCTTTATAGCAGCACCTATGGCGCGGTTCCTAATTATTTATTGCCGCAAAAGAGAGGAGAGTTCTCCTAAAATTTGTAACGATTACAGGTAATTTTTTATTTTTGGCACTTACATCCATTTGCTTCTCATTGCCTTATATCTAACCTTGTATTCATTTATCTAAGTATGCTTGACTATCTACTTACATACTGTGTTTTTTACTCATGCAAAAGATGAGCCATCAGATGGTTTCCTTTCAAACTGCTATGAAATAATCGATAATGTTTTTTCAAAGTTCAGTGCTTTTTTTCAAAACAACAAACCTCTCTATAAGTGAAGGGATATTGATTTCATTCAAATTGTTGCCTCAGTTAGCGTCACAGTAGATTATAAGTCTTGTTACATTTACATGAATGAGTCAATCTGAGGTATTTAAATTATTTAACTGTGCTCAAAGCGTAACAGATCGATCTATAACGGCATTTTACAAAATAAAATAAAATAGAAGTCCAATCAAACATTCTCAAATAGCAATTTATAACAGGTAAAAGTAACACCACCAAAACTGCTTATTACTCAAAAATCAAACTTAGGCCAAAGCTGAGTTGTTGCATGGTTTGTGTGGGACGTAGAGTGCTCCTGCTGGATCGAGGGTTCACCTCAGTTCAATTCATTAATTTTTGTACTTCTTCTCTCGAACAAATTTATGATTAGCATACCTTTATATCGGGAACACTTCCGAAACTGCAACAACATTCTTAAACTAGTGCGTTGGTCGAACAGAAGGATAACTTGCGTTAGTCCTTAATAGTTTATAAAATCTTTTTTAACTTGCGTATAGCAGCCGTGGTTAGAGAGTTCTTTTAGCCAAAATTCGGCAACACACCATTCACTAGTAAATTTGTTTACAGTACTTCTCGCCTTTATCGAAGGGTATATCAGTTCCTTTGTAACGCGAGGAGTTAAACTAAATATCTGAAAAGATCTTTCAGCGCATCAGAGATATCAATGTTCAAATAGCATGTAATTTTAAAAAAAGGAAATGAAAAAAAAAAAAAAAAAGAAAAGAAAAGAAAAGGAAACTACTATTCATCCATCATTTGCTTCTATGTCTTGAACAATTGTTTTTCGCTGTTGATCTGCATGTATTTTACCTATTTTACTGTCAGTTAATTGCTTTGATGCGTTGTTTGATACTCAGTTTTCTACCCTTTACTGAAAACACGAAGAAAAACAGCACCAGAGTTCATAATGTTATTTTCACTGCATTTTAAGCCGCAACATGAAGGAGCAAAAAACATTTTTTTTAAACTCCAGATTGACTACCTAAGACATAAAAGGCATTACTCCAGAGCGTTATCACACTACGATCTCAACAAAAGTAAATCAACATTTAGACATAATGAAATATATTTAGTCACTTTGTCGATCTATTTTAGCCTACTACCGAACTCCTGTTTGTTTCTATAAAAGGAAACTCACTATTTCTCATTTTTACAAACTATTTCTTTCTTCATAAATTGAGCTCCTTCCAGATCTAATCTCAAATTTTTATTTTCTTTCTCCGAATTGGTAGACTTTCATACATGCCGTTCATTTTTCTTTCTTTAAACCTTATCTGAGCTAAAGTTATTGTAGAAACAATTTTGTTCTCAAGCTTTCCCTTTTTCTTCCTTACTAAACTTTTCATCAGATCTTTGGTCGAATCTAAAGTTTGCCTTCGAACAGAAGTGCATCAGAAGAAAGAGAAGACTTGGCTACTAATCCTTACCACAATCTGAGATTTTAAATCCAAAATTAAAAAGAGTTGAAAAGAATACCAGCGAAAAAAGAGATTGGCGATAGAAGTCCCTTCAACTCTTCCAAAATACCCTGCATTTTACTTAAATAAGCTCTCTGTGTTATTTTGAGTTCCATTTTACACTTAGTATAATTTAAGTATTGAATTGTAAAAAAAAAACAGTCGAAAACTTTGTACTATGGAATGATTAAAAACGACAACAACGTGCATAAAGTACAAATAAAGTAATAAAAAAAGAGTTAAAAAACTCAGCAAGCAGCTGTTTCGGAGCTGTCATATGCAAGCCCCTTCATCAGTGCATAAACGAAGAATGAAAAGTTCAGACAATGTAGACCGAACGACAAATGAACAATAATGGAAGGAAGCGAAGTAAATAGACATGGAAACCGGAAACACATGCGTCACAGAACAGCAACGACACCTATAATGCGGAAAAACGTCACAAACAGAAAAAAGCCCTTAAAGATAAGATTTCCAAACACTGGGGAAAGGGGAAAAGAACAAAATTGCTCACTAATGTTAAAAGTAACTCATTCTGAATAAGGATGGTTATGTTTTTTTTCTTTCACTTTCATATTAAATGCACCTAAGCAGGAAAAGTAAAAATTTCTATGCACAAAATTCATATGTCATGAACAAATTTAGGATGGTTGCTACTAAAACTGAAAGTTAATTGAGTTGCCTGCTGACCCCGTGTTCATAAAAGCCTGTGAGAGTGTATGATGTCAAGTAAAAACGAAACTTGATTACAAATTACGATACTTGAATTATTGTGGAAATATATTTCAAATATACATTCTAGTGTTTTTTTCTGTCTTGACAGAATATTAAAGACAGAAATTCAGACTAGGGACAGTAAATGGTAATGACAATGATTGTCGCAATTTTAGACTCAATTTAATTATTGATTTAAACTTCAGCCACTGGATAAACTGATGTGGTGTGCTCTACGCGCTAAAAAAGTGTTAAAAGTAAAAAAATATATACATACAGATCAAAATCAAGTAAAAGTACTTACTATGAAGATTACTATAAAACATATAAATTAAGAGTATCGTAATAGTTCAGAAAGATACATTTTATCAAAGTGATTTTCCCTTGCAATTATTTTGGTAAATAAACAGTTAAATTTGACGCAGAAATTTGAACAATGTTTCTCATTTTTAGTTGAATTTTATTTCAATTTAATAAACAGTGCTGTAAGGGGTGGAAAATAATTGAGGAATTCGCCTTGAGATATGGAAGACTCACGGAAAGGAACGATTGTTTTGAAACCAAATTACATTACATTTGCGTTATTTTTATTTTTTAAAATATATTTAAGAGAACGGCGTTGCCACGAGTTCCCTATTAACTACAACAATGCTTATAAATGCATACTTTTCAAAGTATTACTGTAATAAAATCAAACATATTGATAAAACATCACTCTTTATTTTGCCGCAAAACATTTTCCTTCTTTTGCAATTCCACGTCTTTCTTTTTTCTGCTCTTTTACCTTCTTTTCTAAATATGAAATAATAAGGATCACGTAAAATGAAATGTGCATACTTGAAACAAGAATAAAGATTTACGTTAAACTCTAAACCCGGTTCTTAATTGCTCGATATTATTTATTATAGTTAATTGACGCTAACTCTCAGACAATTTCGATTTATCTTTAAATAATCTTGAAAAAAAAAAAAAAAAAATCCTTACCTTAAAAATATTATTTGAAATCATATTCACAACAAAAAGAAAAGCTTAAATTTCTTTACTTAACACACTCTGTTTTTGATTTTTATTTCAAAAGTTCCTTCAAGCCTATCTTCCACCGAATAAGACAAAGCAAGAATTTAACTTAATCTCGACCACAAAATTGAATTTTTGTCTGATAATTGTAAAGTATACATTTGAAGAAAAAAAAAAGCTGGGATTGTTTGAAATGAATTCCTTTTATCCTTTTAGCAGCCTTTCTATCCCGCTCCGAAAGGAGCAATCTCTAGTCCCGGATTTATGACGTGGCAACAGAAAGAAAAAAACTGGAGTCTCCCGGGGACGATAACCGGAAAGAATGCTAGAGCGAAAACTCGAATGAAATGTCACATGGATATCCTGAGATAAAAACTTTCAATTTTGTTTTATTTATACCATAACAGAATTCCATACAACAATTGCCGGACAAATTTGATTGAGTCATCCAATTTTGGAAGATAAAAGATCTTTATTTGTGACTCACGTAAGAGAGAAAAGAATTGTGTTAGAATATTGCTTACGATGGAAAATATTCTAGAAATTTAACGATTTTGCATTAATTAAGGTATAATTAAAATGTTCCGGCAAAGAGAAAATGTGCTGCATGCGATTTAGCTCTTTTCACTTATTGTAATTTTCAGGTATTTTCCTTTTTGATTAATTTTAATCACCAGAATTCCAAAGATTGTTGTTTGAACAGGATAAACAAGATGTATGGTAAAATATAAAACTGCTTAGATTTTAAACAGATCCCTTGAGGCTGAAACACATTTCAGGAAATTGAGCTATTCAATACTGAATGAAATAGGGAGAGATTATTAAAAAATACTTGGGAGCAACAAGTTTATCTTCAAAATTGTTATTATTTATCTTCCATAAATACTGTAAATTCTTCGGTTTTTTCGTTTGAATTTCTGAAGTTGCATAGAAGTGTAGATAAAAATGAAGACGCTTACCTCATGGATGAGAAAAAACAAGTCTTGTTTTACTTTCATAAACACTGTGAATCCTGCAGTTTCTACGTTTTAATTTCTGATCATTTAATGCCTTTCTTTGCTTGCATAAAAGCAGCAATTAATTTCTCGACTTGTATAGATTTTTGTTGATATTCGAAATGCAAGATATTTGCAATTGAAAACTAAATTATTTTCATGACTTTCAACCAGGGTTTGATTTTCATGGGAGCTCTCGGGAGCTCAGCTGCAGCATTATTTCTTTTCCATTTTATATGAATTTCCGCATTATCGGCAGATTTCTTAAGCATTAAATTAACTTTTGTGTTATAAATTAACCCCCGCTTTCATTGCTGAAAATATATAGCAAGAAAAAACCCAGTGCAAATGAATTTCTTTAAACTACGTAAGTTTTTCCCCTCCGGTGGAATGAATGATTGCGCTTGCATTTACGAAGGGCTGGAGTAAGTGAAGAGAGGGAGAGTCTCAGGGGTGTGATAGCATAAGAGAATGGCTAGATGAAAACTCAAATGGCATGTCACCCTGCTTTCTTCAGTCAAAGGCGCACTGCCAGATTACTTTTGTTTACGACTTGATAAGATTCCTTACCCAGACGGTATACAATCCAGTCAAAGGGGCCATGTTATTGGAGGAAAAGGAGCTGGGGCTCCCTCAAGAAGTTTATCATGTTTCTCAGGAAAAGGATTCGGTTACTGTTCAACGTTCTTCGGGGTCGAGTTCAGGTTATCATTTTCTTCGCACTTCGCTGTAGCTGAATTCGTTGTAGATTGCTTTTCTCTGAGAACGTTGTAGTAAATTTTCACATAATATTTTTTTTTTCAGATTCGAAGACTAACCAGAGGCAATAATTCTATAATAAATTGTTCAAAGAATATTTTTTATTGTTTGCATTAACGAGGTATAAAACTTTATAGTGATAATGTAACTTCTGACGCCATATGTGTACTTCTCAGAGTATAACAACCACAATGTCAAAAATATAGTCCAGTTGTTATTGTTATTGATTTGTAATCATGAATTTTATTTCACATTTGTGAAATATTTACGTAAGCCACAAGTAGCAATTATTGATTGTCAAAGCATTGTGAAACCATTTATTCTGCTTATTTACTGTTTTAAGCGCCAAATATCTGTAACAAAATGTAACTATGTAGCAGCAGTCATGAAAAAGTTGCTTCTGAAAATCAAAGTAGATGCTAATACAAGAGATACAATAGGAATATTTTGTTGAGAATAAAAAATTATTTTGCTCTTATATAAAATGAAAAAATTCTTGTTATTAACATTTTAAATGTAACCTGAGGCATACTAACATTCTGTGCAATGTCTAATTATTTAACGTTAACCATATTTTTACTTTAAATGCTTTGTACATATAGTCAAGTGCATGCGGCGCAAAGCGGATGAGCCAAAGTGAAATAGCTCATTTCGTTTACTTATTGAATCATTTATCAAATTTGAGTATTTATTTATTGATTATATCATTTACAATCCATCATTTAATAATTCACTTATTTATTCATTCATTCACTCATTTTCTTGCTCCTTTACTATTTTATCCACTTATTAACTTTTTCTCATAAACTAATTAAATGAATTAATTTATTTGTTCGTTTATTATGCATTAATTTATTCATTCATTATTGTATTTACTCATTCATTTGATCAAGTGTTACAAAGGGAGAGAGAGAGATAATTGAATGAAGAGAAACAAATTAAATGTTCACATATAAACAAATTAAAGTTTAACTGATATGCCCTTTGCATTAAAGAAGTAGGAGATCTAATCGAAACAGGGTGCTTTAAGTGCACAATATTGGTTCATTCGATACGGTAAAAAAAATAATCAAACGCATAGTTGTAAGCCTGTTATGATAAAAACAGATAATTAGTCATACTTTCTTACATACAAAAAAAAAAAAAAAAAAGATACTGAATTATCGCTTTTAAACACTTACTGCACTTCCTAGAAGTCATACACTATTATTAAAATGTATTTTCAGAAAACATTTGTAGCATTGTAGCATGATAGCCCTTTAGGCTTGAAAGTATTAAAGAAATCTGCTTACGTAGGTTTTAGTTGCTATATTGTCTATTCTAAAACATCCCAATACAAAAGAATTTCAGCAATGTGACAATTGAGCCTTGGCAGTAAACAGTAGAAAATTGCTCAATCAGCGAGCAGACGAGACTACAATAAGCCAATTGATCAAGAAAAATGGTTAACCACACTGTGATCAAAAGCTTTCTACTCTCAAGTCGCGTGCCATGTCTTGATGACTATCTCTGGCACGTGGTGCTAACGACGCGGAACGTCGCGTTCTCTTCCTACCTATTTAGAACACAGCACTGCACTCCATCCCATTTCTGTATCTTCCGAATCATCAAGAAAACGATAATTTGCCAAATGAAAGCATCCCCTTTTACGGAGGAAATGTTCTGAGAACGTTCTGCTTTGAGTCTTCTGAACGTTCTTGATGTTCCATGCAGTGGGAGTACCGGGAGAAATATGATATAGGCTCTGGAAATACGTTAAAAGCTGGAGAGGAATCCAAACATAAACAAAGAGTCTACAGAGGAGGGCATGGGCATGACGATGAAGTTATAGTACTTGCCACATTCGATATCCTAACTTATCAGTGGTTCATTGTGGATGTTTTGCTTCCAAATGTTCGAAAATAAAGTTGCAGTTCGAGACAGGAAGCGAAAGACAAAGAACAAAAGGAGCATACATCACTATGATGAAGATCTGCAAGCTCAAAACAGACTTGACAAATGCCACACAATTGACAGACAAACAATATTTACCTGTAGTACTTATATAGAAAGAGGAAGAAGTATCGGTTTTCTGAGTAAGACTATACAACGGTACTTTTTTTGTAGCAGTTTATGTCGAAAACGATAAAACAAAAAGCTTAGTATTTATAAATCAGCGAAATGTACGACATATTGAATGTGTAAGTGAAGTACATAAAAAAATTACGGATACTAAGGTTAAAAACCAAAAATGGCCAGTGCTTAAGTAGTGGTCACTTCAAGGTTTATATTTGAAAAAATAGGATTCCAGAACTCTCAATGGATTCAAAAGTGCATCAAACGTGCAGGTTGTATTACCTCCTTCACGTTTGAATTCATTGGGAAACCTGGAATCCTATTTTTTCAAATATAAACCTTGAAGTGGCCAGTACTGAAGCACTTGCCACTACTGGTGTGTTTACTTATGTATTTTTATACATGCGCCACGAAAAATTTTTTTTTGTTTGATAAAGAAGGACTGACCCGGGTTAAATAAGCAAAAGCAAAATTAGCTTTTTAATTTTGTCAATATCTTTTATGCGTTATTAAATCATCACAATATACTATTTTTTAAAGAACACTTCCTTTTTTTCTACCATTGATTATTTCGCATTAATTAATACATAACTGTCTTGTTGCACGATTAGAAATAAACGAAGTGTACAGTATAATCTGTTGACCGAGATAGCTTCCTCATTTACACTTTTCTAAATACGGTATAGTCATAAAAATAAACACTTAACTTATCATATCTTTGATATGGCATGTAAGCTTTTGAAATGAAATTACCAAAAAGAAAAAAAAAGCTCTTGAACAGATTTTAAGATAAGATTCTTCAAATAAAAATCTATCTCCAAATCTAAACTATAACCCATCTAAAGTCATGAACTCAAGACAAAATAAACAAATCTAACTCCTCACTGAATTACAAACGAATCAAAGGTGTGCTTAGAAAACACAGATTACCGCATGATAGCTCCAGTTTGTTTTCTATCTTATTACTTCTGCACATCGCTTCGGTAGATTGCGACCCAGACCTGGACCAAAATAACAGCTTTAACAATTCACATGGGTAGACTCTGGTAGCAGGCAACACGCTGCGATTCAAACGCTCAAATTGAGGTTTACCCCACCACAGTTACAGCAACGAGAAATCCCAAACCTAATTAAGAATTATCGCCTTGTGGGCCAGTTCAGTACATCATTTATTCAGCGAAATCTCCTCCACGTAGTGTCTCACTCCACGATTTTCTTGCGTGAAAGAAGTTAGTCTAGATTGTTAGTGTTATATATAATTACCCAGGTGTAACCCTCAACACCCGAGTTTCGTGCTGAACAGGTTAAAAAGCCTTAACTTGCTCATCTTTTCGTTCTCTTTTTTACTTGACCGGTTTTGGTATGAATATTCATGTTTGGGATTCAATATCTAGTTTTGACAAGGATAGATAAAAAGTAATGGTTGTTTAACATGATTGATCAACATACGTTTGATAGCTTAAATAAATCAAAGTTTTGTGCTTTGTTCTGAAAAGTCAGTATTGTTATATAACTAAAAGTGTTTTCTCATGCAATAAAATCTCGATACTTCGAAAACAAAGAGAAATTTTCGAAAATAATTGACTTATTTTTTTATTTTACATTTGAGATGGTTTTAAATCTGCTTATAAAAAATACTTTGACAGCATATGAAAAAATAATTAAATTAAAATTGAAACAAATTTTTAAAAAATCCCAAAAACTTCAATTGATCACAGTAATAGAGTAAATTTTGAATCTAAGAAATTCTTCCCCCACAATTGCAGAAAAAAAAACTTTTTATTAGATTTTATTTAGGATACAAGACCTAATAAGGAATTTTTGGACTATTTAAGGGTATGAAATATTAAAAGTATAAAATAAAAAGGTAAATGAAGTATTACGTAGTCAAATTAAGAAAGAACAAGAGAATAGCCAACCTTTTCGAGAGCAGAGCCCAAGTATTGAAAAATCTGTCATTTAAATTTGCGTGTTTCGAGGCGAATGTTTGGATTTTGAGAGTCAGAGCAATTTTGGCTCAAAATCGAAAGTTTGTTCTACTTTCACAGTTTTTATTTACAGTCGAGTCCCAACTTACGCGAGGAATGCGTTCCAAGCCCTCTCGCGTAAGTCGAAATTTTGCGTGGAAAAGGGCATGTGTAAAACTTTTATAAACGTATTCAATTATTTTAGACACTTGTAAACACCCCCTCAACTGTAAAAAACCATTTCTTAACTATACTTTACCGTATTTTTTAAAACCGTTTCATTCAACCTATAATACTGCTACGATGCACAAAATCAATGATCAATGGGAAAGAAAGACATAAAATAATCCAGTATACGGTACATACTAAGAAAAATAAATGCACTATAGTTGTACTGTTGGAGCAGCTTCCATTTTTAAAAAATTTTGTATTTTACTAAGATATTACTCGGTGAACTTTTACGGGTTTCCTTTTTTTGACTTTTAATTGCATGCATGGAAGATTCACTCATATCTAATTGTCGTGCCACCTTCGACGCATTTTTTAGTTTAGATTCAGCTTTTCAAGAAGCGTTAGCATCGAGAAGCTTTAGCTTTTCCTTAATTGTCAAAAACTTTCTCTTTTTCTTTCCATCTTCACAAACTTTGGATGAAACAGCGCTCTTAGATGTCATTATTTCATCAGCTTTCTCATTTAGAATGAAAAAATAAATAACTAAATAAATGGAAAACAAGGAACAGTTATTTGTATAAGCGGTGTTCAGATTGGTACGGTATGCGAACTTCCGTTCTCAGTGATGCGAAGGGAAGGAAGGTCTATTCACGAAAAATATATATATAGTAATCAATAACAAAGTCAATACTTAATATCACGATTCTCCTTCGAAAATTTTCGCGTTGCGGGTGAGTAATTCGCGTTAGGCCTAAAATTCTTTACTGGTGAAAAAATTGCGTTATATCCATTTCGTGTAAGTCGTATCGAGTTGTAGCGGGAATCGACTATACTTTAATAGCTGAAGTTTGTAAACTTTTGAAAATATTAAAACTCTGCCTTAAAACATGGGGTAGTTATCAAAGAGTCATCTTCGCCGTCAGGAATATTACATTTTATAATCTTCTACATAATAATTTAAATTATCAGAATTTACAAATTTATCTCATGATTATCGTTAACGAAATTTTTTATTCCAAAAACTAGTCAAGAGCAAAAGTTTTAGAATTTTAAAAAACACGTTGTCAGTACCATATCATTTTTTTTTTCGACAGAGGTTTAATTATTTGTCACAGAAAATCATACAGATTTCAGAAGAAAAAGAAATTGTAGTTAAAATTATTATAATTCTTGTTGAACAATTTAATGTACTGAAAATAACATTTTCTCAAAATTAGAAAAACCTGCCGTTTAATCTGCTTCTGAAATAAACGATCCAAATGTGTATTAAATGAAGAGACCCCCCCCCCACAAAAAAAAGAGAGCAGAAATGTTTCTATTATTCAATGGAATTACCAAAAAATTGAAAGTAGCAAAATAAAGTTTTAAAACAAATTTGATGCTTCTGTTATGGATAAAAGTGAAATTTTTAAGGCGATGTTTGCTTTAAAATGACGAATCACTCCATGCATTTGTTTCAATAAATTAAGCATTTTGATTTCTTATTTGAAAAATGAAATCAAAATGAATAGCGATGAAATAAAAATTTACTGTGTTATAGTTTGTCAAAATAAATTTTTATTGAAACAAAATCTTTCAAAATACCAACGCAACAAATAGTAATTTCAATATGACAATCGGCCCAGTGTGGTGTTTTTCTATTTCGATAGCATTCACTTCCGGATAGTACTTGAGCAATGAAATAATAACGAAATTAATAAATAAATGTGTACCTCAGATCCAGACTGACTAAATCCAAAAATTGCGGTTTTCCGTTTATTGGTGTATTGTATGTATAAGTCTATCTCGCATCCAGCCATGTGAACGCAATTTAAAAAAAAAAAAAATCGCTTCCACTTTTTTTTTTTTTTTTTTTTTTTTTTTACCAGGATTAAAAGAGAGCGCTTCCCATCCTTTGCACTCGCCAGAAAAGAGTTTTTCCTCTCTCCTGTAAAATTATTTTAACGTGACTTACGTTATTCTGGCTCTGAGATACAGAAATAAATAAAATGAAGAAAAAGTTGATCCATTAACAAAATACGTTTTTTCTCAATTCTTTAACTTTATAATTAAACAAACACGTTTTGATGTGCACACTATTCGGGGAAAAAATCGAAGACCAAAATTAATAAAGTAAAATTTTATTGAAAAGTCACGAAAAAGACCGCAGTGAAGAGCTACTGCTTCTTATACAAGTCAAAGTTTTTGATGGCTGAAAAGAATACGAGGATACTAATTTTTGATCGAGAAAAAAGTGCTATTCTCAGGGTTGCGTTGCGGAGTTAGAGTCGGACTGATCTTTTCGGGTAAAACAGTTGGATTCGGAGTTGCTAAAAACATACCGACTCCGACTCTAGGCTTTTTTTTTTTTTCCATTCTTATCAACTCTCCTTATAACTTTTTTTTATTATTTAACGGACAGTTGGTTCAAATGTCATGTACAACTCTGCTCTGCTTAACTATCGTTGGCAATCAGCTAGCTCGATTATTTATAAAACTCTTTGTAATAGCTACCTGCTCGTTTGAAAATTTCCACTTTTGTCTTGAATGCTAAAGGGCTGAAATAGAAGAAAATGTGATTTATTTTTCAAAATCCTTTAGTGATATGTTATATGTCCATTACTTGTAACATCTGAAATTCGAAACAGGAGCACTTTTAATGGTCATGTAATACTTCAGAGCTTAAGTGATTGATATCGAATGAAATGACACTATGTTTGTAAAAGATTCAGAGTTGGAGTCAAGAGTCAAATTTTGACGTACCCGACTTTAAAGGAATCGGAGTTGGTTATTCCCCTGGAGTCCTGTTTTTCGTTTGGTATGAAATAGCCAAGGATAAATGCTGACTCAAACGCATGAAGGGGTAAAAGAACAGGCTAGTAGCGGTATTTTACAATCTAAAAAATAACTTTTTTACATTTTTACAAAGAAAGAAAATATGTTTATTTACATTCAGAAAAAATTACAGTCCATTAAAGTCTTTCTTTTATTTTCAAAGATAAAATCGGCGATAGTGAGAGTAATCTATTTAAATACTGCAGTTTAACCATTAACGAGAATTAAAACAGATTGTCTCACAATATATATGATACTTTATGTTCACGGACCATTGCAGGTTTAAATTCTGTACCAGCATTCATTCCTACTTCTCTCTAATGTCCGCTTAAACTTCTACATTTAATTAAATGGATCTTAAATGCTAATAGATTGTAATGGACTGTTACACTGGAAAGAATTAAGTAATGCAGTTTAAGGAAATTTATGGCCGGAATCGAAATTCTTTTAGCTGAAATTAATGGGCTGCACTACATCCTGCTGGTATTAAAAAATCGTAAATAAAATGTTTAAGAGTGATAAATTTCGCTATTTCAAAGAAATGATGTATGTATAAATATTACAAAATAAATCGCCTGTAAAAAAAATATCAGGCTTTAAAGGTTCATTTAGCTTTAATTTTTGATGTAAAAACGGTTGCCATTTTGATTAAAAATGATATCCATAAATATTGATTTTCGTTTGGGAATTTACTGTTGTAGTTGTTGTTGTCATAGATAATGACCACTATAAAGGTATGGTGCCTTAAGAAGTTGAACTTCTTTATTTACATATAAGACAACACAAAAAAAATTTATTGTACAAAGAGAGGATATAACACCTGTTGGGAATCGAACCCACTACCTCCGGCAGTTGAACCGAAGCTTCTGCCTCAGAGCCAGGAAGGCTCCGGGAAATTTACCGTCAGACAATATTAAATTCCTTCATATGTAAAATTCAAGCTATCATCAGTTGAATATATATATATATATATATATATATATGAAAATTGGATTTGAACCATCTCCGATGATACACCGGAAACCATCGATATTTCACCGATGTCTTTGCTATGAGAATGTTGACATTGATCTGAAAATCTCGACATTAACCAGGTTTTGGTCCTTCACGGTAGCATATGTAAGCGAATACGGGGCAAGGAGAAATAGTTAGGAAAACTAACTTTTTTTCAAAATTAACAAATCGGAAATTTATTTTGAAGATTGCAGTACATAAAGAAAGAACAATGCATTTTATGATAAAAATTGCATTGAAACATTATTGTAAATTTTTGGTAGTGGATTTGTGCATTCAAACACGAGTGGGAAATGTTCATTTTTTTTTTTCAATGTGAAAAATGAAATATTTTTCTAACAAAACAGCTTCTAAATGTCAATAAAAGTATTTTTGGGAAAATGGATGAGCAAATAAAAAAATGAATGAAGAAAGGAATAGATGATTAAGCAATTAACGAAGAAATGAATAAAATAGTTAATGTATGAAACAAAATAAATGATTGAAGAAATTAGGGAATGAATGAACAAATAAGTAAATTATTAAATGAGAGAATGAAATAAATTAGTTGATGAATGAATACGTAACTGATTTAATAAATCATTTAATAAGTGAACGAATTGAACTATTTCACTTTTCCTCATCCCCTACACCACGCATGCAACTGACTAATTATACAAAATATTTAAAATAAAAAATTCCTCAATATTAAATACATAAATATTGCAATGAATACTAGTAGGCCTTTATTAGTATTTAAAATGTTAATAGCTAGAACTTTATAATTTTAAGTAATGAAAATTATTTTTGACTTTCTGCAAAATATTGCAAAAAGAGTATCAACTTTTGAAAGTTGCTTGTATTATCGTTTGCTTTCATCTTTAGAAATTATCTTTTCCTGGCTAAAATAGACTACACGAAATACACAGAGTAAAAATTTCGCTATTTCTCTTTGCCCCAATATTTTATTTTGTCCCACGTTCCCCTACATAATGGTTGGGTTGGTGGGTAAGTGAGTATATGTATCTTCATATCTTTATTTTAAAATACGAAGCGTAACTAATTATATTAAAAAACAAAACAAATTCTAAATTCAAAAAAAATAAAAAAAAATTAAAAAATAAATAAAAAATAAATAAATAAACAGGAAAAGTCGTGTTTTTTATGTGTAATAGCAAACTATAACTAGTATTTTTTTTCTTTTGGAAAAATAAGCTCACTTAAATGCACATTTCATTCTTTTTTAACAAGATATGAATATTATCGTAAAATAAGTAGTTAGTAAATCTAAGCAGCGATTATTTAGAAGAATGAGAATAACTCTCTTTTTGCAGAAAAAGTTAAAACGAGCATATATATTTTTCAGAACAATATGTCTCTACATTCCACCCAACGCCGATTTTAGAACAACAGTCCTGCATTTCATTTATTGCCACGTTAAATTCTCTTTCAGCTTTTGGACAACATAAACACAGCCCAGACATGAAAGTTTAGTTTCGTAAATAGCAGAACAAAATGTTTTCAGTTGAACCAGTTATGAGACATACCAGGTGCGCAATAATGACGGGTGTACTGTGTTTGCGAAACAACTCTTTAATCTCGACAGCAGTGAAGAGTTTGGACAAATAATTCTATTCAAACTGCTGCTATATTGTCTTTAAAGAGCTCAACAATAGTTTAGAAACGGCGAATGCCAATTTTCTTTTTTTATGGACTTAAAATTTTGAGCCAAGAGGATGAAATGATTTAAATGGAGTTTTAATGAGTTCTTTTATTTTGCCCGATTACATACTTGAGTGGAAAAGATGCCATGATAATTTATTCAGCGATTTGATGAATATGAAAGATGGCATTGTTGGACTTTATGATAGGTTTAGAATTGTTTTGAAAAATGAGTAAGCGTCGAAATAATACAGCTGCTTCAAATTTATTAGCTTCTTGGTTGAAGACATTAGTTGCTAATTGAAAAGACAAAAGAGGATTCAAATAAATTTCATAAAGATGTACATTTAGTATACTTTCTAGTTAGCAGAATTAGATATTATTACAAAATTTTTTAATATGGCTGCATTTTCCAAAAAGTATTTCAACGGCCCGTAAAAATTAAATTTAAAAATAAAACAATGTTACTGTATTCGTAATTAAAATTTTTTAGGAGACAAACAAATAAAACATAAGTATCGGAAAACTAGGCCATTCCTATGTTTCGAAGTTCGTTGTTTATTATTCGAATATAGATATACAAATGAAAAGTTAAGTCAATACACAGAAGGATAAAAAGTTAGATGTTTACATTCAGACAAGTAGTCCTAAAATTAGAAAATGTTGGAAGTTTTGACAAATTTTTTAACATTCAAATTGTTTTACATTATTTATTAAAAAAAGACAGAGACATAGAAGACATGTGCTATACAAGCTTCCTGATTAAGTGCTCTGATCATGGTTACAACCACCCGCTACATTGAAAGGAGAGGGGGGGGGGGGAACCGCAACACACGCAGCGAAAGATTTCTATAATATCATGTAGGAAAATGTGGGGTGTGAAATGGTAAAATATTTATTCTGCTTTTAGCGCCACCTATCTAGTGATGTTTTAACTATGCAGTAACACAAGTAGTCTATTCCAATCAAGAAAAAATTTCCTCTGAAAATCAAAGCATATGATAATACAAGCAATTTGCTAAAATTTATACTCAAATTGCAATATTTTGTTGAAAATCAAGAATTTTTTTGAAATTATCAAATGATATATTTCTTGTTAATTAACATTTCAACTATTAATTGGGACCTTCTAATATTCGGTGAAGTATTTATTTAGTTAATATATAGCTTTTTAGCTTTTTTTTTTGTATTTTTAACATTTTTCACAATCAGTCAAGTACTTGCGGGGCAAAGTCGATGGGTCAAAGAAAAATAGTTCAGTTCAAAAGGGCAAATATGGATCAACCAAACTTAAGGACGGATTTACTTCAAACAGACTTTCTAGGAAGAAGTCCCTGTTGAAGAACATGCACAGAAAAGATTTTTTTTACTGAGCTATTTTAAGGGTATTTTTTTAACAATTCAAAATTTCTTAACATCAATGAGAGAATATTGAGACAACAAAAATAACTTTTTCTTTTGGTAGTAAACATTTGAAAAAATGTACAGATTCTGAAAGAATTCTTAATTTTTGGCTTCAAGAAATATGAAAAGAAAGTTAAAAAACAGAAATATCCTTGCTCATGGACTTAAAATTGAGACAAGTCAGAGATAAATGTAACTAAATTGAAATGAATTGTATAATCAAGGCACAAATGTTTTTACTGTGAAATACTTACTGTTGAAATGATTCGTTTTTACTTTCATTCTAAAGTTTTAATTAATTAATTTTATTTTTAGCAATGGGAAAATAGAAGGAAATTTGAAGTGTTTTATTGTTTTAATATAAAGAAAGAGCTGCAAACGATTTTGTTTCTCAATGAAAAATATTTAATTAAGAAGGCTTTTTACTGTTTTTTTTTTTAATTTTATTTTCTAAAGTTTATACAACGGAAGAGAAGTAAAATCCGAGGCACTTTATTTTAACTTAAAAGAAAGATCAGCAAACACTTTTTTAATTTGATAATTTTTTTCTTTGGGGGGGGGGAAGAGAGGAGATTAACTATTTTTGCATTGTTTAAAAGTGTAGCTATTCACTAATCAGCTTTATTGATTTGTTACATGTCTACTTCAAGTGATATGCATTATTTGATTTTACAAACCAGCTTTAATGTTGAAAAGATAGATTTGACCTAATTTCCAGTCTTAGCTAATTAAGGTAATATTCATCAAATACTAGAAAGCCGATGTTGGTACATGTGAAAGTAGGCTCGTTCAGTTCTGCATGAACTTTTTTGTTGTAGCTATTTTTTGCGATTTCGGCATGTCAGTCAAGGGTTATTCTCTACAGTATAAACTCAATGTTTACTAGAAACATCACCCAAAAATCTCTACTTCGACTTCACCAAGACAAAAACCAGTTACTAAATTAAACTGCGAGTTTACTTTGGACACCGTACACAGTTGGGCAATGAAACTCAAAATGCTGTTGGTCAAATACAAAATCCCACTCTCCATTCTGCAAAGCCTTCCTAATCTGATCTAATTGAAAATTGTTTAATCCACAGTTATTACCGTCTAAAGCACATTGTTCACAGTAAGTCTTCGCGACCATTCATTAATATTAAGCTGAGCCTAAGTAGCCACATAGGACATCGTAAATTGAAATTTAAAATTATTACGGCTGTTAAATATAGAACAAAATCCCTTTCAACTGCTCCATTAATGTGCGAAGTAGTCTGTGGCAGCATTTGCACCCCCCCCCCTCCCCACACACAAACAGGAAGTATTTTCGACTGAAAGCAGCGCCTTCTAAATCCTTCGATTACTTTCAGGAAATGAAAGGCCGGACGGCATCTCCTAGAATTAAAGCTTTATGGGATCATATTCAAGACCCAAACTGTTAAAAGATATCCTTTAGCTCTCCTAAAAGGGAAAATCTGTTTCCTGCCAGTTTCTTTATTAAGAAGAGAATTTGTAGGAAAGCAATAGTTGAACACAAACTGGTCCAGATTTAATTTATTTCCCCTTAGTGTTTACATCGCAGAATTCAAGTGTTTCTCTATTCGGGTGTTACGTGGGCTCGTTTTTCAAAAGTTGCTCCGCCAGATTTTGGTCTCTTTAATGTGTCGCGCACGTTTTTGACGTTAATTGGCTTGTTGTTCGGGATAATGTAGTTTTTATAAAAACATGAGTGGTAATTTTCAGGCTAGATTTACTATCGTGTGGCAGGTTTGATAAGATAATAGAATTTAATTTTGTGTCGGAAGAAACGGAAGAGTATTTTCAAACGAAACAATGTTTCTCAGAAAGACAGAGAGAGAGAGAGATGAAAATTGTAAGCTTGTCTTCTTCACTTTCAACACATTTCTTGTTCCTATTTCACTGAAAACAGAAGTATCACAACTTGTGGGTTTCTTTGTACAGTTAACTCCCGATTTTCCCCGAGCGGTTTATCCGAGGGGCGGAATGTTCTAAAAAACCTTCCCACCTAGACAAACTGAAAATTTCAACGAAATCGGTCCGGTAATTTAGCTCGGACATACACAAACCTTTTGCGTTTTATTTACTAATAATAAAGCTGAAAGTCTGTCTGGATGTCTGGATTTATGTGGCGCGCAAAGCGCCTACACCATTCGGCCAATTTTCACGAAATTTGGCACAAAATTAGTTTGTAACATGGGGGTGTGCATCTCGAAGCGATTTTTCAAAAATTCGATTTTGTTCTTTTTCTATTCCAATATTAAGAATAGGTTACCGAGTAAATTATCAAAACACGGACAAGTAAATTATCATAACTTGGGCGAGCAAATTACCGTAACGTGTACGTGCACAATACCATACCATGGGTGAGCAAATTAACATGGCAAATTGGCGAGAAATTCATCATTCGTTATTTGTAAATATACGGGCGAACCAAATGACCTTTTAATTGCATTTAATAAAACCTCTTTTCTACTACGGGTAAAGCCGCGCGGGTACCACTAGTATTTACATAAAAATATAGTGTACGATTTTTTTACAGAATGTGCAATTAGCAAAACGATCAACCACAATTTCTTAGTAAAATTCCAACAATACTGCTGCCGAATGTCTCATAAACGTGACTTAAATATGTGCTCAGATATTGAAATTAACTGAGAAAAAGTGGTATAAATATAGCCCCGGAAATATAGAGCGATTAATACTCTTCCAACAAATTGAGTTTATTTTTATTTCCATTCACTGAACGAAGCATTAAACACATATGCTTTAAAAGAGTATTTTTAAAAGAGATTTTTCTTAGCATTTTACTCTGCAACAAGAATGGAAACGAAGGGAAAAAGCAGGTGCGCCGGAAAGCTGTTTCTGGCAGTCTCTCCTTGGTAAGCAGTTTTCTCCCTATCGCCTATGGAAGGGGGAGGGGGGAATGCAAAACGTGAATTGCCGCATATTGCGTTTAATGGCGCAGTTAAAAAGCGACATTTTCGCATAAAAATACGTGCTTCTGCTTATAAATGTGGTGGATATTTTTCACCACTCCACGCAAGTTCCATACGTTTTCTGAGAAATGTGGGAAGGGGAAGCAAACACATTTAAATACAGGTTCTGGAAACGGAAAATGTTTTTCAACTTGGAAAATGTGCTTAGCATCAGTGAGTTACGAAGCAATGCTCGAAATCAAGACATTTAGTGTGTGCATGTATACATATGTGTTACTTTTAACATCGGAAATTGGAGAATGTCAACACTCACCGGTGATTCACCGGAAATAATCTTTCGTCGATGTCTTTGCAATGTGAATGTCGACGATTAGGGTGTCTCAGTTAAATGTTTCAGAACTTCTAATACGGGTAGGATGCATTCTGAAGACTCGAAGTCATATAGCAATGCGGGATCGGAAATGCTTTCCCGACCCGAGAAATTTGAGATATGCCGGGAGTATTCCAGACTGTTTGGAGTTCCATGCGCTTAAGATGTGAGGTTTGTATGTATGTATGTATGTGTTTGTATGTATGCAGGGCCTGATTACCCAAAAGGCTTGAGCTTCCCCTCCGATTTTTTTTTTGGGGGGGGGGGCAAATATCACTGTAAAACTGCCCTTAATAATTCCAGCATCTGCTTTTAGCTGTTTTTTTTAAAGAGATTGTAAATGTTTGAACTTGCTAAACAAAACTGTTTGAAATAATTATATGATTGAAATTGAGGACACATTTGATAAAATGTATTTGGGTAGTAACAACCCAAGTTTGTTACTACCCAAACTTGCTGAGAATTCAAGTGCAACATATGTAATAAACAAAATTTCTGAAAGTCGGGAAGGTGGAATAAACTTTGAATTCTGTTGGACCATTAACATTAGGCATTGTTGTATCAATGTACATAGATTGCTTAGAAAAAAATCCCCAAACAAAAGGTAGGGGGCTCTAAAATGAGAACGAGCTTCCCCTAACATCAGAGGTTAATCGGGTCCTGTATGTATGTATATGTTTGATGTGCATTGTAGCTGATGGGAAAAAACACTTAATTTGACACATGTTCCTCTTGTTTTTTTATATGTATTATTAAAAAGATTTTTCATTTGCGGTCTCTTTTCTTCACGGTGCTTCCGTGTACATCACTCCTTCAGGGAAGCATTTCCGAATTCGCATTGCAAAATGATCTTGAACCGTCAGGATGCACTCTACCCCTCTTAGGAGTTCTGAAGCGTTTAACTGAGACACCCTGTGCATAACATGCGTGTGTGTGTGTTACTGTCAAAGATCGGAGAGGGAGAATGTCGACTTCCACCGCAGATTCACCGAAAAAATAAAAGACGTTGGTTCTTCGCCGATGTCTTTTATATGTGAATGATTATATACACGTGTGAATTTTGAAATTTACCTGATTTCGAGCTTAGGCAGTAACATATTAACACAGTGGTGATAAGTTGTCTTCTCCGCCTTAACGGCATTCTGACAAAGAAACAACTTTCACAGAATTCATTTGAACTATGTGAGTTAAATGTTTACATTCCCCATTTAATTACCCTTTCGTACACGAATTATATGTACTTTTAACATACATGTAGTATATATGCAAAAGTATGATAGCTCTGATATGAGAGCAATCAACTCTTGAGAAAAACCATCTTTACGGTCCAATGATTAGATTTTATTTCAGCTATACAACAGGCCTTTTTTTTTTAAATTACAACCCTACAGGATAATATTCACTACGTTACTAATCATTTGGTTTTCAGTATTAAATTAAAGCAGCTTATAATGTAATATCGGTCACTGAACACACTTTTTTGCTCCAAATTAGCAAATCTAGTTTAAGCATTTTCTTATACAAACTTTACTTCTTTTTGCTATCTTAACCTCTACTCCCAATTTATTTTCTTATTAGCAGATAATCCATTCGTGCAGTTCTGTGCTAAAATTTAAAAATAATCTGGAAAAGTGTTGTCCTTTTCATAGCCTACCTTCTCTATAAGGAAAGAGAGAGAGGGCAGCTGATACACAGCAGGTGGTACTACTCTAGGACTCTAATCTCACAACACCGATGTGCCTCATGTGGAAATCTGGCAACCGGATTAGGGGAAGGTATAAAAGCTTGCGCGCCTTAATCCCAGTTTTAGAATAAATTCTGGGAAAAGCGGTTTCCGAGGCCTTAACAGGTTTCTAGGAACGAATGGCGTGTGATTATTCTTTTGTGTTTTGGGTCGAATAAAGTGCTTAAGGGAAATGATGCACCCCGAACCCCACGAAAAAAAGGAAATTGAGCGGAGTTTTTAATTAAACAACATTAGATGGATTAATCTACGAATGAGAATAGAGGGTATTTAAGAGACAGTTGGTTGTTTAAGAGAACGAACTGATGTAGAAGTCTTGTTCTTGTTTATATAAGTAAAAGTTAAATTATATTATCTATTATAAACTTAAATATACGATTTTCTAATTACAATATAATTTATGTAAGTTAGATTGAAAAAATTATGATTCTGTCAAATAATTTGAATTTTATGGAGTTGATTACACTGAATCAACTATTTTGACTGTTTTTATCTAGCAAATTGATTCTTGATAATTAGTTCAATTTTAGTTTGTTTTATAAATGGATAGACCTAGCAATCTTAATTCCTCGATCGTGGAAATTGACTGTAACCAGTTTTTCTCCTTCAGAAAGTTGATTGTTTGATTGTATTCGAAAATACGAGAAAAATCGATTTGACTTTTTGATAACCGGTTCTGTCTGTCACATTGATTTTTTGGTTACTAGTTTTACTGTGAAAATTGGTTTGGCTATTTGACAACCGGTTCTACTTAATAAAATAATAGTTTATTAAGTATTTACTCGCAAAGCATTTTGACTGATTCATAATTGTTTATGATAAGTAAATGTAAAGTTTGATAACTTTCACCACAAAACGCATATTACGCTTGTTTATTGACTTTTTTTTTTCCTTCCTGCGAAGATTTCTGTTGTTTTAAAACCAAGGGCGCCGACTTGCAAAAATTATTGAGGGGGCTAGACGTCACCGGTGGTCCTGGGGTTATGAACTCCCACGGCGCTCCCCCCCTCCCCCAACTTTTCCCCAAAAAAAAGTTCAGATATTTTGAACCTTGAAAATGCCAATTTATATATTTTCTGGTGTATGTGATTTACACTAACAAACAATATGTGGCATTAAAGTTAGACCAAACAACGTAAGTAGAAGCACAAGTCTTTTCATCCATAAGCTCATTATTTTTTGCATTGAAAAAGGCGTTCCCTGTAACGCCGAAACACTTGTCTGCTGTAATTTTTGTGCTTCTACTTACGTTGTTTGGTCTAACTTTACTATTCAGCACAAAGGTATTTATTTATCTTAATATGTGGCATGTCGTTTTCAAAGTCAATCTAAGAATTTGTATACAAATTTTCTGTTTCAATTAGATCATGTCACTTATCTTCAGTATGGGACATTTTTGCAGTTCTATTTTGGGGGAAGTCGTGCAGTTCCGTGGCTAGGCATTGCTATAAGGTGTAGGGCACTTGACTTGCATTTAAGGGCGCCTAAATACAGCCTAAATACCCAGCACCTAAATACCCAGTGCGCCTAAATACAAAAAAATATTGAGAGGGTGGGGGGCATGCCGCGGGTTTAACCCCGGGAAATTTTCTAAATTGGAGATGGAGAAAGTAAGTTTTACAGTTTTTTAAGCATTTTAGAGTAATATATTATCAACATTAGAACCCCGAAAACTCTACTCTCGCTAACTCGACACATGTTTTGGCTTTGAAAAACGAAAAAAAAAAAAAAAGGAAAAAGAAAACCTCACATGTACGGTGTTTTCGTAAAAAAATAGTTTAATTTATAGTATAATAATTTTGTTTTTAGACTATTACAGAATAGTGAATTTATATATATATGAAAAGATTGAAATTATATTTAAATAAACTATCATTAAAAAAAATAAAGCATAAGATATTGCTGTCGCACTTTGATTAACTTTGAATAAGGCTCAGAGTTCATTAAATAAAAATAATATCCCACAGTTAATTTGTTTAATAAAGTTAACACAGTATGTAAATAGCGGGTTTTTATAGAGGCTTATACCCTAAAAATATTTAAGTATTTGAAAATAACTAATGCAGTACTATAGTAATACGGTAATAAAATAATACTAATATTTCGAAATTTTGAATCTAACATTCTGTATGTAGTTAATTCTCTATTACAGAGATTTTTAAACTTGCTTTAAATACCAATATTAGGGTTGTCTTTAGAAAGGTGCGAATGTCGACCGCCTGACTAGATTACTGAATTTGAAGTCGTTGACGTCTGGTCGAATATCCAATTCATCAAAAATATCTCGGTGGTTATGAAAGTTGTTCAATCGCATCCCATTGTTGATCGGACAGACTATCCGCAGGTTCGCACACTGGGACAAATTTAAGCGCTCGCAGCACCGTAACACTATCATTATTCACACCACTCGTTTTCAGTTAACCTGCTTTTAACCATAAAAATTATTTGTTGTAACTCATTGCTGAATGTATTTTACAAGGTACTTCAAACAAGGAAAGATTACTAACTTCAAACAAGGAAAATAAAAAATACTGAGACAAATTTGTGAGTTTAGAAAGCATTAAATAACTAATAATTTTCTTAAATTATTGGGGGGGGGGGGGCTCTGCCCCCTCAAAATTTTTTTTGAGGGGGCTCGGGCCCCCTCAGGCCCTATGGAATCGGCGCCACTGTTTAAAACTAATGAAATACTTCTGATATATTTAAATTGATCGTGATCGTTTGGCATTAGATAACAAGCAACAATTGTAAAATAAGTAAAATAATTTGGAGCAGTCTGTAGATTGAAGGAATCATTCGATTGCAACCAAATTTTTAACACTTACTATTCTTGACGGGAGAAGAAGGATGGTGTATTAAAAAATTTTAGTTCAAAAAATTGCCAACAGGTGGCCCTTTTGAATTCGCAATGAGTAATACAAGAAGAAAGAATTAGCAAGTAATAAAGCTTGGATGGTTTATTTGAAAGTTTTACAGGCATATTACGATTGCGCATGGCGATGCCGATTAAGTTCAGGTTCCATGATTTGACCATTGAGCTGGACGACACAATCCAGGCAATGCGCGAGATTTTCAACAATAGCTGTAAAATAGCTTTAAAATCTAAGCGCAATCGGGAACACTGAGAGGTATCTCGTACCACGTAACTGGCAGAAATGATTGCTTCTTTAATTTGCTTATGATTACTTCAGTGTTTGTGCTGTTAGCGCTATCTTTTTCAGGCTGCAGCGCCACCTATCGGTGATTGTAGCAACTTTTTTTTTTATTGCACCATCCTTCTTCCCCCTTCAAGATTAGTATAAGTGTTCCAATTTGGGTTGCAATCGGATCATTCCTGTAAGCTACAGACTGCTCCGAACAGGGATACTTATTTTATAGCCACCCGGTATATATGTTACCGTTAAAGTATGAAATCCGTTATTTTATAGAATACCTAGTTATTTCATGGAATAACTGGTCGTGTCCGTTAAAGTGTAAAACTCTCTTGTATTCCATGGTTTAACTAGTTATTTCATAGAATAACGATCTGCAACCCGTTAAAGTGCAAAATAATCTATGTCATATATCTTGCACGACGAATACATTTACCTTCCACCCCAAACCACTTCCAAAATGTTCGTGTAAAACCCAGTGTGTCAACAAAAAATGTTTTTGTTTTAGAAATAAATTTTTTTGTAATTCCATGTGTCATTTTAGTAATCCTTGTTGTAACAAATGATTTTATGGTACGTTTCCATAAACACCATTTATACGTCGCATAAATTATATAAATTGCTTCTTTTTCTTTTAATTGTCTATCATTAATTTATTTGCATAATACCTAGTTATTTCATTTTAGATAAATTGTTTATTTTACATTTTAACTGTCTCTCATTAGTTAATTTATAGAATACCTAGTTAAAGTGTCAAATTAATAGCATATTACACACTTTAACGGTAACGCACACACACACACACACACACACACACATATATATATATATAACAGCGAATTGACCCAATTCAGTGCATTGATTGCACGGTAAGTAAATGGTTTGACAGAAAATTGCTTGGCAATAGAAAGCGATAGAAACGAATAAGGTTACGAAAGAAGAAACATTTAAATCAATTAAGGCAGTTGGAAGTAAAGGTATGTAAGTAGGTGTTTTGAAGTTTTGAGTTGGGGAATGTTGGACAAAGTGAAAGAGTTAAGATAACTTACCTTTTTCAAAAAAAAAAAAAAAAAAAAATAGAAATTTGTTTTGAAAATTACAGTTAATGAAAAAAGAACATGGTATTGTTTAATAAATCTTACATTAAATATTAGTTTTTATTTTTGGCAACAAATTTGCACCTTAAAAACAGAAGAAAAATTACATTTTTTTTCATGGGGCAAACTGAAATATAAACTATTTTTCTGATGAAATATATAATTTTTGATTATAAATTTTTTTGGTCAAATAAATAAGTAAATAAAAGAATTAACGAGTAAATGAATAGTTAATAAAACAACAACAATAATGAATAAGTAAATAAATTGATTAATATAGAAGAATTAATAAATTACTGAGCGAAATAGTGAATGAATTAATGAATTATTAAAAGAAAGAATGAAATGAATTAATAAGTAATTGAGTACGTTAGTAGTTTAATAAATGATTGAATTAGTAAATGAAATGAATTGTTACACTTTGTCCAATCAACTTTGCACCGCATGCACTTGGCTTACTGTACAAAGCATTTAAAAGAAACGCAAGTTTAAAATTAAATAATTAAATGCTGCACCGAATATTAGTAAGTCTCAATAAGTTTTCCAATGTTAATAGGAAGAACTTAAGCATTTTATGATAACAAAAATAACTTTTGACTTACAACGAAACATTACACTGTGAGTATCAATCAATTTTTGAAATTTGCTAGTATTATTATTCTTTGCCTTCAGACATAACTATTTCTTGACTAGAATAGACTACGTATGTTACTATATGGTTAAGGGCACTAAACATAGAGCAAATATTTCTTCATTTCACTTTGCTCCGATTTTTCACTTTGCCCCACATTCCCCTTCATTGCGTAAAAAGTTCAGATTTTAGGTAGGTTTTCATGGATTTTTTTTCCTAAATCGAATTTTGAAAAGCAGGGGGGGGGGGCAATACAAGATAGTACAAGGCCTGCTAGTACTATCTCTTGCCCTAAATCAGAAAAGAAATTCTCACACTATTTTTTTTTAATGATCCTAAATTTTTAAATTTGGAACTTGTATCTCTTTGTTTCTCACGGCCTAATGCTTTCTTATATACCTTTCTTTATCTATGGCCGTCCACGTGAGTCTAAATAAATTTCAGAAAATAGCTATTTAAAGTCATGCGGTGCCTAAATGCAGTGGGTAGGTGCATATTTTGTTTATGGCCGGATGTAAAGCTTTTTTCACTTGTTGATTATTTTTGACGAAGCGGAGTACAAAAATAGAAAATTTTAGAACTTACGTAACAATTTTTAACATCCAGCATTTAAGTCAACAAAGAACGTACCTGAAAAATAAAAATGGGAAAAAGTCTTAAAAATGTAATGGAAATTATTTTACATTGTATTTCAACAGTGATTATATACTTATTATTGGGAACTGGGAAGAGGTAGGGTAACGACCCCAGTAATTGGCACTTTAAGAATTTGTCCTTAAACTTACTTCTGTTTTCATTACTTAGAAAAATAATATTCACTTGCAAATATTTTTGTATTAAAGAATACAAAAATATTTTGATTTTAGTGAACTAAATAGATGCACTGCTGTGCATCTATTTAGTTCACTAAAATCAAAAATATTTGAAATGATGTTTTTATATGCATAAAAAGTAACCCAAATCACCAGTAATTGGCACCTGATACCCCAGTGTATGACACCTTGTGATCCAGTAATTGGCACATGTTAATAGAACTGGTAATCACTTTATTGTTCACTTTTAGATTACATACAAATAATAACATCATAAGAAACATAATTAATGCTAATTTAAAGTAGGTAATTTTACATAAATTAATGTTAAATCCCACATCTTGACGTTTCAAAAGTGTTTTAGAGAGATAAAAATAAGTTTGGAGTTATGCATGGAAAATAATATCGAGACTATTGTTGTTTCATTAGTTGGTATGCAGTTTTGATTTTATGAATTACAGCTGTTTCCACAGAAAAAGAAACATTGACCCGATAATTCTAAGGGACCATGAAAAAGAACCGATTCTCTACAGTCGCAATACCTGACTGATGGCCAAGCACATTTATTTTTTATTGTTCTAAAAAATTTAACAGTATATTCTGGATGATTCAAATCCGTAGTAGAACCCATGTAATATAGTTGCTGCAAAAGTATCAGAGATCAAACTAGTGACAAATTGCACAACACATTAATGTTTATAGGCACATGTGCCATATACTGGAGACTAGCAAAACTGAAGCACCACTAAATGGCACCCATCATTACTAATCCAAAAAGGGACAAAAATGTATTTTTACCCACTCAAAGTAACACCTTTCAACTAAACAAAACTTTTGACAGCGAAAATTTAAAATATATTTCAAGTCAGATTTTAATGGTTTGATGCGCATGCTTCCCTTAAGTCAGAGAAGGAGCTTTTGCAACAAAAATGACTGATTTGACACAAGCCACAATTGTTCCTCTTTCTATTTACTGCTACCATTTAGTAACATGAATTGAAGTTATAATTATTAAAGTAAATGTACATTCTGTTGGTATATAGCCTTCTACTTTTAAAAGATTGGATAAGAATTGTATTTTAGGGCACTTTTGTTGGAAGTGCCAATCACTGGTTACTTGCCAATTACTGGGGGGTGTTACCTAGCAAAGCTTCGTATTCGTATATTTCAAGCAGACTAAAACAGCATTTCGTGTTAGACTAGGTTGCCTACAATCAGGAATAGCATTACTGAAACATTTATTAAGCCATCGGTAAATTGACATGAATGTTTTGTAAGTATCAAAGCATGGCAAAGAACTAGATTTAGTACATCGGGCTATTTGTTGTCCACTTGTCCATAAGAAAAGTAGGGGAGAGGAGAGAACTTTTGAGCCGGGAAATCTTTGAATACTAAATATTTTATTTAAAAAAAGGTATATTTATAATATAGACAGCAGCACACTGTAGTTGCAGCTAACCCAACCTGTCAGCATCGGAATCATAGAGTGAAGAAATTACATAGACAGGCCCGCGATACTAAGAAATTGAAGCCAGAAGTCGCACCGCTGTATCTCAAGATCCTAAGTTTCTCGCTAAATATCTTGAAATACATTTTGATTCAAAACATTCCATTACTGAATCTCAATTTGTAGTTAATTTAAACTTAGATATTGTTGCAAGTTTTTGAAATTGCATTGCAACATGAATTAAAATGTAAACCAATCAGCCAGCTACATTACTCAGTCCTTCACAAGATTAATGATAAACTTTCTTTTCGAAGCGATTACGTTATCATAACTTCTCTCATCTTTGCACCGATGTATCCCATAATTCCGGCTTAAATTTCATCTCCTTTTTACCATACGGGGCTTCTCTATGTAATTTCTTTACTCTATGGTTGGGATGCTGTGATTAGGATCTGCGTAGCGTTCAAAATGCTGCCAGGATAGGTTTGCTCAAACTATAGTATTGCTTCACAGCAATAAAGTAAGCAAAGTTTTACCTTTTCACATGTAAAGTAATGTACACTTTATGATCAAAAGTATTGGGATACTTTCAAAGATTGACACTTTTACGGATTTCTCGAATAATAAGAGACCAATTACCATGTAATATTTTTCACATAAAAGGTATACCCCAGTCACGATTTTCCAAAAAAATTAAGTCTCCTCTTCATTTAGGAGACAAACAACAAATTGAGGAAACAAAAAAAGGTTTTTGATCATTTTCATTATAAATTGCTGGGAATTGGCTATAAATTTCGGAAATAAGTTAAAAACCTATCAAGAATTTGTTTATATTTTCGGGAAAGTATCTCTTACATCCACGGAGATATAAGCATTTCTTTCAAATATTTGACATCATATTAGAGAAGCATAATAATAAAATTTGAAGTTAAAATATTCAAAATTTAATGAAGTACGAATGTTTAAAGCAATTACTTTTTCACTACGCATGCGCGAGAAATTGCAACTTATAACCTTCATAATCAGAAGCCCAGATATATTCTACATTTAAAAATAAGTTTCACCTTGACATCTTTAAAATCTAAAAAGTTATCAGCGATCTAATGAGCCGAATTTTAATAATTCTTGGCTAAACGGACGAATCGTGAGGGATCGTTCGCAAAGTAAGATGGGCTTACTTAAGGTTTTTTATACAAATGCTCGTAGTATTAGGAACAAGATGGAAGAATTGAATAGCATAATTATAGACGAGAGGTTGGATATTATTGGAGTTACCGAGACATGGGCTACCGAAAGTGATGATGATTTATTATCTATTGCTGGGTATAATTTGTTTAGACAAGATAAGAGTAGGTAAAAGAGGTGGTGGGGTTTTATTTTATGTCAGAGACACTTTAATTTGCAATGAATTGGTAATTAATGATAAACCTAATGAGATTGATATGATTTGGCTGGAGTTGATTAGTAATAAGGGCAAAAAACTACGTTTGGGGAATATTTATAGGCCACCCAACTTAAGCCAGGGTCAAGACGAACAGATGTTTAGTATTATTAGTGACATTTCTAGCAAGGGGTCAGTCATCATAATGGGAGATTTTAATTTTCCAGGAATTGATTGGAATAATTTTTACCATAGTAATAGCAGAGAAGAGGATTTTTTGAAAGTAATTGGTGACTGTTTCTTAGATCAAATTGTAACTCAGGGTACTCGACAGGACGCGATTTTAGATCTAGTTTTCAGCGACATGGAAGGCTCTGTTCAGGGGTTATGTGTAGGGAACACATTGGAGATAGTGACCACAACAGTATTAGGTTTGGGATTAAATTTGATATGCACAAAGTAGAGAATTTTAGGTTTGTGCCCAATTTCAGAAATACTGACTTTGTGGCACTTCGGCAGAGTTTGAAAGCAGTTTTTTCTTCTGGATTGGACAATAGCAATGTGAATCTTCAGTGGGCAGAGTTTAAGGAAAATCTAGCGAATACGGTTAGGGATCATGTTCCTTTTAGGAGAAAGGGTGTCAACACTAAAATTTGGCCAATGTGGTTCTCCAGGGAAACTAAAGACGCTCTAAATTACAAGCAAGCTGCTTTTCATAGGTTTAGAGAAACAGGTCACAGTGCAGATAGGCTCCAATATTGTAAGGCAAGGCGTAAATTTAAGTATTTGGTACGGATTCAGAAAAGAGAATTGGAGCAAAGACTGGCAGATAACATAAACAGGAATCCCAAGAGGTTTTTTGCATACGCTAATTCGGGGAAAGTTCGAAATAGTCATATTGGGCCACTGGTTGATGAGCATGGAATTTTAATTCAGGACGATAGTGATATTGCTAATGTTCTTAATAACTTTTTTTCGAGTGTTTTTAACGATAACTGTATCTCAACAGTTGACACCAACAAGACACAAGCTATAGTACAGCTTGAGGATTTTGTATTTTCCAGGGATGACGTTTTACTTCATTTGAAAAAAATTAAAGAGACTAAGGCTCCTGGGCCAGATAATATTTATCCGAAAATTTTAGTTGAATGTGCAGAGGAATTAGCAGATGTAATCGCAAACATTTTCAATGCTTCTTATAATTCGGGGACAGTGCCAGAGGACTGGAAGCTGGCTAATATTACACCGCTCTTCCAGAAAGGGTCTAAAGGGAGTGCGGGAAATTATAGACCTGTGAGTCTAACTTCGGTGATTTGCAAAATTTTTGAAACATTGATGAAAATTAAGATAGTAAATTTTCTAGAGACTAATAATCTATTGACTAGTTTTCAGTACGGTTTTAGGAAAGGTAAATCTTGTGCAACTAATTTATTACATTTCTATGACAAAGTTACCATGGCTTTGGACAATAAGAAGCCTGTAGATGTTATTTACATTGATTTTCAAAAAGCTTTCGATAAGGTACCGCATGTTGCTCTACTTAGCAAATTAGCTGATATAGGAATAGGAGGGAAAACTTTCATTTGGGTAAAAAACTGGCTGACCGGAAGGAAACAAAGGGTAGTTGTAAGGGGAAATTATTCTAATTGGAGTGAGGTTTTAAGTGGGGTTCCTCAAGGATCAGTGTTAGGGCCTGTTTTGTTCATTGTCTTTATGAACGATATTCACAAAAATATTTCTGGGAACATGAATTGTTTTGCTAATGATGTCAAAGTTATGGGGACTGTAGAAAATGAAGAACAAGCAAATCAGCTGCAAGAGGATCTAGATCATATTACGGAGTGGGCTGAAAAATGGGGTATGGCTGTTAATCCTGGGAAATGTCAAGTGCTACATTTAGGGCATGGAAATAAGTGTACAAGTTATTATTTGCAAGGTTCAGTCATTAGTCAGGCAGACAAAGTTACTGATCTGGGGGTCCTAATAAGTCAGGATTTAAAGTTTAGCCAACAGTGCAGCATTGCTAGCAACAAAGCCAATAAGATGCTTGGGTTTATCAATAGATCTATTTCAAATAAATCTAAAGAAGCTCTTCTGCCCTTATATAGAAGTTTGGTAAGACCCCATTTGGAGTATGCTGTTCAGTTTTGGTCTCCTTATCTTAAGAAAGACATTAATGTACTGGAAAGGGTTCAAAGGCGGGCTACAAGGCTAATAAGTGGACTTTCCCACTTAGATTATGATTCCAGGCTTAGAAGGCTAAAAATGTACAGTCTTGAGCAAAGAAGAGACCGAGGGGACATGATTCAGCTGTTTAAATTTATTAAAACGAAAGATGTTACGGGGCTAAAGTTTAGCACTGAAAACAGGACAAGGGGTCATTGTTTTAAGCTATTTAAATCTCAGGCTAACATGGATATTAGGAAAAATTATTATTTTAGCAGGGTAGTGGAACCTTGGAACAGCTTACCGGAAGAGGTGGTAATGAGCAAAGGAGTAGACAGTTTTAAGAGGGCCATTGATCTTCACTGGGGATTGTAAATTGACTAGGACCAGTCTAGCTGGGCCCAGAGCCTGTTGCTGGTCGTCACTTTTGTATTTGTATTTGTATTTGTAAAAAGATGCCTAACAAATCTGTAAAGTAGTTCATGAAAATGTGTTGATATTGCCCTTCATATTCGTAAAAAGAAATGACTTAAGAGACTTAAAATACCTACAGGGCAATGCTCAGTAAAAAAATGGGAAAGCAAAAAAAAAACACAATTGCTTAAGAGTTTGTTTTCTTATTGGTACAAAGTTCTGTTAAATATGCAATAAAAAACGAACAATGAGTTAATTTTCCCTTGCATGTGACAAAAAATTAACAGACTATTCAAAGTAAATCTTAATTGCATAATTGAATTGATTAAAATACTTGATGTATAGTGGTGTTTTAAGAAACTAAATTTATGAAAAATACTTTCGATGCAACAGAAATTTCTTACAATTTAGACGTTGATTTAAAAGTACGGCTGTTGTTCAAAAACCTCGAAAAATATTTGAATATTTCAAAGAAGTAAAAAAGCTTATTACTCCTTTCACTATTCCTCCTACTCACCCAAATACACACACATGTATCACATAGAAGTAACATAAAAATACCTAAACTAATTTCGTTTAGGCGAACCAGGTCAAAATTTCAATAACTTTTGGTATAAAAGGTAATACTTTCTGATTTATTTGGCATATATTCAATAAACTCTCCTTCACTTTCCCCGAAGTTTAGCTCCATATTCTATTTTATCGTTTCCTCATATCGATGAGCACTTTCCAATATTTGACAACATAAGCACGAAATAACTCTAGACGCAGCTTCCAGAATTACCTCGGAATCTTCAATGAAAAAAAAAAATCTTCCGTTAAAAAGGAAACTTGAAAAATATCGTCTGCCCAAGGGTGGGGGTGGCACAAAACGATGCACGAGCGCACCAGGTGTTCGATAGAACTGGATACGTGAAAAAAAGAAAAGAAGAAAAAATAAATAAAAATTGAAGAAAAAGGAATTCTAGAAGTAATCTCGATGCTGCTGTCAAGAATAGCAGGCAGGTGGTAGACAGGTCGTCCGACAAAAAGACCGACCCCTCAGTTTCCCCCGAAAGTGCCCGTATGATGGCTCATTGGCTTCGGATTCACCGTGAATCAGGATGAATTTCACGTCTCTGATGTCGGATCAACTGTCAGGGACCCGTGCTGTTCGAAATGCCGCGCTACTTTAGGAAAGAATCGTATACATTTCGAAGAAATTTCGCTCTCTGAAATTTCTAAAAAGGAATAAATTTCCCTTTTCCCTTGTTGCTGTTTATACGGATGGCTTGACACACAGCGATGGTCCTCTGATCAGAAATATAAGTGGCATCGTGTAATCGATAGTAACAATAGAATTCTCAGAGCCGAATGTTACTTAGATGGGAAATATATATATATATTTTTTTTTTTTGCTCAAAGAAGACAAAAGATTCTACCGCGTTTAAGTTACGAAAATAGAAATGTTTTAAGAAGTTTCGAAACTAGGTATAGAAGACGGAAAACCAGTTTCTGTAAAGAAAAATGTTTTTGAGACAAAAACGTACAAAGAAGAATTTTTCTCTCTCTTGATGTTGATGATAGGGCTCGCCTAAAAACGAATGTTACGTCGCGTAATTTATCAGATGAAACATTACACTTAGCGAAATTGTTACCACAAAAGTATCTATTACAATGAGTTAGAGGTTAAATTTTAGGACAATTGGCCAGATATAGCAGTAAGGCTTCTTGATCATTACAATTGAAGAAAAGTGATGTATAGTCGCATCCTTGTACCTTTTTTGTCATTACATAGGATCGAATGTTAAAAGCCACATTTGCTGTTTGCCACTTTATAACGCTCTTTATTTTAAACATTATAATTAAAAAATAATTTTTTTTTGGTAGAGTTTTATATTATGGTCTATAATTTTTGGGGGCCCTGAAGTGAAAAAATCCCTGAGTCGGGCAACATATGCATATTTTTTAATCAGGCCCTGAACTGAAATGTAGAAAACAGAGATAAAAACAACCTTAATGAAGCACATAAATGGCTAAAATAAAGGAACATCCAACTAAAAGAAGTTATGAGTCGAAAGTTTTTTCTTAAGCTCACATCTTCTGCATCGGGAAAATGAGTTTTGTAACACTGAAACATTTTTTGTATGTAATAATTTGTAATATTTGTGCTTCTTTAACGTTGTTTTTATTAATTTCTGCCCAAAAGCGGAATTTCTTTCAGCAGTCTGTCACTCAGATTGAAAATAATAATGAGAGTCTGCAAGATTAAAAATAGTTAAGTGTCTACAATGCTTTTTTTAAAAAATCAACTTGCTACAAAGGTTGCACGGTTAAGCGGGGTAATCAATCTGTGCATGATGCATTTTGGTATAACTGTTTTCTCTGCAGTTAGTTATTAATCTATAAGTGGTAGCGCAGTTGTACAGATAATTTCTTAATTTATGAATTGAATTAAACACTCAAATCATTTTTAAATCTCACTAGCACTTTGAATATTTCCATCCAAAAGTTCAAAATATCATAACTACCACGCTTAGTGGGACTCAAAAAAAAAAAAAAAAACCCACATTGACATAAAAAGAGGGGATAAAAAAAATCTCCATAATAGTAGGGTTATAATTGGTAATGTAAAACTGTCGAGATTGTTTTTAAAAAATCCATAGTCATTGTATATTTGAAAAAAAAAAAAAAAAAACGATTATTCTACGGTACTAAGTATTATAATTTTGAAACTTAAATTTGAACCGTGAAGAAAATAAACGCATCTGCATCAATAGAGAAAGGGAGGGAGGAGAAGGGGTTTCACGTGAGATCAAGTTTCCAGATAAATACTTTCGACATCAATTCTTGACGAGCAATTCATTTTAGTTCATATCAGTTTTGCTTTCATTAAAGTAATAAGTTGAATTTAAAATTCAACTTTCGAACACGGTTATTACTCGTACTTTACTAGTTGCAAAGGTAAGTGCTGAAAATATGTTTTAGTTGTAATGACATTTTAATTGAAAGAAGAAAAAAACTAAACAAGTAATTGTAAAAAAAATAAATTTAGGATTATTACATAAAAGGGGGGGGGGAGTGAGCTACCAGCATAATGTTTTGCTAATCGACTTGTGATCACATTTGGCTAATCGTACATTTTATACAATTTAACACAATTTTTGAATATGCATTTAAATGTCGCTGAAAATAATGGTAAAAAATATGCGAATAAAAAATATTTGAAATATAAATTATGAAACAATTAGCTCTCGAAATGAATCTCTACCAACAACCCTAAAATATAAATATTCAAAAAGAAAACCGTCACTTTTGAGTGGAAGCAATTTCCGAGAGCAACGCATATTTCTCTTTGAAAAATGGTTCTTCAAGCTTTACATCCTCAATACATCTGAGGCAGTGAGAAGCAAAGGGATGTAAGTGGCAAAATTAAAAATTTAGAGATAACCAGGGCAAAGATCCTCTCTCCTATGTCTTGGGACACGAAATAGTACTAGTAGCCCTGGTAGGCTCTATCATACAGCATGATTTCGAAAAACATTTCAATGAAAGTCTACCTATGAAGTTCTCTTAAAACGCGTTTTACTCAAAACTTGAAAATGTCCACTTACATCCCTTTGCTTCTCACTGCCTCATATGTGTTTTTCAATTTGGTTCTCTTCTAATTTATGACTACTTTGCCACTACATGACTGCTGGGGACTAGAGTAAATCATGAACAGGATTAGTTACCAAGTCATATAAAACATATTGACTAAAAGAGATGGAATTGGGAATCAAAACAGTATTAAAATAGCAATCATTAAATTAAACACCAAACCTAGAATTTTACAGCACTTTTATTCTCACCAGGAAACATCACGATCAAGGAAATTCAAAAAAATTTCAAATTGGTGGCATTCGAAAGAGCATTGGAAAACATGTTTATGACACTGAAACTACGTGCCCTCGTGACCACGTTATCGAAATATGAGGTCTTAAAAATTGCCGAAATTTTTAGTAAAGTCGCCAAATTTAGCGAGTTTTGTTCAGAAATGGAAGGCACGGCGCGAATTCAACATCTGCATCTGACAAGACATTTCACTTCCATATTTGGTCACCACCAAAACGCGTGAGAAATAGCGCATTAATTCTTTACTCGGGGTGACTACCATGGCGCGGGGTGTCGTGGCACAGATTGCGGCATTGAAATTTTTAGGGGCTTGTGTTCCGGGATATTAACGTGCAACTGTATAGGGGAAAACGCCACCGCCCGAAATATTTTATTTTATTGTAAAAATAATGGAAATATAATGTATATTGACTTCAAATCATATTTTTTTTTGACGAATCCCCTAGACCCCGAGGGGAGTTCCGTCAAACATTTGTTTCCAACTACAGAAATGTGAATGTGGGTGTGTCTTTTGTTGCTTTTCGAATAACTAAAAGTAATTTTCTCGAATAATTTAATTTGAACCTCCCCCCTGTAAAATGTTATGGAGAAGGTCAAGATAAAAATGTCTTTTAGCATTTTAGGTAGTAGTAGTAGATCAGTGATTTCTTCACTATTTTTCGTGGTTATTATTAACACATAATTATTAATTACTTACAACACATTTCATAACAAGAGTACAAATTTAAATTAGTTAAGTAAAACACGCTTGAAATGCACTTAAATTCTGAAATGCATTATTATCACGATTACAAAGTTAAATCCTACGTTCAATTTCGTTATAAAGTTGTAGCTCCTCTGGATAAAGCTCTCTAGTTTCCATTTCACAGGCTTCATAGTTACTTTTTAACTTTACACTCACAAGTAAAGGGTTAATGCGAAACATCGTTTACGCGCTTTGCAGGTGACCAGAAATGGTAATGAGAGTCTTGCTAAACGCAGGCGATGAAATCACGTGGTATTTTCCATTTCTTGCCAAGTCTTTAAATTTGGCGAATTTTCGTAAGATTTCGACAAACTTTGACCCCCCATATCTCAAAAACTAAAGGACGAGGGCACACAATATTTGGGTCAAATTTTTTCCTAAAGATACTCTTTCGAATGCGACCATTTTTAACTTTTTTCATGATTACTGAGCTCGTGATGTTTCCTGGTCAGAACTATTAAGTACTGAGGAGCTGAGGAATAGCTCATCTCCCGCACTGTTCTTAAACACTTTCAACAAGTAGTACCACCTGAAGACTTGTAAAATAATAGAAACATGGGAGCTGCCGTAAAGCAGCAGGGAGCGTCGAGGTGGGAAGGATGTAAGAACACGGATTTTTTTCTTTTTATAACAGTCCCAAAGTCAAAGGTCAAATAAATACGAACAAGGTCTTTCTCGTCAGGTTAAAATATCAATTAATCGAATCTCAACGGGGGGTTGCTGAGGCCCAGTGACGATGGCGATGGATAAGTGAGCTCGCCATTGTAATCGATCAGACTGTTCAAACAAGAGGCGGTTTCTGAAGGATCTGGCACTTCCACTTTGGGTGCGGTTCTTCGGGAAGAGCAATATTTATTCTCCACTCTGCGAAATTGACAGACTGGACTACCTTTTTTCACACGGCAATATGTGAAGGATACTAATTTTATGAAGGATGGTATCGTGGAAAGGTCAGGTTCGAGCTGTCGCTAAGATTATGCGGCTTGTTAATACTTGAGGAGGACAAGATGGCATTGTTCCTATTACGCTTTAGTTAATGGTTATTGATTCGTCAAGACGTTTGTGAGTCTTAAAATTGCATTTTTGGAAGAGAGAACAAATCAGTATGAACACAAAAAAATTGCACATGAAATTTGCCAATGAAATAAAAATAATAAAAAGATAAAACATTTTTCATTTGAAAAATACTTTTAAAAAAATAATTAATTAATTTTTATTATTAACCCATCGTTTCAAGATTTCAAAGTAGTGTTCTTATTATGATTATTTTTTTTCAAATAGTTATAACAGAAAATAATTCAAACCGGGATTTTTCTGAATTGAAAACGTAACACGATGTTTGTAAATTTCAGAGTAACTTCAAACATTGACGATATTTTCAACCTCTAAAAGCATTTATGGATTTTGGAACATGGTTTTTGATCCTTAGAGGATGTCTGAAAATACGGTGATGAAAATGTGGTCTGATAAATAAGTGAGTTTGAGATAATCAGCTTTGAAATTGTTGTTCTGCATCTCGCAATATACTAACAATCAACATTTTCCTGCACGAATGGAATAATGGGAAGTTATTTTCGTATTTAATGATGATACTTCTTTCCCTGAAATTAACTTGATATGAAAGGCTAGCAAAAATAATGATAAGCAGATAATATTTTAAAATAATGTGAATTTGAGAAAACATTTTTAGAAAGTGTGTTTAAATTTAATAGAAAATTTAGACTTTTTTAAATTTCGAAACACATTTTCATACATCGGGAGCGCTGGTTGAATTTTGAGATTACATTTTCAACAGAATCGTTTCAAACAGGGGTCATTAGCCCTGAAGAGAAAATGATATTTTAGTTGTTCTGCCAAAATACTTCATTTGTTTTTTACTGCGGGTTTGTTTGACGAGAAACAGAACGAACAAGTAAATGTCTTTTGTCATATCATTGTTAAACCAAACGCACGACTGTCGCAAACCCTTTCTTTCGTTTCACATGCGTATTTTCGCGTAAAATACCAGCAGTACTTTTTTGATTCTACCTTCGTAAACACATTGCTCAATGCAATTCACTCATGAATCCATAAAACCGTTTTCATTGATCATTTGACCTGAATTGTAAAAACCGCTATTTTCTCACTTTTGGGGGGAGTTAAGACATTTTTTGTACTGAAGCCTCATTTTTTGTTTTCTTTTTGGCGACCGTGAAAAAAATACTTCGAGTAATGACACAATGACAGATCGTTTAAAAACGAAAATTAGGGCCATTTTCTTTTAAAAACTGTAGTTCAAAATTAAGCTATTCTTCGAGGAACGTATCATTGGAAATCAAAAGAAAAACAGCTTATTAAGTGTGGGGGGGGGGGGAGGCTGTGCCTGCCTCAAAATGTATTTTATTTACTTATTAATTAAATTTTCGGTGATACTGTTTAATAACAAAGCCTCAGTTCAAGAAAAATGTAATGTACATTGAATTATATCTTATGCTCAGCATTTATATCGTAAAAAGAAGAAGAATCTCTACATTTGAATTATGTATGAAGGCGTAAAAAAAATCCCAGGATCATATCAAGGAGCAAGAACCTTTTTCCACTTCATAGACAACTTTTTCTTAAAGGCTTTCTTATTGAAATTGTTATTATTAGTTCTTGAAATTTCATGGTTTCTTAATGATTTCGCATTAGGATTTTGACGACATTTTAAAAGGGAAAAATGAAAACATATTCGAGTACTACTTACTTTTTTATTATTGAGATTATAATAGCACTAATTACAAAACTTATTATATACTAGCTGCGTGCCCGGCGTTGCACGGGTTATTTAAAAAATTAAAGAGATGTCCAATTGATGTTTTTGTATTACTCTGACATCAGTTTCTTAACTGCTAAGGAGTAAATAAATACGCGTAATGCAAGGTTTGCAAAACACCAGTAGAGCATATTTTTCGCAAAAATCTCTTTAGCGTTAATCATAGTTATCAATGATACAAGTTATGAGTATTTTCAATTAGCACAAAAGATGAAAATATATGCATTATCAACTGTAATCTGTGCTCACGTTAAAATGAATTACATCTGATAGACTATATCTGAAATATTTATGTACTATTACAATCAGCTTTTTACATAAAACGACACACACTTTTTGGTTGATTACGTGAAACTAAAGGACCAAGACTACATAAATACCAATAAGCATTAATTTAATACCAAGTCATCAGATTCCAAATTAGCTTTAGATAAAACTAGTCGACCCGTGCGGAACTCCGCACTGTGCTTCAAATCGTTTCATAAGGCATTTCGCTCTTTAAGAATTTCAAAGGAAGAACATTATGAAGAAGAACCGAAAAAAAGTAAGCGCTGAAGAGAAGGCATGTAATTTAAAGACATCAGTAACAAAACCTCGTTAAATACAACGTTGTGATAATTTGATCATAGCTCCCCTTTTAATCGTACATATTTTCAATGCAAACATAAATGCCATTAAAAGTGTGGCTGAGTGGTGACTCGCGAAAAAGCAATAATTGTGCATGTGAAAAAACAGGTTGTGGCAAATACAGTCCTGCACATGTCAGCATCTGACGGGAAAAAAAGAAACATTAAAGAGATATTTATTGGCACGTATTCGAATTGGCGCCATTCTGACTAACAGCCCGACACCCCAACAAACCTAGCAATTGCGCCTTCCTTTTCGAAAGCTATTCATTGAAGGAATGCGTAGTAAAAAACAGCAAAAAAGTTTTTTGCCAAAAAAAAAAACAAATAATAATAAGATCATGCATCTGTGTTTTGTTATTAACCAGCATGATACGATTTAAAATTATTCGCAAAGCATGGAATTTGATTAAAGAATGACGAAGATCTCACGTAGCGATTGAAACAAACATTCTAGAGAAGTAATAAATTTGATTGAAAATAAGTGTTTTTATCTTTGAATATTGAACTATTTCACATAGAAGGTTGCTTTAACCGTTACGGCTTAAATGCCCTCACATGTTTCTCTTTTAATCGAACACTTAAAATTCAAAACCAAAACCAGTTGAACTGAGTCCGTTCTTAAGTGTAATTTTTCGAACGTAGACAAAATGTATTTTTTTTTCAGCAGAAAACAGAGGAGTAGAAAATAATTTCTTGCTAATGAAGTTGATAATACTTTTAATGGTTTATATCGTATTCGCTCGAATAAAAAATTAAAGGTTTACTGAGTGAAACTCGTAGTTTTAATCGGGCGTAGTATTTTTTCATTTGTACAAAAGGTCGAACACTGCTATTAGAAACATCTACATTTCAGCATACAATAAAAATGTTTTTCTGCACAAAAAGGATTTCTTTAGGTAAATCTAATGCTTTTTTATGCTTACATTATGTTGAGTGGTCTGGATGTAGTCAAAGAACACAGTTCAACTCACTAACAATCAACTTATCCGAATGATAACTGTAGCCTGCATAAAGGAGTCGAAACACCAAGTAGCATTCCCACTGCATTTATTTTATTAGGTGTGTATGTTATGAGCACATGTAATGCGTAATACTAATATAAATTTGATATTATGTCGGACAGCCCAAGCTTGCCCGAAGTTCAGATAGTTTATAGCCGAGCGCTCTACCGAAAAAAAACTTATCAATTAAAACGAACAACTAAGTCCAGTGCTGTTAAGCTTTATTAAAATATGAACACACACACACAGGCTTTTTTTTTTTTTTTGCCGAAAGCGACGTAAAAAATGGAAAACTGCATTAGAACTTTGCTTTAAAAAATGCATAAGAACTACAGGCAGCATCAAGGTTTTGAAACAGCAAGAGGCGATTTCGAAAACTTGAATTTTCGACCGTAAGTCTTTTTTTCGTCATTGGCCAGCCTGATAAGTTTTAAAATGAGAGGAGATTAATATATAAGATGAGATATTGAAGAAAAATGTTTTTATTTTTGAAAATTTTTACAATTTGTTATCGCAGGCTGCTTAAACCGTTATAACTTAGATGGCAGCACGTGTTCATCATTTAACAGCACGGTTAAAATACAAAATAAATTGAACTATGCTCTTTTTTAAGCGTAGCTTTTCGAATGTCGTAAAAATGTGATAAGCTATTTGTTTTTTAGCAAAAAGAAGAAAAATATATATTTTACCCTTCAAATTGAGGTAGTATTTTATTTATTTGTACAAAGAGTCAAAAACTCATTAGAAGAATATATATTTCAATATACGATTTATTATTTTTTTTTTCTGAACAAAAAACAATTCTATTGTAGTCTGAAATCTTAAACCTGTTACTTATATTTTCGCTTACATTATGCTTTAATTTTCTTTCCAAAGTCAAAGCTTCAAAAAAAGAAAAAAAAAAAAACACGTGCAATTTCGAAGTAATTTAGCACAAAATCACTGAATGATTTCATATCAGCAACGAGCATTTCCTTCTCATTTATTCTATTCCCTCATAGTTGTTATTCATTTAATTCAGTGTTCACGTAATGCGCGATATTTCTCTAATTTTTTTGTTGCAGATTGTCCGGACGTGGGCCCGAACACGTAATCTCCTGGTTACGAAGAGAACGCTCTGCCGATCAAGCTACTCAGCTCTGTCGGTCATAGCGCAAATTAAAGTTATAAGTTTGACCGAAAATTTTATTCTGGTTCTTTAAAACAGGTTTTTCGGCTAAAAGAAACAATTTTTAGACCGCGGGTCTATTTTTCGTCAGTTGTCAGCACCATAAGCTATAAAATTAGTCGTAAATCAAAGAAATCGATCAAGAATTGAGGGAAATTTGGCGTAGAAACCAAAAACAGGCTACAGAAATAATATATAAGGATCCTTAAAAGCAATCTTTTTTGTTCAACTGTTTCACTCACAAGAAATCCAAACAATCTTAATTTGACATGTTCTTTTAACGATACAAACTGTATTTCAAAAATAGAAACAGAAAGGAAAAAGAGAGTTATTACAATTCAAAAACTCACCCATGTGACGGGAAAATGTCCAACAAAATAAACATAATTAGTCGCACATCCTTAATGTACCAAAATATGAGGCCGGTGAATGATAAACTTACACTACAATCAATAAACATAGCTAAAAAAGCAACTTTCATATGCTGAAAAGAGTTAAGAACGTTGAATGTAAAAAATAAAAAAAGGACAGACGATATAATAAAGGCTATGTCCGAATAGAGCAACCAATTTTAAACTAATTTAAAATGAAATTCTAGATGGAAACGTTGTTTTAAGATTTGCACAGCAGACAAAAAAATCTCTTTTAAAACAATTATTAGAATTTTACTTGCTCACCCATATGCAAAATGGCAACAGGAAAGAAATAAAAATTCCTGAATTACGTTATGTTAATTAACGTTTTAATTAATATCTCAGCTAATTAAAGTCGTACTATTACGAGATTGGTCCTATTGTTTTCTTTGGAAAATTTCGAATTGATCGGTATCTCGTTTGACTCTCGATTCGCAGCGGTTCTCGAGAAGATCGATCTTCAGACAGACAGACAGACGGACGCGAACAGATTTTATTATTATACTAGATGGATTATTGGATTACATGAGATAAGTGTAATATCGCGAATTATATGTAGAATGAGTTGTTGTTTTCTATTTTCCTTTGTTTCGTTTTCAACATTGATCTGTTTTTGTTGAAGGATAAGAAGAAAAACAAAACTATTTAAACTCTACTTTTATTATATTTTATATTTTCTCTTTTTGAAGTGCTATTTCTTTCTGCGCGAGAAAAGGAATTATTTCCACAAAACGGATGTAATGAACCGAACTATGCAGCACCAAGCTGTAACCAAATTTGGTGTCAAAAAGAGATGCAAGCTTCAATGCTAGTTTGGCAATATTGGTAACATTATATATTGGCAACATGGCTGAATTCCAGATGAAATTCGTATTAAACTATTGTTGAAATCTCTGCCAACTATCTCTTTAAAACTGTCTTTTCTGTATCAAATCTTGGTACCACAGGCAATTTTTCAGTCTTGTCCTGAAGCATTACCGAAGATATTTCTGCGCAATTAAATTGATAATTAATGGTTATTCGTTGATAAACTAAAACTATATGAATTTTGAGTATAATTCAGAATAATAGGTTTAATTTTACTTTTTCTACTACGTTTCTGCAACTAATCGTTGAAAGTTTACTATTATCGTATAGATGGCACATGACTTAAATTGCTCTTTATTTTTCGAACCGACGTATTTATTCGATGCCATTGTCGCAATAATGTTAAATTACATTGTTTACAAAAATAGGAAGAAGAATAAAAATACTTTTGAGATAGTTTTAAAACTTGTGATTTAATGCTTGTATGATTTAGTGTTATATGGCTAAAATTTCAGTATCTACAATCTGACATAAATTTTTCAAGTACTTGTACACCAAATAAAAACCAGTATTTCTTTTTCTTGAAAATAATGTTGTGTGACATGTTGTTGCCTCCTGGTAACATTCGTTTTCAAGTGTTCTCTTCGTCAGTTGTTACGCAGTGTGTATATTCTTTATACAAATCCACTGTTTACTACGGATCTTGGGCAAATTTGGCACAGAGGTCATTTAATGCTCAAGAATTCACATACGGAGTTTCCACCAGAAAAAACCGAGAAAAAGGGTGTTTATGCTTATTAATGACTGATTAAATTTTCGGAATTTGAAAAAAAAAAAAAAAATCAAAAAGGTTTAGATTTGAATTTCGAATTATAAAATTGCTTTTTTCTACAATTGACGAGAAATTTTGCACCATTTTGCATTTTCTTTGATTCACGTATCATCGCTAAACATGCAGCACTTTGACCCTTTTTTTTTTTTTTTTGACGTAGACCGTGCAATTCCGTTCAACGCAGTTAGTAGATTATATTGAAAATAAAGAGCAAGAGAGAGACAGACATGCGCAAATGCATTATTTATTTTAGTTGAAACTTTGTTTAGTGAAATGTTCCACAGCACGACTCCTAAGCCGTAGCAAGATGCTCAGAAAACAATTAACATAATTTCCAAAACTTCATTTCGAAAACAGCCAACGCTGAAATTCAAAATGACAATGGATGAGAAAAAGGAATGGTGATTACGCCGATGAAGAAAAACAATTAATTCCTCCGCAATCTACTTGAATTCATCTCCCCGTTTCATTGTTTCGAATTAAATTAAACACAGCGGCAACTTCTCGAAATTCTCTGTAGTAACACATAACAAAGGTCTACTGTATTTCTGTAGTCCCCCTGCAGTTTGCAAGACGGTACAAAAATGAACAGTTGCGTAACAGCGGCGTTTACATCCACCACCTGCTATGTCTTACAAGATCCCCCTAAAAGGGTATGGAGAGAGGGGAAAGAGGAGGAATATGAAAATAAAAAGAAGAAAAGAAAGAAACAAGTTGTTGGAGGTCAGTCAGAGGGGCTACTGTTCGTTCACCTGCCACTTTAAAGTCCACCCTCCTGCGGCGATGTTCCATCCTTGTTCCAAAGGTCTCAAAGGTGAAAAGGGGAACATGGTAAGAAAATGAAAGCTTTAAGTCATGCTCACGAAAATCAGAATCCTTGTGGAATGAATGCAGAATAGAGGTTTGGAAAATGTATTTTTTTTCTAGTTTGGAACATTGATCCCTGCCAAGGTTTCTTTGTATTACTTTAAATGAAATGTTCTGAAAATCTGAAATTTTGGCGAAATTTTTTTCTAAGGAACGAAGAATTGACTACTGCTTCTGTGATTTGACAATGCTCTAAGCAACCAAGAATTGATTATAGCTCTCAATCTAACTATTTTCTAAGTATCCAAGAATTGACTATAGCTTTCAATTTAACAATTTTCTAAGTATCCAAGAATTGACTGTAACTTTTAATTTAACAATTTTTTATGTAACCAAGAGTTATTTATTGGTTTCAATTTAACAAATTTCCAATTAACGAAAAAAGATGAAGTATAAAAATACCTTTGTCCAAAAAAGTAATAGACAGTATAACATTAACAGCGCATGTTCGTGAAAAATGCAAAAACATTTTGGAGTTTCAAGGAGCATCGCATTAATCATCTTTCAAATTAACAATTTTCTGAGTAACCAAGAATTGAGCATTGCTTTCAATTTTTTGAGGCTCAATTTATGAAGTTCTGATGTTTCGCTCATTTTTCATTCGCTGTTTCAAATTCGAAGAATCATCCCCCCCCCTAATGTTTATTTGAAAATGGAGAAACTGGTGCCGATAGTACATCTTTTCGTCTGGTAAACGGTTGTAATTTACTTAGGTGTAATTAAATTGAAATTCATGTTATTTAGCGAAAACATTCCTACGGAAAATATGCTTCAAAATTTGTTTTGTTAGTTCAAAAAAAAAAAAAAAATGTTGTCAAAAAGCAGCTCAACAAAAGTGTGAAAAATCAGGAATTCAATTTTTGATTTTTTGCTTGTGTAAGTTTTAGCAATACCATAAAGAAATAATCTTTTACTCTAAAATCTAAAACGAAAGCCCCTCAACAAGGTTTATTTAATTTATCCATCGAATATTTTCTCGTTCATTTCTGCTGCTTTTTCAATTTCAAGTTGTCATAAAATGAAACGATATGGTTAATTGTCCCACGGACTGATGGTTTTATGTATGGAAGCTTGAGGAACCTCATCTTTCTTTTCAATATCATTTGAAATTTCTCAAAGGCTATTTACACATTAATATAAGTTCTGAAGACTTATCAGAAATTAATCCCTGATTTAAAAAAAGTGTTTCATCACATTTTTCTATCCTATCTCTCTTAATTTTGAACAGAATCCAAACTTTTTACAATGCTTTTGGACAGTTTGGAAAATGAAAACTGCTTTTATCAATTCGCAAAACACGTGCTGAGATTTCAACAAAACATTTGACTGTTAAACTAATATCCTTTAATATTTCATTTTAAATAAATAATATCGTACTATCTCACCAACTTGCTGTCGTTGTATTAGTTCAGTAGCATTTACTTGACGTTGCAAAAAATAATTTTTAAGTCTTACTTTTAAAAAAGTTTACTTTACTGTATTTATTTCTCATGAACTTTATGTGTTATCTAAAATCTATATTTCAAAAGACACTGAATAAATAGCTGCAAAACAAATAGATAAGTTTTAAGAAAACATCCTATAAATTCGCTTCAGGCAACTTGAAATTATTGGAAACGAAAATATAACATCATTTCAAGAATAAAGAAGACATCAAAAATCTATTTAAGCTTTAAAATAATTTTTTGCTACAATGTTTGGTTGCCTGATACGCTCGAATGAAGCCTGGAAGCCGAATCAAAAGACTAGCCCTTACAACAACAGCAAGGAGGGGGGGTGGCTAAGGGGGAGAAGATATTGTGGGGGAGCCAGTAACAATCTCACCTGGCTTCATTGGCGCGTATCCCAGAGAAGCAAAAAAAGACCGATGATGAAAAATAAAATCGAATAAAGTAACTGTGTAGTGTATGGGAAATTTGAAAAGATCCTCAGAATATGAAGGTGGAACCAGTTTTGTTGTTCCTTTTGTGCGAAGCGTGTTGGCCAGTTCCCCCTTGCCCCAGTGAACTCATACATGTGTAGAGAGATTCTGTATTATTATTTTTTTCTTCTTCCTCTCTCTTTCGTTCTCGCGCAGACGATATTTATTCTTGTTTTATTTTGCTGCTGGGAGCCTCTCATCAATCCAAGATTCTCGCTTTCTTTTTCGAAGCTAAGAGTACGAGACAAAGAAGTGAGATAGGAACAGGCAAAACTAGATTTTTTTTCCCTTTCCCTTGTTTTCCTTTCGTTTTCCATTTTTAAAGAATGTCTTAAGCATTTTGAAAGGAAAATGTTTTTAAACGGGAATGTTTCTCTTCACCATTACCATAACCAAAAATATTCTTTAAGAATTCTTTCCAATAGTTAGGTTCAAGAATAAATGTTGTTATCGTTAAGTTTTAGCGATAAAAAAAGCATTGCCTTGCTCGGAAAAGTGACAGATATTCTGAATCGTGCCCTCAAGGCAGTGTGCCTCGACATTTTGATAGTTCTTTTTCTTTAAAATTACAATAACAAGGGCACAGAAAATGTTGCACGTGTTTCACTACTTGGAAGAAATAAGACGTTTATTCTTCCATGTTTTGAAATTGATCATTTTACTTCGCCGATTGTATCAATCGGTTCATCTTTAACAACAGAGCTAAGTTAAACGGCTTATATGTGAACATTCGCTGACCAACAGCTCGACTGACAAATTTTGAGATCGCATGATAATAATGAATTAAGAAAAATGTAGAACCTGATCCACATTCGGACCTGAGTTCCCCTTATCTGCAGGGCCTCTCAGATCATACATACGATGAATCTATAAAAGTAGGCCAAACTGTTTTGAAGTGATACAACCTTTAGATGATTCTGAATCACAGAGCAACGCAGGGTCTTAAATGCTTCCGTTATGCGGTTGAAGGCTGTTCGGAAGTACATGACTTCTCCCCTATAGGTTCATAATACATGATATCAACTTTTTCTGTTAAACACTATACATGTTGAAAAACAAATCTTTTCTGCTTAATAAACAAGTCGACTTTTTTGGTTTGTTCATTTTGTCTTGGACTCAAAAGCATAACACTTTTAGAAAAGGGGATATCTATTTTTCAGTTTTTGCTACAATAGTGCAGATTTTATCATCTAAAATCAACTATATATCATTTATACCCCAAGCCCTAACCGAAGACAAAACGTTTATACTATGTTGAACTTCTGTGTAACGCACTCTATCGGACGAAGAATGCATTTCGGACCCTGCAAAATTTCCGAATAGTCTTCAAGTTGTACTTTACCGCCTCTTAAAGTTTGGTCCACTTGTTCAGATTTACACTGCGCAAGTCGATCACTTACTTATAATAAAAGTTTGCTTACTCATTATTTAGCTTTTTTTTTTTTTTTTGCTCTTCGAAAAAAGATTATAGTGGCATTCGACAGACTGATGAAGTCACTGAATTGGCAGCATTCTTTAATTTGTCTAATGAAATGTCGTCTCTTTTAATTTGCAAGAAATGTAACAAAGCAGTCACTTATTGTCATCACATCACGACTTGACATTTTGATAATATTATAGCGATTGGCAACAATAAACAAGCAATACGAACTAATATATTAATAAAATCAATGTATAGAGAACGATGCTACGATTTTCGAGAAAAAAAGTTAAATAAAATTACAACCACGTACAACATACATTGAATTGCATTAATTTGGAAAGAATTTACTCAACCAATTTGGAGGTTTTGAAATCGTAGTGTTTATTTCAATAGGCCCATTTGCCGAATATTCGTAGTACTTGTATTGTTTGTGGAAATGGTCGAAGCAAAGAGGTGAAGCTGAAAATTATTTTAAAATCTCTAATGTATTCTTGGTAGCCATTCAAAAAAAAAAAAAAAACATTATCAGGAAAACCTTCTTGCTCATCCATATTAATCAGCAACTGTCTTATATATTTTGGATTCTGCTAACATTGAAATTGAAGAAGTTTTGTTTCAAGTTCACAGCGTGTTTTCTTCTGTAATCACATTCATAAAACCAATACATGAAAAGGGCTCGTAGGATTTTTTTTATTTCCTTCTTTTTAACACAACATTTATGTATACTGAACTTTTATTACAAAATTTCAGTTTGGGGAATACTTAAGTAAGGTAACCATACATCCTGTTTTGAATGCGACAATCCTGTTTTAAAGTTTTTCTGCCCCGCAATCCGTGCACATATTGAAATGTCTCGTTTCGTGATAGAGCGGAACACTGAAGACTTCAACCAAAAGTCACTGGACGGAGTTATTTAATAATATTCACACCAAGAAATTATAGTCCAAGAACCAAATTATAATCCAATTTGTAAGACCATATTTTGTAATATTAGGGCCAGTAATTTTTCGAAATTAGAGCTCCAAAAACTCTATTCTGAGCGATTTTCGATGTTGTTGACTGTTGAGTATTTGTGGGCTTCTACCTAAAACTTACAAATATTTGATGCAAAAGAATAACATCTTTGTTTATAATATATATGAAAGCTGGTATTAAGAGTGGGTACAAATAAATCCAAAAACTCTTAAAAAGAATCATGGGATGAGTCCAGATCGAAGTTTGGTTTTGATGTAATTTACTTCAAAAATACATTTTCTATTTATGATCAGCAAATTACTTATCCATGTTCTTAGTTTGACCAATATGAATAACCAAGTTTTAATTGTTTGTTTTTTATCTAGTGGGATAACATTTTACTAGATAGATATTTGGATTTTCAACATTTCCATTTTTCGAAAAGTTTTTGGGGCCATTAATATTTCACAAATAATCGAAACGGATTCATTGCCTGTGTTTTAATTTGTATTACGCATAGCCCTCTGATTGTTCTGTTCATGAATCTGTTGTGTATAGAGGGTGTCACCAGGAAACTTTCGCCCCGGGTGCCGTCAGCTCTTCGTACGACCCTGGGCCTAGGACACCTCAAAAAGAAAAAAAATGACTCCAAAATGACCTCCAAATGGGGGAACCGTACTAAACATGGCAATTCGTTTTGCGAAGCTGATCCGCCATTTTGGAGCCATTTTCTTTAATCGATCCTAGATCCTCAGGATTTAGGTCTTTTAAGCTGAAAATTTATATAGGTGAGTTTCAAAGGCGTGTCCTATAAAATTTCGTTCAAATCGGAGATGGACGACGAGGTCACTTCACATGGAGTGACTCAGTTTTTGACGCAACTTAGCTACCTGTTTCCTGACAAACCAGCGCGACTCAGCTTAACTAATAGCGAATGTTTCTTACTTCCTGAGATGTGCTTCCGTAGAAAAACATTTGGGCCTATGACGTAGGTCTGTCACTCATGGGCTTTTACTCTATTAAAACATGCATAATTGTTTAATATATTTTATGCTTTAAAAGGCAAATTTGTACTCATTTCTGTTATTGTGTCATAACTATTGTTTTCAGTAATTTCACGTTTTGAGGAAAAATGCCTGATTACCGTCCCGAGTGTCACCCATGCTAGGTACGTCACTGTTAAAGTCGTTTACATTTTATTCATGAAGTGTTGAACACAATGTGGACGGATAATATTGTCGACGGTTTAGAGGGGAGGGAGTCAAAACCACCATGACCCTCCCTTTATATACACCCCTCATTTTAAATATTCAAGTTCCTTAATCTTCTAAGGTTGATATATATATATGACTTGACATAATAAATGCTATTTTTCGAAGCACCCAAAGAAAAAGTCATAAAAATTTTACAAATCCAAGTTTGAGTTATATATTTCTAGATGATTTGTGCGTTTTCCCCTGATAGACGTAGGGTTGCCCACCCAAAGGTTTCCTTGAATAGGACCACCCGAGCTAAATCTCAGTATTTCAAGAAAGAACCTTGAAACTTTTTTCCTCACTTCACCTCGCGAACTTGCTATGATTGAACGGAGCGATCCCACCCACGAATTGACCACAACGTACGATGGATGAAAGATGGATTTTTTTCTTTCTTTTTTTTTGTTGCCTCTTTTTATTGCCTGTATGATGTCTTAATAAAACTTTTGGCATTGCGAAGAAAATTCTCTTGGGAATACTCACATTCGGTTTATGACTAAACCAAAAGTTAGGGAAAATAAACATATCACTGAATTTTAAGCATATAAGTTTTAGATCTATGAATAACTTGCAAGTTGAAGCAAATCTACAGTCTAAGGCAGTACGTTCTTTCTCAGTGTACAAGATAAATCGCTAGTTCTGTTCACAGTTTTAAATTGAAAGATCTACTCCAGTTATTCCCAGCCTAGAGGTAGACTGACTCCTATCGCCCCCCACATTTCTTCCTTGAAAATATTCTAATTTGTCGCTGGTGAACATCTATATTATTGAAAATATAAATGTCTAATTTTAATTTGAAGTAAATTTTTGAAATAAAATTTGAAGTAAAAGTCACTGTAGTTTGGATAATATCGCTCAACACTTGAAAATACGATCTGGAATTCAAAAAGGACTAAAAAATGTAATTTAAAGTACAGAAACACCTTTCAATATTTAAAACATGAAACAGAAAGAAAAAATTATCTTCGCACCGCATGAAAATGTAACTAAATACTTAAAATCAAGTTTTGGCGTTTAAAAATATAGTCTGGAATTCAAAACATCTCCCTTCTAAATGCATAAAATTTAAATTAAAAAAAAAATAATAAAGATCACTTCACTTCCAAAAATGTAATACAATATCTTAGCATTTTTTTAAAACTAAAACGTTTAAAAATATTGTTACGTTGAAAAATTTATCGTTTGTAACGATTAGAGAAATTGAAATAAGAATCTCCTGAACCTTTTCATGCATACTTGACGTTCAATGTTTTTAGGTTTTCTTTTGTCCATTTTTTAAAACAATTTAAAAGGAATAACTTCTTCACCAATTTCTTGTTAATGATTTGTCTGTCAGGGTCACATTACCTCATTTTGTTTCTCAAGGCTAATCTAAATAATTAAAATTATTGCACACACCCTGAATCGACTTCCCGGCAGACGATATTAATGTTCCTTCAAATTGTAAAATATATATATATATATATATATATATATATATATATATATATATATATATATATATATATATATATATATATATATATATATATATATATATATATATATATATATTTTTAAATCTACAGACAATGTTGTATCGACATAGGTTCTAGGCGTTCTTTACAACATAATTTGGCATTGGATACTCGTTTAATGAAGTCCTTCCGAATCTTCACATTACACTAACCTTGAAAAAATATTTGTTGATTCAATCGTTTTTATTTGAATAAGGCTGAATAACTTATTCTCATTGATATACAATCGACAATATTTTTTCTATAGTCTGATTTCTATAATATGGTTTTGTCAAACGAGCTCTGTATCCAGTCACTAGTAATTATAGAAACTCTCCGCAAAGTAACAAAACTAACAAAATCTGTTTTGCAAAAATCACCGCAATCTACGCATTCTTGAGAGGTAATTAAAATAAGTTTTTAATATGTAATTAAATTCAGTCTGTCGTTGGACAATGCAATGCACTTAGTGTTTTGATTGTATGAAAAAAATTGTAATAATACTTGGTGCAAGGAGGCTCAGGTTTATTTCCTTACAATTTGGTGCATAGTGCATTTAAAATTTTTTAAATTAGAACATTTAAATCTAGTATAACAATGTTTTATTGCAGTGTATAACAATGTTTCATTGTAGTGTATAACAATCTTTCATTGAATAAGAATTAAAAAATATCTCTAGGGGAAACGGATGGAAGGACTAATGCTTTTAAATAACGTTGTGTTTTTCACATAGTTAAATACGTATGGAAATTACGTAGAAAAATAGAGTGAGATGTTAAAAATGTAAATATAACAATATTGTTTTGAAAAAAAAAATTGGTTTATTTTAACGAACCTTATTACCTTTGGAATAATCCTTGTACATAAAAGATATAACAAATTAAAAAATAAATTTTCATACAATCCAATGTATAGCTGCTTTTTTTTAGACAAAGATAAAAACCGTGAGTTTACAATATAATTATTGGAGTAAAGTAATCCTATACTACATTTTTATTAAATTGAAAAGAGATGAAAATAAGTCTCAGAATGCACCGGAATCCTCATAAGCACCAGGCAACAGGCCTTTCTTTCTCATCACATCTGCAGCAACACAAAAGTCGATTCTCAATTCAACCTATTCTGATACAGATATTACTCCCCACGAAAGAGAAAAAAACAATGAGTAGGAAAAGCCAGAAGAAACGAATTATATATCTACAAAGATATCAACACCGGCAGGTGGCATGTGATGATGGAAAGCATTCTTGGGTAAGAAGGGGGTATCGAATGATGGATACTTTCAGAATGGGAACGACAATCTCTTCTCTGCGCCAGGAAATCCATTTTCTTCCGTTATGTTCCAGGCCTTTTCGAATGAGATACCTGGTTAGGGAAAGAATTCGCATTCCCCGTTGCCAAATAAATATTGACAATATGTAATAAGACAATATTTGAGCAAGTCTGGAATTTCAGGGAAAGTAAATATGGAGTTGGTGTTGTATTAGATTATCGTTGATGAATTACATTAAAATTATATGAGTTGTGAATACACACGAAAAAAAGAGCTCTACTAGATAGAAAAAATGTAAGCAAATATAATCATATCAAAATTCAGCTGTAAAAGATTAGTTGTGCAGAAGCTGTTGAATGTAAGAGTTAGAGTAGGAGACATACAGTGAAACATCATTTATATGTTTTTGAACGGACTGTTTGATAAAAGCGTCATAGGCGTCCATATGAGGAATGGGGAGGGGGGGCTCAAGTCCCTCTTAGAAATTAGAACTTAATTGCTTTTAGAACTTTTTTCCTATAAAAAATGTAATAACAGGCCTTCTCCAGCCATTAATGAATACGTTATAAAAAATGTCAAGTGTGGCATCTTCAGTCTTGTGCCCTTTTTGATGTCGCGCGTCCATTGTGCGACGGGGATGCCCGACCGAACTCTGTGGAACTGACGGACAGCTATTCTTCTACTACCCTTTGTGTCTGGGTTGGATTCCCGCACTGAAGAATGGACCCGACTAGCTGGCGACGCTTTGGACAGTTTTAAAATTGAGTGTGTCGAGTCTGCTGTCAAGCCTGGCCGGTGATCCCTTTTGTCTTGCCGCAAACCTGCAGACGTGGAGGTGTATCCTCATGTTAATGAGGCGCCGGATCAACCAGCGAATCCGGGCTGGAAGTTCTGACGGAACCACTACGTTGCGGTGCTCGTCAACATGTTCCCACCAGTGGGAAATTTTTAGGGGGCTTAACTGACAAGCCCCTTGCCTTCACAAGGATTTTTTCGTCTGAACTTTGGGAGGGCAGATTGCTCTTGGACTTCACTGAAAATAGGTGCCCATAGGCATTCTCCGGTTTCATATGTGGAACCGTGATTTTTTTTGTGATCACCACGAGGCAACTGCGTTTGCCATGAGAAAATTGTAACCCCATCTGTCATGATTAATCGTTTTTTTTTTATTTTTTTTTCTCTGTAAATAAATTTTTTATTTGTTCCATTTTAAAAGGGGTTTAGTCCTTTTTTGTTCGTGGTGTGACTGGCGTTAAATTGAAAGCTGAATTTTTTTCAACGCTACTTCTGTGACTCACTACGTCACAGCTAATTTTGGTGGCAGCGGTCTGATCATGTTTCAGAGAGATTGAAACAGACCCATGTTACTTTGGTCTTTCTATTTTTTTTAATGTATTTTTGAAATATAATTCTCTTCAAAACGTAAGGTTATTTTTACCTAAAGTAGTCCAAGAGCTGATCGAAACTAAGTTATTTTGTGTGTGCCTTTCCCCCTACTGGATTACTGATGATAGAAAAGACGCAGAAAAGGGTGAGTCCGGTCTTTGTTTCTTGGTTACCGATGAGGCAGCTTTTGTGGTTTTTTTTGAGAGAGAATTTAAACTGTGTATAAGGTGGAAAAATTAAGGTTTGAATGTTTGTAAAAATTTTCAATGTTTTCGAAAATAGAATTTGACTAAAGATTTCTTGTGAGAATTATTCTGTGAGTGACTGCAAAAAAATTGTTTTGCAGATCTTTGATATTCAGTTTGGAAAGGAAAGTCATATAAATTAATGATTTATTTTGATGATATAGATTTCAGGTTAATTAAATCTAGTGAAATAGAGCTGTAGAATGATATTTATGTGCATGCTGTTATTGTGAATTGTTGGATTTTGCATGTAATAATTAGGGTTTTGCATAAAAATAAAAGGGGAACGCTCTAAAAATCTATTTGTGCAAAATGGGTTCTTTTCTTTTTGAAATCGAAAAAGATAATCTGAGAAAGATAGCCTCGGAGTTTGACGTGGAAACGTCTGACTCAGATACACGTCGGTACATAGTTAAAGCGATTGTAGGGGCTACAGATTATGATGAAGAATTTGCAAAATCGACTTGGAGACTTTTGAAAGAAGAGATAGAAAGGGAGAGAGAGAGCGGGAAAGAGAAAACCTAGAAAGGGAGAGAGAGCGGGAAAGAGAAAAACTAGAGAGAGAATGTCGGGAAAGAGACAAAGAAAGACAATTTGAACTAGATAAACTGAAACTAACTACCGCAGCAGAAACGGTTAGCTTGAGTTCAAATGGGTCAGCGAGTACAGATACTTCTAGGAGATCAAATTTAAAGCATCTGGTTCCAAAATTTGACCCGAAGCAATTAGATGTCTCGTTATTTTTTGAAATTTTTGAGAGACAGGCTAAGAAAGAGGAGATAGAGGAAGAGAGGTGGGTTTCCCAGCTTATTCCTTTGTTGCCCCCGGAAGTAGCAGAGCTAATTGTGAAGGAACCCCTTGAGAAAAGCGACGATTTTCCTCACATGAAGCGCCTGTTAATGAAGAGGTTCAAACTAAATTCTGTGGAATTGCGGATTAGGTTTGAAGAACATAATCGGAAGTTTGGTTCCTCCTGGGCAGATCTCACCTTCGAATTAAGAAGCTATCTAGACAATTGGCTAGAAACCGCGGAGGTAAATACATTCGAGGAGTTAAAGGAGTTATTGCTCACGGAGCAGTTAAAAAAGAGAACCCCTGCTGAGGTGAGGGAACACTTTTTGGACTCCTGGGAAGAATTCCGTAAGGCGTCAGACCTCGCTGAAAGGTTAGATCACTACGAGAGCCTTCGGCGTACTTTCAAAAAATCGGAGGGAAAACAAAACGACCCCAAAACGCACAAAAAAGAAAAATGGGTGAAAGGAGGAAATGATCCGGCAAAAACTAGCAATACTAAATCGGAAAGTGCTAATAAGAAAGAGCCCCCTAAATGGGAAAAAAACAGTAATTTCGAAAAAAGAAAGGAAATTATTTGTTATTTTTGTTCACAAAAGGGACATATAAAACCAAATTGCCCTGAATTTAAGAGAGCGCAAGGGGAACAAATCAATCATATTGGAGACACGAAAGAACTAAGCGAGTGTTTTGCCCCTTATATAAGTACTGGGAAAATAAATGGGGAGGTTCGGAAAATCCTTCGGGACAGCGGGGCCTCCATCGATGTCTGCCCCCGCAGTTGGATCAAAACAGAAGATTTTACGGGAGAATATGTTTACGTGAAGCAACCTTTAGATGAAGAGTGTAAATGCTTGCCTTTGGCAAAAATATACATAGAGACCGACGAAGGTTGTGTGTATTCTAAAGCAGCGATAAAAAACACGGATAGCGACGCGAGATTCTATCTTTTGGGAAATAGGACAGCGGAATTATTTTCTCGGTCAAAATCAAAACCAGAGGCCTTAAATGCAGTCAAAACGAGGGGAAGTTTACGTCGAAAACAGGGAGGAACGGAAGTGAATTCCACAACACAGGAAACTTTGAACGCAAACGTTTTTCCCCCTCCCGGAGGGGAAGAGTTGGACACTTGCTCACTACCCCCCATAGAGCCTTTTGAGGGATTAGCGTTAGCTGAAATAGATTCCAAATCATTCGAGAAAGAGCAGAAATTGTGTTCTGTTCTAAAACCCTTGTGGGAAGAGGTTTCGAAAGGGGAGGGAAAGGATTTTAAATGCATGAAAGGAAAACTGGTCCGTCTGAGTAGATCTAAGCTGGGAGAAGAAAGGGTGCAGCTCTGTATACCCTCGAGATTGACAGAAAAGATTATGAAATTTTGTCATGATGGCGCGTCAGGCCATTTGGGTGCTACAAAGATGAAGGATAAAGTGTTGCGTCATTTTTTTTGGCCGAATTGTTATGCTGAAATTGAGTCGTATGTGAGGGCGTGTGATGCTTGTCAACGCGTAGGAAAGAAAGGTGATCGAAAGAAAGCGCCTTTAAAAATCGTGCCTATCATTTCAGAACCGTTTGCAGTCATAAATATAGATGCTGTGGGAGTTTTGCCCTTATCAAAAAATGGGAACAAATATCTAATAACGTCCATCTGTATGGCCTCAAAATATCCTGACGCTATACCTGTGGCCGATATTAAGTCCCCGAATGTAATTGATGCCTTGTTAAAAACGTTCTCCAGGACTGGGTTCCCTCGGGAAGTGCAAAGCGATCTAGGGCGCTCCTTCACCAGTTTATTAACGACAGAATTCTTTGACAGGTTTGGAATAAAGGTTAGACACAGTTCTATTTGTCACCCGTCATCAAATCCGGTTGAAAGGATGCATTCTTCCATCAAACGTATATTAAAAGCATTATGCGTGGAATCGGGAGAAGACTGGGAAAAAAATTTACCGTTGGCTTTATTTGCCCTCCGTTCAGTAAATCATGAGAGTACAGGATTTAGCCCAGCCGAGCTCGTTCATGGGAAAAATTTGAGGACTCCGCAAACTTTGCTCTATGAGAATTGGATGGTGCCAGAAGAATCTGACCCAAATGTAGTAGAGTACATTCTAAATTTGACCAACCGTTTGAAAAGATGTCAGGATTTGGCGGTAGAAAAGATGAGTGAAATGCAGGTATGAAGAAAGGCTTGGTATGACAAGAATGCTGTGAATAGGCAATTTAAGGTGGGCGATCAGGTATTAGTACTGGCGACAAATAAAGCGAATAAAATGGCAGTGAACTGGATAGGTCCAGGAGTAGTTACGAGCAAAATATCGGAAACTAACTATGTTGTCGACGTCCCTGAGAGAAGGGACAAAGGCACCATTTATCATGTGAATTTACTAAACCAGTGAATTACTAACCATATCATAAGCGCCCCGAGCGAGTAAATTTAATAATGGAGGAGGAAGTAGAAGATGTGGAACAAGAGGCGGAAATCCCTTATCCCTTGCCAGACCCTACCCATTTTGATCTCCAAGAGATGCTTCGGGCGAGCAATTTAGAGAAGCGAGCAACCGAAGAACAAATAGACCAACTAGGAAGAGTGCTTCAGAAACATAGAAGGGTGTTTTCATCGGAGCCTGGGAGTACTAAATTGGTCACTATGGACATTGAGCTGACCAGCGCCGACCCCGTGAGATCGCGAGCTTATAGAATGTCTCCGCGGCAAACGGAAATATTGCGCGAGGAAATAAAAAGACTTCTAGATCTGGGAATTGTGGAAATCGGGCAGTCAGATTATACCAGTCCCCTAATTTTGGTGGAGGTACCTGGGAAAGATCTCCGACCTTGTGTTGACTATCGAAAATTGAACAAGATTACTCGCACAGAATTTTTCCCATTACCAAATATTGAGGAGGTGGTTGAGCGCGTGAGTGCTGCTCCATACATCACGCTAATGGATTTGACCAAGGGGTATTTTCAAATTCCGCTGACAGAAAGGGCAAGTAGGTACGCTGCTTTTGTCACTCCTTTTGGTACATACCGGCCGAAAAAAATGATGTTCGGGCTTTTGAATGGACCATTTTATTTTGTCAAGCTTTTATCTCAAGTGTTGGACGGTCTAGAGTATTGCACAGCAGTGTACATTGATGACATAGCCATCTATTCACCGACGTGGGAGCAGCATATGACGGATATAAGCACGGTGTTGGAAAGGTTAGGCAGGGCTGAGCTAACGGTTAAGCCATCTAAGTGTCGGTTCGCGAAAGATTGGATAAAATTTTTGGGGCACGACGTCGGTTCGGGGAAAAGATCTCCTAGCGAAGCGAAGGTGAAAGCCGTGCAAGATTTTCCCACCCCCACTAACAAAACACAGGTGCGATCGTTCCTCGGACTGGTAGGATATTACAGCAGGTATATCCCTAACTACTCCAAGATAGCAGCCCCTCTAACGAGTGCGTTGAAAGGGCGGATTAGGAAAGAAAAGGTAGTTTGGACAGAGGAATGTGAGGAGGCGTTCCAAATTCTAAAGGGAAGTGTGTTGAAAAGCCCCGTTCTGTTTGCACCTAATTTCTCTAAAGAATTCGTCCTTCAAACTGACGCAAGTGACAATGGGATGGGGATAGTTTTAGCTCAGATCTCTGACGGGGAAGAACACCCTGTTGTTTACCTCAGTAAAAAGTTTTCTAGAGCCGAAAAAAACTATAGCGTTGTTGAAAAAGAGTTAGCCGCTGTAATTTTTGGATTGAAAAAACTTGATCACTATTTAAATGGCCAAAAATTTAAAATCCAAACCGATCATAACCCCCTCACTTTTCTGAGGGAAAGGATGGGAACTAATGCTAGGCTTACTCGTTGGGCATTGTGTTTGCAGCAGTACAATTTTGAAATCGAGCATAAGCCGGGAAAATTAAACGGAAACGCGGACGGCATTAGTAGACGGGACCCATAACAATCCCCGAGGCTATTTAAATAATCGCGGTATTTAACAGACTATGTGGGTTTTTAATTGCCATACATCGCTTTTTTTTTTTGGAAATTGGTATTTTTATCGTTTTTTTTTTATTTTTTGGTCGTCGAATAAAATTGAAATTTATTTTGGGTTAAATTTTTTGTTTTGTGGGTAACATATGTGAAAACTTTTAGATCACTTAATTTTTCTGTAAGCTACTGAAATTTTAAAGTTTTGGACGTCAGAAAAATCATTAAGGAATATGATGCACTTCCAAACTGGATTAAGTGACGCAGGTTATGCTTGTAAAATTTTGTCTTTGACGAACTTAATTTGAAAGAGTTGGCAGACTTGAAAACCTAAGGTTGGTTCACGCGTCGGATGTCTGTACTCTTTAAATGGGTTTGTTTTTTGAATTTGTAGCTGTCTTTTCGGGAGTCGAGTTCTCTGACCAATGGACACCCGCGTCTTCCTAAATTTGATGTGGTTGCACATGCAAATTTTTCTCTCAAGGAGGGAGGAGCTGTGGCATCTTCAGTCCTGTGCCCTTTTTGATGTCGCGCGTCCATTGTGCGACGGGGATGCCCGACCGAACTCTGTGGAACTGACGGACTGGGTTGGATTCCCGCATTGAAGAATGGACCCGACTAGCTGGCGACGCTTTGGACAGTTTTAAAATTGAGTGTGTCGAGTCTGCTGTCAAGCCTGGCCGGTGATCCCTTTTGTCTTGCCGCAAACCTGCAGACGTGGAGGTGTATCCTCATGTTAATGAGGCGCCGGATCAACCAGCGAATCCGGGCTGGAAGTTCTGACGGAACCACTACGTTGCGGTGCTCGTCAACATGTTCCCACCAATGGGAAATTTTTAGGGGGCTTAACTGACAAGCCCCTTGCCTTCACAAGGATTTTTTCGTCTGAACTTTGGGAGGGCAGATTGCTCTTGGACTTCACTGAAAATAGGTGCCCATAGGCATTCTCCGGTTTCATATGTGGAACCGTGATTTTTTTTGTGATCACCACGAGGCAACTGCGTTTGCCATGAGAAAATTGTAACCCCATCTGTCATGATTAATCGTTTTTTTTTTATTTTTTTTTCTCTGTAAATAAATTTTTTATTTGTTCCATTTTAAAAGGGGTTTAGTCCTTTTTTGTTCGTGGTGTGACTGGCGTTAAATTGAAAGCTGAATTTTTTTCAACGCTACTTCTGTGACTCACTACGTCACACAAGTTTTAATGACTCTAATCTGTACTGAAATCGGTTTCCATGCGAAAAACATCCTGCTAAACCATAGGAAAAATATCTTAGCCCCCCCTCCCATAAAGTTGTGCTTATGAGCGCCCATGAAAAGCGTACAAATGAAAGAACTTCTAATATGTACACGTTATTGTGTATTAGACTGTGTAGGGACCAATTTAAAAAACGGATAAAAGAGAAACGTATAAACGTTGCTTCACCTACTTCCGAGTGATTGCACTGTATTCAACAAAGCATTTTCCGTTTAATATATGTGCTCCAGATGTTGAGAAAATTCGTATGGTAACTTTCGTATTTTATGAAACTATAGTTGGAGTAAACCTAATCTGGCAGCGTCGTAAAGCTGTGATTAGGGTTTGAGTAGCCTTCACAGTGCTGCTAGGTTAGGTTTAGTCCAACTATGCTTGCGTTATTTAACAAGAAGTTCCGTCTAGAACTATACGAGCCTACTTTCCCGTATACCCATACTACTTTCTAGTACCTGATCAATATTCTCAAAAATAGCTAAAATCGCAAATTGTTTCAAACGTATTTTTTTTAATATTTTAAGCTAATTTCTAGGAATAATAAAATATTTCTCACTTATCAAAAAAATTAGATGCGTAAAAAAAATAAATAAATAAAAAAAAAATAATATATATATATATATATATATATATATATATATATATATAAATAAAATAGCATCAATTTTTAAACAAAGCAGGTAATACACTTTTTTTCCATTAAAAAAAATCTTTAACAGCTTTAAAAACGAAAAATTAATAATTAAAATTAATAAGTTCATTAAAATAAATACATCATATCAAAAAAAAAAAAAAATCGTTTCTTTTCCCCCCCGTTGTCGAAAATAATTTATTAAATTAATTAATGCACTTACCAAAATAAATAAAAACAATAAAATGTCAACTTAAAGAAATACTTTCATTGTTAAAAAAAAAAAAAATCGTCTGCACATATCTTTATGTAGAAACATAAATGACTTCGAAAACTGAATACCTAAAATAAAACTTCAGCGTGAAAATAAAAAAAAAGTCATATCAACACTAATTATTTCCAGTTAAAACCATAGCTGCGGAGTAGGAGTCAATCTCATTTTGGGATAAAGGAGTCGTAGACGTATATCCAAGAATCGGAAATCAGTCATTTGTCTTCCGTGTATAAATTTTTGCCAAAGCTACGAAGTCAGAGTCGAAGTCGGAGTCCGATTAATTTTCGGGCACAAGAGTCGGATTCGGAGTCAGGTGTCCCTAAATTCTTGGAGTCGGAGTCTGGAGTTTGGCGTCAAGAGCTATTTCCAACAAAATTTGTTTGAAATAAATCCGCCTTCAAGTACGGAATCTACATTGGCTTTCAATTTCCCCGTAAGTGCTAATGTTAAGTTTTTTTGTACTGTTCAAAATTGAACAAAAAATAGTTCAAATCAAAAAGTGAAATATGGGAATGAGGTGTCCTCGCCGAGATATTTCGAACAAAAAAAAGTTTGTTCGAATCGGACTATTCATTCAAAAGTTATTAGGGGAGGGGGGACAGACAGATCGACCTACAGACATTTTCCCCCATCTCAATACCCTACTTTCCAATTTTTAATTTTTCGATATTTATTTAACCATTTTATTTACTTTTGACTCTTTTTTTTTTGTTTTTCGCGATATTTTAAAGATGCATTAAGCCTTCTTTCATGCTTTTTTCTTCCTTTTCTGACTTTTACTGGGAAAGTAAGCTAAAAAGACACCCGCCTGTATTTTTAAAAAAGAAGAATTGTCTCTATAATAAAGCATTTTTCAAAACACTTAGAGGCGGCAGAAATTGAAAACACGTGTAAAACCCCATTGAGGTATAAAAAAATATATGAAACAAAATAACACCGTATAAATTAATGGGGAAAATAAGTTTAACGTATTTTTTTTTTACTGAAACGTTGTGGTTGTTTAAACCCCTCCCCCTCCCCCAACATCATTTGTGTTGTAGTAATCCACAAATACTTCTTGATTGTCCATCTGGGTTGTCGAATTCAATGAGGAAAGATACAGTGCGCGATCCTTTCGAATCAGTTTGAAATTTGTGAATGGCAAGTGTTTCATTTTTTGCCATGAAAGTGCGTGTTTGAAATTCTGTAACTTTTGATTGGTTGAATAAAATATAACAAAACAGCATATCAAATTGAAGGAAATTTGAAGTTCTACAAATTTGTCATTGACAAATTTCATGAATACTGATCCTGGAACGCCCTAGGAGCAAATATTTGACAAAAAGAGAGAATTTTTCCAAAAATCATCGATTTATCATAACATATACCCAGAAAATTATTGGAAATTTGACAAAAATGTGTAGAAATAGTTTCTTAGGAAGTTTATTTAGCTTGAATTTTTATTTTAAACGCATTTTTTCCACGTTTTCAACATTTTCTCGAAAAACCCAAAATTTTCTTCCTCTCTCCCTCCCACCATCAGCTCACCCCCTAGCGTCGGGGACTCTTAATATGTTTATTTACTAACTACCCCTAACAATAATCTGAAGCAAAAAATTATCGCATATTCCATGCAAGCTACACCCCTGTTTTGAGCACTCATTGACTGGACTAAATCGTTGGTTAACACTGTATTCTATTTTTGAAATTCCCCTTCATATGGAGCATTAGTGATCGTACTATGACGTAAAAAGAGTAGAAAAGCTGCCGTTAATGATATGAAGTCACAGCAATAAAATTACCTACAGCAGCAAGTACGGCAACCACGTATGTTTTCCTCCAGTTTCGGTCAATGTGAAATCCACCTATGCAAAATTAAAATAATAGAAACTCGAGTACCATATTAATTTCATTCTTTGTAAGTATTCTTATGCGAATTTCACTACTGAATACTTCTGCTTTCAAAAACTTACCATTTGGTTAAATAAACATAACACGTTAAGCAACATTAGAATTACCATATGAAATGAATGAATAGAAACGCGTCTTAAAGGTTAAGCTAAGCAGTTTATTAACATAATAACGACTTAAATATTAATAACTAAAACATTTTGCAGTTATTAAGACCGTTTACATACTATTACGCTTTTTTCCAGAAAGATTCAACAGACTTAAATGAAATTTTAAAATTTTCCTATTCATCAAGGATTTGAACAACACATACATGAAATACATCCAGTAGTTAGTTACTTCCGTTATGCAGCCATAGTCAGGCATGTTCAATTAATGCACGACAATGAATTCCGAGAATAAAAATTGAGCTTTCATTTATTTCGTATCAATAGAGTGCATAAATGATTCAATTAACGCAGTCACAGCCCCTGCATTTCCCATTTCCCTGGTGAGATATCCACTATGTATGGATTTAAATTCTTCTCATTTAGATCTTTTATTAACTCATACTAAGCTCTTAGGGAGTTGGTTTCAATATCTCATTTGCACTAATTTTCGCCTATTTCGTAGAAATTTCTGAGATAAAATGACATTAACATTTCAAGATAAATTGCAGCAAATTGGATGCCGTGTTATGGATCGGAATAAATTAATGTAGTGGTCGGTTTTATAAATTTTATCTGAAGAGCAGATTCGAGTGATTTTTTCTTAACTAATATACAAAGCAAATTATATTTTGGTGGTTAGTTTAAAATTTCATATTTTTCAATAAAAGAAATGAAAAGAAAAAGTTTGGGGTTAGGTATATTTATTAAACACCTCAAAGAAATCTAACAGAAAGACGAAAACTTTGATCATAGTATCAGTGAAGAAGCTGCAGTACAGTAAAAAAGCCGTTCAAGAAAATCGTATTTCGAATGGAAATCGTTCCTCGGTCGATAGGTTGGTCAACGCTGGGAAGTTGGAGTAAACATAACCAACTGATTCCGACTCCTTCACCCCAACTCAGTCCAACTCTGACTACGCAAGGACTGGCGGAGCGGTGGATTTTCGGGGAAATGATATTCGGGTTATCAGGTTTCGAGTTATCGAGAGTCGACTGTATTTTGCTTTTAATACTCAACTATTTAAAGTTCAATTAAAGTTTTCTGTCGTTGTGCGCAATTTTTGATAGCTCTTATTTTTCTTTTGCTTCTTTATAACAGGGCAGCGGAGTCGGATGAAAAATAGCCGACTCCGACTCTGAAAAGTTAGTCAATCGCATTCGACTTCTTTATCCCAAAATCAGTTCGATTGACTCTGACTCTGACTTCGCAAGCACTGTCAGAGTTTCGGGCAAGGGAAGGTATTTTGAGGAAAAATAACCGCCTCCGACTATTGAACTGTTAAACCTTTGATTCCCGATTCCTTTACCCCAAAATCAGTCTGAATCAGAATCCGCAGCCTTGGTATCTACCAACGATTATTATACATCCTTAGTCCCATGTCAGGAAATGACAATAAAGAGATAGTTAGAGCTAGCTTCAACTGTGTAAGAAACGCACCAATCGACAAAGTGAATATTTGATTTGCAATAATACGTTAAAGAAAACACCATTTAAATAGTTTTGAACTAGACGTGCTAGATAGCAGAATAATAATTGAAATAATATTTTTTTTTAACAATGTTGTTTTATATAAGGTTTAGTCTTCCTGGAGCGATTGGAAAATTACTCCTAGGCATCACAAGTGCCCCCTTTTAACTTCTCTTTGTTGCTTCCAGAACTGACTGTTATCGTTACTTTTCGGCACATAATTTCGTGTAAAAGTAATTACAGATCAACGATGTAAATGTTGACAAATGTTTTAAAGAAAGAGGTATTTTTCTTATTTACGGAAACTTAGTGGAAAAAGTTTTAATCTTAAGAACTTGTTTAAGAACAAAACTATAACTCATTAGCTCAAGTTTTATCAGCCCGCAAAATTCGCCACCTCAGTCTCGTCTATTTTACTTGTCTCGTTGAAGCATTTATTCGCCTATATTTTCTTGTAATGAAGAACTAAAAGTAAAAACATCTAGTGCAGAGTGATTGTACCCGACGGTCGCATTCATAATAAAAGGAATCTCGCGGGCGCTCTGAGAAAATTAAAAAAAAAAAAAAGAAAGAAAAAAAATCGAAATAACATGATAAAACACGAAAAAGGAAAGAAGAAAACTACAAAGCAACTGTTGCTGTTATCATTGCTACATGCTCATTGTTTTTAGTTAACACAAAGTTACTATTTGGCTCCAAATTTCAAACAATGATTATCTAGTTTGGAAAGTTCCAGAACACAGGTTTTGATTCGTAACATTAAACATAAAAACGGACCACATGGATCAGCATTCCGGGCCGCATATAGCACGCGGGTCGTTGGTTGAACACCACTGATCTAGTGCAAAATAGTTTCTACCTTCGAATAACTTGTGAGATTAAACCCAACTACAGCTAGTACTGTTAATAGCTATGAAGAACAAATGAATTTCTTTTTTTCTCGAAATTACTTTTTTCAAGAAAATGAAATACAGGAAATGCACTTTTTTTTCGATTTTTCTCAGACATTTCCGAAATCTGTTCAGCCTTTTGTTGTCTGGTTCCAGCGGTGGTCCAGAATCATAAAAAACTTTCGTAAGAAAAACAAAGCAAAAGCGTCTGAACTGGAATTTCCATCCCAATGACCCCTCTTTTTGTGCGAGAATCTCTTTTTCTTCACGACTTCTGTCATTATATAGCAAGAAAAAGCGTGTTGCACACTTGTGCTTTACAGCATGCTCTGTAATTTGCGGAGAAAATGTCTTCATTTCTTTGCAGACTCCGCCTCCACAAATGGGCGGTGAAAACCGAAGTTAAAGAGAGAGAGAGAAAGAGGAAAAAAAAGTCAATGCTTTGTAAGATGAATATGCGATTATATACGGCCAGTGTCCCGTCAAGGTTGATAGCAACGGTCGATTTGGTGCAGAAGGTCGAGGTCGTTTTTTCAGTCGCAGGGGATGTCTACAAATTGACCGCTCATACTCCGTGATGCGAGAAACATTTTTTCGCTATTTCAGAATGTCCTGCTATGTGAAGAGCAGGACTGCGGAGTCGGAAGAGAATGGACTCATCCAACCTCCAACTCCGAGACTTTTAGCGTCTTTTTTCTACAACTCGGACCTTTTTACCCAAAAATTAGTCCGACTCCGACTTTGCAAGTACTGGCAAAGTTGTGAGCTTTGAGGGAAAATGACGGACTCCGACTCTTGAAATTTTAAACCTTCGAGTCCCGACTGCCCCGATTCCGACTTCTTTGCCCCAAAATCAGAATGACTCCGACTCCGAAGAATTGATACAGAGGAGACTTGAGTTGTTGAGAAAGTTAAAGTTATACTCTCTCCAAAGATTTTTTTTTCCAAAATAATATTTTTTTTTTTTTTTGAAACACTCAAGATTTGAACAATAAAAAGTTCAAAGATGTAAGCAAAAAAAAAAAAAAAAAAACCAAGATCATGTAACCCATAATGATTCTCAAAATTACTTTTTACTTTTTTAAAATTGCTTTGCGGTAACTGCTTGTACTCCGTGGATATTTCGCTGCGATAGTCCCGAAACCGAAATTCTCCTATTTTTCGTAAGATTTAGACTACTAGGCTATCCACCGTTCCATACTATGATCCCTACATATTTAAAATAAAGCAACTGAAATCACCAATAGAATGCCTTTTCTGATCTAAGTTTTGAAAGACCGCAAACAATGAATTTGAAAATAAAATAAAATACTTATAGTGAAGCTTTCCTTACTTTATTCTGGGTTTCTGGCCTTTTTTTTTTAAGTCTAGCAATACGCAACTGAGTGGGAAAAAAGTACTCAAGTCAGAAATCGGTGAAATACAAATTGAACGAAATCGATAGTTATGCTAAAGTAGCAGTAATTTGTTTGAATTTGTATCACATCGTTAAGAATGATAGTTTTTTTCCCTCCTCTTTTTTTAGTTTGATTTTTAAGTTTTCTTTTTGCGTATATGAATTGCATTATTAGTAAATAACATCCCTTTGAAATCAATTTGTGCCACTCTGCTCGGAGCTTTTTAAGTCGGAATTCAAACTTACCGAAACATTTGAGACGTTTTAACAATAGTTTCGTAATCCTTCCATTCAACATTAATATGTTGTTATTTCAAGTAAAATGTTTTTATCCCATGTGCCGCGTGGTTAATCATTTTGACTATGTGGAAAGAAAGAATGTGGTAGCTTCGAAATCGATTGCGATCATTACGTGATCATTTCAACAATAAAATTTTTGATGCCGAGTTCATTAAATTCCTTCCATCAGAACGAAATGTGCTTGAATTTTTCTGCCAGATTATAAAATCCCGTTTCTAGGAGTAAGTACGCTTCGTTAGGAATTATACACGTACGCGCACACATACAAAAGAAGAAAAAAGAACTTTTTCGTTTGTTGAGTATTTAGAGAGAAGTGAAGGTCTTGTTTGAGTTTAGTCTTGCTTTGAGGTGAATACACGACACGCAGACTATTTTTAACCGTAGCATCGCTCATTCTGTTTAAATTTTGTCAAAACCGCAGCAGTTATGCAGCCAATTACCGCAGCTGTAGCACACCAATAGCAGTGATGTTCTCATCAATTTTTCTGAGGGTAGACTTCCAGTAATTAATTCCAGTTGTTCAATATTTGTATGCGATCATATACATAATATATCATAATATGAAAATTTTTGAAGCTTGAGGGTATACGCTATATGTCTAAAAAATCCTTGAGAGTATACGGCGTATGTGGAGTATACCCTATAAGAACACCACTGACCAATATAATCGTTAAATAATATATTTTATGAAACTGAATTTTTGCAAATGCATGCGAGACTACATTTAAACATTTTTCAGTCGAACAATGATCATACCTTCACATTTACTGTGAACTACAGTTGGTTATCCGTCAGGAAACTATATCTACAAAAAATACATTTTTCATAAATAATTGAAACTACTTATTAATAGGAAGTAAACTTGTCTTATAAGATCTGAAAACTTTGTAAGGCATCGGGAGAAACGAGATTTAAATCTTTGCTTTCTCATCCAAAGCCATACTATGCTACCTATTCACTCATACCTTTGAATATTTTATACATGTTATTAGGCAAATCTGTGAACGGTAATATCAAGTATCGGAATTCTTGTTCCGCACTTGATATTATCGACTCGCTCTGTCACCCAATTGATTTCTCTAAACCTGAAATTGCTACTTCAAAGTTATTATTCCTGTCATCTGAAACTGTTTTAGAAAATCCCTTGCCACAAAAAAACTCGAAAGCAGAACTAAAAATAAAAATAAATAGAGGTTGACAAGGGTGGCGACGAGTAACGAATGACCAAATTTACAACAAGTGATAAAAAAGTTAACATCATCGTGATACTAATCGCCCTTCTTACAGGAACACACGCACCCACGATAACGAGTCACTCTAGCTTATTTTTTTTGTTGTCAGCTCAAAAAGTAAATATAGTCAACGCTCTTTAGAACGACCTCCCATTACTGTGACCCTTCTGTTATAGTAACCGTTGTATAAAATCCCGTGTGCTATTCCATACATACAATGTTATTTTAACGTCTGTTAGAACGGCCAAACTGAATCGATCTTTCTAATATAACGTCCAAAATTTTGTTCCAGCTTATTTCTATTGAAAAAATTATCAATTCAAAAACAAATCCTTAATAATTTTATGTTTCTAAAGATAAACTTTTCCATTGAAAAGAGTTATTTGATGACGAAAGGTTGAAAATTTGATGAGTCATTATGGTAGACCAAATAGACCTTATGAAGTTTTTTTATTTTAATTTTATTTATTTACTAGCGGTACCCGCACAGCTTTGTCCGTAGTAGAAAATTAAAGGTCATTTGGTTCGCCTGCATATTTTCAAATAATGGATGATGAATTTCTCGCCAATTTGCTATGCTCATTTGCTCGTCCACGTTACGGTTCCACGTTATGATAATTTGGTGATTTACTCGTCCATGTCATGATAATTTGTTCGGTAAAGTGTTCTTAAAATTGGAATAGAAAAAGAACAAAATCGAATTTTCGAAAAATCGCTTCGAGGTGCACACCCTCATGCTACAAACTAATTTTGTACCAAAGTTCATGAAAATTAACCGAACATTTTAAGCGCTATGCGCATCACAGAGATCCAGACAACTATCCCGACAGAGATCCTGTCAAACTTTGAGCTTTATTATTAGTAAAAATGAAAACGTCGAAAAAGCAGAATGCTTCTACAATATCTAAATAAGGGGAGAAACTGATAGAAATAATCTTGAACAGAGCTTAATTAAACTACGAAATCTAAATGAAAAATAACTTATGACTGTCCATTATTATCCGTATGTGATTTCGTAAAATATATTCTTTCAAGCTATGTATAATTTATGAGTAGTATTTATTATTTTGTATCACACAAATTTTTAACCCTCGTTATGTAAAAGTTATTTTGAAATATGACAGAAAAATATGCAATCTACATTGGCGTTATAGCGACCTATTTTGTTTGAAAAACAGGGGTCGTTATAACGGACGTCGACTGTATCTCTAAATACATAAGACAGTGTGAGTAATCAGCATGCCGAGTACCTCATTCTCAAGTATTGATATAAATTGTTTCAAGTGTTTTTAATATAGGTAAGAAAGTTTTTGCTGAGTACAAATGGAAAGATACATCAAAGAGTAGCAACTATAAAGCGGATATCACAAGCATGAACTTCGTTGGTAACTTTTGCTGAACCAAAGCTTTCCCTGATGCCATCACTACATGGTTAAGGCAGAAATACATACTATATAACGGAATCCCGGTTACAACATCATGAGTATCAATGTTAAGACATCGGCCTCCACTTGGTTGTTAACTATTCAAGGCTGAGGAGTCCATAACTAGGACAAAACTGCAGTAACTTGGTGTCATAACTGGTAGGTCTGTCAGTATAAGGTAGGTGCGGGTATTAAGGCCTGTCGGCTAATAAGGCCTAAACAACAGAAATACAATTTAAAATGTTCGTATCTACTCAAGGACGCACTCGTAGATAGCAAACACTCATAGATGGCACTCGTCCGACAGAATATTAAACAACTTTTTGCAATATTATACTTTTAGATATAGTTTTGTGCTACAGTTTTCTGTTTTCAATGCTTCTATCGATCTTCGATGTCCGTATAATGTATATGAACCAAATATTGTAATTTTGTGTACTTTTTTGTACATAATGTCAGCGGCTAATAAGACCTACCAAATTTGATCATAGGCCTAATTGTACTCCTTTATTTTTGCAACGATGTTGGTCAGTTTTTCATCTAATTTTAAATCTTTCTCGATATATTATGGATTTTTTAAGTAGTTACTACTATTTACTAACTGGTCCAGTGTTATAGTAGTACCCCAAGCCGACCTTCTGAAAAGTTTTACCACATGATTTACGGTTCTAGTTCGTACTAAGAAGATGACAATGTGCGACACAATCCATTAAAAAGTACAGCATTTCGAAAGCTTATGCCTACACCAGAGAAAATTATTTTTAAAAAAAAACCACCAATTGTTTGAAGAAAAGCCTTTTATTATTAGAGTCCCAGTCATCGAATACCTGTTTGACAGAAACGAGAAAGATAAGAAAATAAGAAAGACGAAAACACTCATAGAAGGAATTGATATTAAAGAAAACGATGCTACTTGGTACTGTCCCACACTACTGAGAGGGTGAGAAGAATGATATGAGATTCTATTTAAAATGCGGCAAGTGGTATCATAAGGAGTGCGTCGATGTGAGCCTATGACAAAAATATTCTTGAGTGCCGTGATGGTTGTTAAACAAAGATTTTTTTTTTTTTTATCATTTTGAAGACTTCAAGCATGGTTAAGGCATATATATTACAATTGATCTCAATTATCAATGTTAGAAGCTTATTTTGCTTATTTAAGAATGCTTAAGTTCTTACGTTTTATTATCCTACCATAGTATAATCAGGCCTAATGAAAAGGTTTTAAATAATGTTTTATTTCATGCTTGTTTTCTGCAAAATTGCCGATTTTTTGTTAGTTTCTTGAAGTAATTGATCTGTATGTTTAATTAATATTGCAATTTGTTGATTCGGAAACATAGTTTTCATTTTATTTCAAATTTCCCTTAGGTAGGCCTTATAACCCGCACCTACATTATTACATGTATCACTTGACATTAAGAAAGACAAGTTAAAAAACTAAAAGGTGAACGATAAGTTTTCCGTGTGTAAGACTTTTACCATGAGATTGCTCATCATGTTATTGAAGATACTCTTGCAGAGCCATTACAAAGAGTCATAAAATTAAATAAAAACTGGAACCAATTTTTAGCTGAAGACATAGCAATCGAATTAAATCGAATACCAATCTGCAATAACAGCATGTTGTTTCTGTTGGTATTATTTATTTCCTAGCCTAACCGCTAACTAGAATCGACCTGTTCCGAGCACTGCGTGGTTAATTGCCTTCCGTTACTTGGGGCAGAAAGAATCTGGGACCTTCTAATAGGAAATCGATTCCACGCATTAAGACAAGGCCTACGAGGGCGTGAATATCACCAGTTAAGAACGGCCGAGACAATTTGGACACTGGTTTTCGGTTTATTCCATTCCAAGCGATAGAACACAAATATTTTCATTAGTGGACCAGCGTGATGTATAAGATTCTTCTAAGATAAATATCAAGAACAGATATAGAAGCGAAGATCAAAAAAAAAAAAAAAAAACCTACAGTTACAATTTTTTTTTTTCAGTTGCTGACTAGAAGAGATACATGCATTCATAGCGCTAAATGCTGCAATAAAAACGGAATTGGTGGATTCATTCCGGTATGTTCTGCGCAAAATAGATGTGGGAGAGAGGGAGACCTATATCAACAGTGATAGTCTTATTCTGAACCCTCTTATTAATTTTCAAAACTTATGTGCATTTCCTACGCATAAGAATATCAAGAAATCTTTTTGTCACTAGACTGCAAACCATAATGTCGTAGTAAGTCCAATCAATACATTAATACTGTCGCGGGCAGGTAAATAGCAGTAAATGCAAAATTTTATTTATTTATTTTTTTTTTTTTTTTTGCATTTTTGTCATTAATTGTACGTTAGCTTTATTGCATAAGCTTGCTTATTTGGTTTTCGCTGAAAAAAAAAAAAAAGCGCGAAAAAAGCGTCTAATTCCAACATTTCCCTAATGTTTGTATTGAATCCGACACACATGTCTTCAAATGTCTCAAAACCTCATTTCTGCAGATACTGTCATTTACCTGCTCACGGCAGAATATCGAGCTTTTAAATAATATTTATTTCAAAGCAAAAAAATAAATATTTCGGTATCAGTGCACTTATAGAAACTTTATAATTCCATTGTTCCTGTAGTACCTTTGTTCTGTTCTTTGCGTACTTTTTTAAAATTAGTAAATTTAGGGATACGGTTCTTTGAATTTATTACATCGTCTTACATTTCTTAAGAAACTAGTTTGAAAGGGTCCTTGGACATATTAAAATTACCATGTTTCTAATCATAATACTATCAGAGCCTCAAACTGAAAATAAACCATAAAACCGAAAAAAAAAAAAAAAAAAAATGCTATTTTGATCGGAATAAAATTCAGAACTTAACCGAGAAAAAACCGGTTGATTTCGGTTCGATATATCTTCAGGTTAATGTAACCAACTTATCAATATCATCGATACATACCCGCTGGTACATTTATGATATAGTTTTATTTTTAGTACAAATAAGAATTAGACAGAAAATAAAATTATTCATTTGGAACTGAACCGAAAACTGTTAGTTTTGGCTGAAAACAAAAACGAAACTGGACCAATATATATATATTATGCAGTAAAATGTCGTTAAGTTGTCATCCGAGGGACCAAAAATATTTGATCACCTATGCGGTGTGGGAAAGTGAGGAAGAAAAAAAAAAGCGACTCACAAATACTTCCATGAATAGCTTTAAAATTCATTCAGAAAAACAGTACCTTATGAAACCAATGTTTATAAATTAGTAGAAAGTTAAAAAAGAATTAAAAAAAAAAAAACCCTCGTTATAGTTACAATGTTTTATTTTCTCTTACTTATGCGTTACATACTTTTAATAACAGCTTATTTTAATGTACTTACGGTACATTAAAACAATCCATCAATATTGACTGATGAAGTTGTTGCTACTGAAAATAACTCGCTCTTCTAACATACTTTAAGCTTTAAATTCTGCTTCTGTTGTACCTTGAACGGATGTTTCATACTGACAATTTTTCTCCAAGTATTGAATTTCGTCTGTCTTGCTGGGTGGAGTTTGATTCATTTTTTCAACACTAGGCAGAGTCGCAGCAAGAAATATGCTTTGAATGACGAGAAGCGAGATTTCAAGGAAAAATGACTATCACTCAGCGTTTCAAAAAAGTCTGACGGTATTATACAAGGCTCGGCTATTAATTTTCAGGACTGAGGTAACTGTAAGAAAACGAAAAGCTGGAAGATGGCGCAAATGATTGCATATTGAAGAGCGTTTTCTTGCGCATGTGCAGTGCAATCGGCGTCATTCCGAAGTAAGTGGTTCTCGTGGAAAAGTGCATTAAACGTAGCTCTTCAATTCTGTTGTCACCATAATGCGTACTTTTTCAATTGCTTCCAACGTGCGTACGGACTGCGGCCGACCTGTGTGTGGATGATCATCAGACACTTTTGCGCCCGTCCCAAGGGTGTTTAAACCATTCAAGATTTCAAGCGAACTTGTTTCAACATTTTGTATAATTCTGCAGCTGTCTTGTCCAATTTGAAGCAACATTGAATGTTGATTCTTTGCCCCATTTTCACTTCGATGACAGGAATTTGAGAGTTAAGTTCAATGCGCCTTTCCACGAGAACCACTTACTTTAGAATGACACCGATTGCACTGCATATGTGCAAGAAAACGCTCTTCAATAGGCAATCATTAGCGCCATCTTCCGGCTTTTCGTTCTCCTACAGTTACGTTAGTCCTGGTATTTAATAGCCGAACCTTGTATGTACTATAAAATGCGATCAGAAAAGATAATTTTAGAAATAATTTTTGAATAACTGGTTAACCAGGGTGAAATTAAATTTGGTGACCAGTAAAGATAACATTTGAACAACACTTACTTAGGATGTTTGATTAGTGTTTAGAAGAGATAGTAGAACTTCGAAGATTTCACTTCAAGTTCCCCAAAGTTATCTAACTGATTAAGGGTTAAAGACTACCACTGAAAATCTGCATTTAATTTTTTCTTAGAAATCCTACAAGGAAATTTATGTACAACAAATACACAATGTTAGTGGATCAAATTTTCTGTTCCTGTAGACACAGTACTTAGGCGCAAATGTTAAAAGTTTTTTAACCAAAGAACCCCCATCGAGAAAAATATTCTTTAGTTTAGTTCTATGGAGTTTAAAGCTTTAAAGATGATTGCCTTGAAGAATCGCATCCAGCTCTTAGTTAATATTTTAAAAAGCGCTTCGTGCGAAGATACCCTGTTAACAAATGTTCTACGAGCTTTAATCTCACCTTTTGGTGAGGCATGCAAACGATGTTGTTTCTCTGTAAATGAGATACGTTTTCGGAGACTCGGAACCTTTTGCAATTAAATTGTACAGGTGAGAAATATTCGAATGAGTCATGCTTCATTAGATAAGGCAATTGTTTACATTTTTGTGATTGCGCTTAATTTTACAAGGTAGGGGGAAGCGGGCACATATTTACAATTTTGTACTAAGATATGAGTAAAATGAGGCAAAGTAAACAAAATACAAGTAAAAGCTATTAAGAGGTAACTCAGCAAACATCTAGTTCCTTCGATACTATCGAAGGACAAGCCTCTTTATCAGTGCATAAAGGAAAATGGTTCACAATGTCCAAACACAATCCACATGAAAAAAAGTGAGAACAAAGGCAGCGAAATGTATTTCCAAACAACGGAAGGAAAAAAAATGATTATTTTAAAATAGAATAATGGAAAATCAAATAGGAGAACCTCCAGACTAATTTTTTTATTAAAAGATAAAACCGTTTGAACTATTTCTCCCCCGTGCACTACTTTATTCATTGACTATAAAAGTTTTCAAAAATATTTTCAGTCACGCAAAGTATGTTTTTATTGTCGGGCTGTTTCATGGTTTTCTGTAACAAGGGGAAAAAAGCACCATAGACAAAGCAGTTTAGGTATTACAAGAAAAAAATAAAATAAATAATGATACGAAGTACATTTTGCGGAATTTAATTTTAAAACCATTTGACCAAAGTTTCTCAAAATTGGTAAATAAGGTTTTAAAAGCAACCGCCTTAAGAGAATTTCATCTCGTCATTTTATATTATTCATTATTCCAGAAAAATTAACATATTTTATGCTTCCTTAATGTTAATAGCGCTCAATAAGGAGTTTAAAAAAACATGAATGTTTAGTCATCAGCTTTATACAAATACTAGTGAAATATCGTCTTTTACTGAAACTTCAGGAATTTTTATGCTGGCATTTTTTTTTGGGTAAAAAATAGGTTCTTTACGTTTAAAAGAATTTTTTTTTAGATCGTCAGCACAGAATAAACATTGAATAAACTTTCACTTGCACACTGCGTAACAGTCATGGGTTTATATTTACTGTACTTCAGGAAAAGAAATAGAGTTTATTGTGAACTCAAACATGCAAACTTCCTAGACATTCTAAATTTGGAATAAAGTTTTCCCTACAAGAAAAATTCATATCCGTATTCCGTTTTAGAAATGTTTTCCATGCTTCTTGCTATTTATAGAACCGAAAAACACTCAAGAACAGAACGCTATAAATTACGAACGATTCGAAAGAACATGGGAAGAGCCGTGTCAAGAGTTCTAAGAACTGATAGGATACTGAATTCCTCCTGTTTAAGACATCACAGAAAAAGTTTTTCACGTTGAAGGGAAAGAAAACACGAAATGGAGTAGAGGGGGAAATACACTGGAGGTAGTCATTTTGGAAAATGTCAGCAAAAATGGGCAAAGGAAATCATCGATTAGGTGCCCAAACATCTAGAACAGGAAGAAAATCATCTTCCATTCTAAATCATATGAACAAGAAGACGTTTGGCGGAAAAGGATGTTTGGAGTATTCATTAGGTTTGGAGGACACAGATTTCTTTTTATATGATGATTTGTGTTATGTCCGTAATTGGCGCAGACATGATATATATATTATCAAAAAAAAGTTTGCTTATGTCAGTGCAGAGAAATGTCATCTGGGAAGAATTCACATATTATATATGTTACTTAAGTATTTAGTTGCTTAGTATTATATAGACATTTCGTAATTTGTATCAGAGCAGTTAAAGAAGAAAAGTATGTTGACTATCTTATTTGATAAATTTTTTTCTGACAATGTGCAGAAGATTTTATCCTTGGATGCATTCAAAACAGAGGATTTATCCAAGGTTTGTCAGTTTAAAATGCTGTACATTTTTTGCACATGTAAAAAAACAATGTTTACTTCTGTCAAAAAGCTGGAAAAGAATACTCACAAAAGAAAATGAATTTAAAAATTCGAAGCAAGTTAATCAAGTTTTGGCTTTCCAGATTTATGTTTCAGATTTTATTTCCAAGAAAATTATATGCTTATGAAACTTCTCTCATTTAGCGTCTTTAAAGAACACCAATATGGTAAGTTTCAAGATAGAACAATTGATTACGGATTATCATGTGTCAAAGAAGTTAAGAAAAAAAAGCCTTTTGGCTACTAGAAAATACTTGCCTCATGGTAGTCAGAATATCATCCTGATAATATTTGCAACAAATTAGCCAGCTAATGCATTTAGTACCACAAGAACATCTAAAGAAATTGGTTAAAGGATCACTAAAAGCTCATGGTAGAGTATAGGTCATACCCCTGGGACATATCTCCTAGGTTGTGATCAAACAAGAAAGAGTTCATTCAGACTTCGTCAAAGTGAAACAATTCATGTATGCACTATCAAAAATGCTTGCTTAAACTTTGAATAGAGAACAATTCTATAGATCATTCAGAACAGAATACGTAGACAATAACTTTGATTATGTTTAACTTTGTGGAAATCAGTTTACGCGTTCTAAATGACTTTGATCCTTTTTAAATGTTGCCATGGTAACTGCCAAAAAAGAAATCAATGAACTAGTTTTTGCATAAAAGGGTGACTCCACTGTCAGGAGTGGGACAGTTAGTACTAAATTCTGTACCTCAGAGCCAGACTGACGTAAGTCCAAAAAATGCGATTTTCATTTTATTAGTGCATTGTATTTAGAAGCCTATTCCGCACCGAGCCATGTGAATTAGGGTTTCCAATCCCGCAACGAATTCAGTCCCGCGGGATATTGGGATTGTAAAGAGCCAATCCCGCGGGATCCCGCGATCCCGTGAGATTGACTTTATTCTTCTAAAAATTTAATCTGAATGTCAAATAGAAAAAGTCTTTTTTTTTAGGAAGGATTAATCTTGTTACTTGTATTAGTAGTTTTCCCGAATTCTGTATACCAATTGTAAAGCACAAGAAAGTCAGATCGCAATCAGCACTTATCGTTTGGTACGCAAAAGTGTGCACTAAAAATGTCCAACGCGTATTAACAGAGCAACACTCGTATGGGATGAGAAAGGATTTTTACGAAAAAGTAATGCGCTTGATGAAAACACGTGCTGTGGGTCCAGTGCAGTTGGTTTTGCTGATATTAAATACTTGTGGACATTTAGCATAAAATCTCCATTCATCACCTTCTGCAATAGATGTTTCTTTTCTTACGCTTGGTTTATAGGCAAGAACTGCAAACTTCGGACAAAAAAAAAAAAGTCTATTGGATATGTGTTTTGCTGCATCCAATTTAACTCCAATAAGAATACCCTTGTTGCTTCATAAACGTTGGTCATTGTGTCAGTGCATTTGATTCATTTCAGCAAGGGGTGAGCGCTGCTTGGTTTCACCAAATCTTAGTCTCAGTAAAAGTTTTTGGATAACTTCGCTTATTTTAACTCTCACTTTAAAAATATACATTTAAAAACTTTAGCAGCTTAACTTATTGTATTGACATTCGAGTCATTGTGTATTTCAACCAAGTTTTTGTCACCTCTTTTAGAGTCGTGCCGAATAAAAATAATGTCAGGTTTTTCAATGCTTTCTTCTTAGGAGAAAAATATTGTGCATTTTTTGTAAGTTAAAGGTTTTGAGTGCATTCCTTAAGCTTACAGAAGTGCTCCAACATTGCATTCAAACTACTCCAGCGGTTTTTTCTTGCAATCAATATTTCCCGATTTTTTCTAAAGCGTAGTTCTGGATTTTAAATTTTAGTGATGCATTTTCAAAATTCTTTTTAAATCATACATATTTTCTGAACGTATGAAAACTGAAGCTTCGAATGAGAATACCAATTCATTCTCAGAAAAAAGTACTCTATTCTTACTGTGTTTCTAAGTGGTAAATATACAGTTCAGCACATGACACAGAGTTGTTCTTTCCCTTCTTAGAGACAAATGAGGAAGACAATCCAAACTTCAGTTGATGCTCGTGAAAACAGCCGTTTCCTGAGCGGCAAAAAATTGGAAAACTTTTTCATAGAAAAAATTGACTGTCATCTCCCATGCAAATTATCACCCCTGATGTTATGTATACACTCATGCATACATACATACATACATATATAAAGCCGTGTGTACACACACACAAGCTTGGGGGAGAGGTGGCCAAAACTCTGTCAGGTCACTCTATTTTGAGCCATACAGTCAAATCATTGTATGTTAATTGTAGAAGATAACACCTTAGCACTCTTCTAATTCTATCTTTCATTCTTCTCTCATCTTTTTTTTTCAACTGAGACATGTTTGAAATTCTTCTAGGTTATTTTATGCTATACTAGGACTGCCATGTGAGCAAATCTTCGCACAAGGTTCATCTTTGGTATGAAACAGATAGTGAGAAGAACATCCAAGGGGAACTAGTATTATTAAACGTAGTTTCTCTTTCATGTATCTTCTCTATTAATGTTTGCAGTTTAAAAATGAAAACAATTCTGCTATTTATTATTAGTTTGAACTTGATATCGGTTGAGGAAAATATTCAATGGCAACAACTAGTTTTGTGATAGTCTTGTAGTATGTCAGATGGGGAAAACAATATTTCCTATGACCTGCATAACTCTTTTTCCAGGACTATTTCTTTAATTAAGGTACCATTCCTTTATTATATTTTTCATCAAGTAAAGTCTTCTTTGTCAACCTTAAGAAACAGGGAAGAAAATTCTGCACACTTTATGTAACATGCTCAATATTTTGCGGTAGGTTGAATAGGTGTAAGATTAGGCTTGATGATTTTTACCCATAAAAATATTGACCCAAGAAAGTTTCCAAGAAAGTGTTTTTCAATGTAGCAGATTGATACAGTACTAAATAAATCAAAATGTAAAACATGTGTCATTGATATGAAGTTTCAGTTACTGCCATTGATAACATATTGACTCACTTAAATTGAAATTAAAAAACATCAATACTGCAACAGATATTTTATACCAAGCAAAAGGCAACAAGAAGTATTTAGATGTTGATCTAGAAATAGCGTTCAGACAAGAGACTGATGGCATAACAATTTCGAAAGTTTTTAAGGAATCTTCAAAACCGTATAAAACAATTAGGATGGATCGAGAGTCTTGAGTAGTCACCAATTACTCAAGATTCCCGAGGACGATCAATGGATGAAGAAATACTGATTGTTGAAGTGCTTAAGTTTACTGAAAGGAGAAGATACCATCTGGTTATAAAACCGTTTTTAACTCGATTGAAAGATATCTACTCTATACCTGATTCTGAATTTTAAACCTCGTTCACTAGTAATAAACAACAACTTGCCCGGCCTCGTAGTTCTAAGAGAAGACGAAAAAAGAGGCTGAGAAATGAATAACAAAAAATCCGAATGAAGAGCAATAAAACTTACAGCAAATGTTAATAGTTCGAAAATTGATGAGAAAAAATTGGTTGAGAGCTCGTTTCGAATCAAATTAAATCAATTAGTTCATTTGGATATACTAGGTCATCTAAATAAACTATTAAACAGACCTCAAAAGCTTGATTAGTATTTTAAGATAAGGAATTCTAGGATGAGAAAACACAGATTATTAAAAAGTTCAACCAATCTTCAACATTATTTTTATTTACGATGCATTTTTTATTATGTTGTTAGTCATATTTATACTTTTGTTGTTTGAGAAACATCTTGTGCAAAAATAATAAAAAATAAATAAATAAATAAAAATAAAACTCAGGTTTTCACTCCAAAATTTGATTGTAGACTATGGCTCCCCCTTTTAACAAACCTGTTTGGAAGAATAAGTTAAAAAAACAAAACAAAATCGGACAAAATACTTTTCACAGTGAAATATGATAACTTCATAAATTATTACCATAAATGTAAAGAAATGTGAAAATTTAAAAATTTAGAGTTGCTGGTTTGGTGTTAAATTAAAATTTATGAACATTCTAATGAAAATTGCTTTAATGCCCATTCCATTTCTCGATCTCATTCAACAGATGAGGAGAGGAGGGGGGGGGGAGAACACGTTATACCCAAGCCGATATTATAAACATTCAATAAATTCGTGCATATTTCTGTCGCATAAGTTACAAATATGATGGTTTATTTATAACTAGTGGTACCCACCAGGACCGTCGCCATAGGGGGGGGGGTGAGGGGGGGGTGTCTCACCCTCCCAGTGATTTCATCCAGTCGGCAAAATCAGTTCATAAGTCGGCATTTTCAATGTTTTGGAATTTCAAAGCCTTAATTGACAGAAATTTAAAAAAAAAAAAAAGTTAGCATATTCATACAAAGTTATACATCTAACCTTTTGATTCTTAGCGCAAGAGAAAATAATGAATGGGATCTCCCCGTTTAAATAATTTTTTTTTTTTTTTGCTCATACTATGTCGATTGCTTAGTTTGCGTCTGTTCATTTTGCCGAGACAATAAGCGTCCACTCAGAAAATTCAGTTAGAGTCGGTATTTTTGCTTTTTCAGTTGATTCTGTATTCTAAATCTTTGAGTAAAGTAGTATGTAGCTTGACCATGCGCACGTTTTCACCTTTTATTGAAAAAGGAAAAACTAGAAAACATGTATATTTTGCGTACTGACGACTTTCATCTGAAAGCCCACCTGAAAGACGTAATCAATTCGCCGACTGCTAATTGCACAGTATTCTCAATTTACCGACATTTACTTGAACAAAGTATTATTTTGCCGACACTGTATCCAGGGACACCCCGAAATTAATTTTTTGGGGAAAATTCTCAATTTTCCGATTGATAAAATACGAATATGCAATGCACACATGAGAAGGGACATTCAGGAATTTTAAAAAATGCAATAATGTCTTAAAATTTGCCGAATAATCAGACAAATTTAGCCGAATAAGGACTTATGAAGGCCACTGGGACCTCCAATGGGCGCCGCCTTCCTGTACTCAGTCGGCAGTTTTAGCTACGATCAGCAATTTTTACTTTTAGTGTGAATTCTAAGTTCCCTATATATCTTTGATAAACGTTAACTGGAAGTGTGCACATTTTCTCATTTTAACAAACTTACAATGCAAATCATGAGTTCTAATAAAAGGTTATACTTATTTTGAAAAGATAATTCAATCTTAAAATATTATTTAGAAATATCTGGGAAGCTGTATAACCCATGAAGATTACCTGTGAGCAGCCGAGATGTAAGATTCAAATATTTTTTTTCAAAATAGTTATTCAATAAACTATATAGAAACTCACGGAATGTCTCAGTTTAAAAACACAACTACATTAATAAACATGATAGCTTTGGACAGCGCACAGTGAACACATTTTAAAATTGAATCATCAATAAAAAAAAATCACAGCAAAGTGAAGAAATACATAGGGTGCCGAAATAAAAAAATTAAAATAGAGAGAAAGATTTTTTTACAACACGAAGTCCCATTGGTATGTATTTTAAGTGTTTGATTTTGAAACGAACTTCTGAATATACATTCAGCACCATTTCCCCTTTTTCTAGGCTGACGGGTAAAAACCAAAATAGTATTCTACTCGCAGGGGTTATGCCTATTTGTCGACCACACAAGTTTATTGTACAACTAAAGCAAGACATTTGTCCGCCAATTGTAACACTCAGAAAAGCCGTCATGGAGACGGCGTGGCGTAATCGCGTGTAGGGGTGACATTAAAAACGTCAGACCTTCAGGGGTCTTTTCTGATAAAAACCTTTCTCTGGAATCTGGAACTAGGAGCTCGAGGGAAAATTAGAGAAGAGTTGGTTCAACTGTTGTTGTGTGCTTAGGACGGTTTGTTCGGACCCTGCTGTGTGAACTTTTTGCCTGAAGAAGGAAAAAGAAGGATTGGCGTTGAAGAGATACAAGTGCATTGAGTTTGTCCGGCTCCCGAGTTTGGCAGAAGACTTGAGTGACTATCCTGCATAGTTATTTTATTCATTATGAATTCCAAAAAAAAAAAAAGACTAGTCAAAGTTTTGAATTTCATTCGCATGTGAATGAACAATAATTCTCATTGTGACAAGTAAGGAAAAATCTCAAAAAGCATTTTACTTGAATTTGAGAAAAAAAAACCACTTTTGAAATGCAGCAGAAAAGGTATGATTATTTCAACGTAATATTTTCAAAGCATTATTTTAATCTTTCCCCATTTATATATATATATATATATATATATATATATATATATATATATATATATATATATATATATATATATATATATAAAATAATAATAAAAGTGAAAAATATTGAAAAGACCACACCAAGAGCCCATAGATGCTCAACGCAGCAAAACTAAAAAGCCAAGTAAATATAAAATTAAGCAAACAGAATTACAAATATTAAACAAATTATAAATAACAAATGATGATAAAAAGGAAAAATGCAAACAGCTATTAAGTAGGAATAGAAAAAGAGTGAATCCAGAGCTCATCAGCCGTGGAGGATTCATTAATTATGGTCAAAAGATCAAAATTTTAACTATAAACTAGAAGAGAATGCTTAAGCTCCAGTACATGTAATATAGAGTAACAATGGGCAAACGCACCACTTGCTAAACTAAAAACAATATACTAGAGCTCAAACCTAAAACTAAAAGCAGGGGGTTTCGCCTCGACTAATTAGGAAAACAAGTTCCGATAATTAGCCTTCCACGGGACAGTACCTGCCAATAACAAAATTGTCTTACCTTGAAATCCAAGTAAACATATCCTGTCCGTTGTTCAGCCTGATAAAAAAACCTATCCATTCGTCAACAAAACATTAAAAATATAAAAACCATGTCCGGAAAACAGTCCAAAGACGTACCAGGTCGCCTGTTTCGCACCGTAGTGGATAAATTTTTAACGTGCGAAACAGGCGACCTGGTACGTCTTTGGACTGTTTTCCGGACATGGTTTTTATATTTTTAATGTTTTGTTGACGAATGGATAGGCTTTTTTATCAGGCTGAACAACGGACAGGATATGTTTACTTGGATTTCAAGGTAAGACAATTTTGTTATTGGCAGGTACTGTCCCGTGGAAGACTAATTATCGGAACTTGTTTTCCTAATTAGTCGAGGCGAAACCCCCTGCTTTTAGTTTTAGGTTTGAGCTCTAGTTTATTGTTTTTAGCTTAGCAAGTGGTGCGTTTGCCCATTGTTACTCTATATTACATGTACTGGAGCTTAAGCATTCTCTTCTAGTTTATAGTTAAAATTTTGGTCTTTTGACCATAATTAATGAATCCCCCACGGCTGATGAGCTCTGGATTCACTCTTTTTCTATTCCTACTTAATAACTGTTTGCATTTTTCCTTTTTATCATCATTTGTTATTTATAATTTGTTTAATATTTGTAATTCTGTTTGCTTAATTTTATATATATATATATATATATATATATATATATATATATCTTCCGTTAAATATTGAAAAATAAGAGTTCTAAGTAAGTTGCTGGAATGAAAAATCGGTGTTAAAAGTTTCAAAAAAGAAAAGAAAAAGAGGGGGGGGGGGCAAATGAATGTTTTTTTTTTTTTTTTTTGCTGTAGAATTTCAGAAGAAAATACAATCTTAAAATATTATTTAGGAACATTCAAACATGTATATCATTAAATTTACCATTTACCAAAACAAAGAACTCTGAAATACGTTTCAAACATTTTTTTAACCAATAGAGGAAAAAAAAAATAGCCAGAGCGTTATAGAATTACATAAAAAGTTTCAATTAAAAAAAAAAAACGATAGGTAAATAAACATGATAGCTTCCTAGGGCACACCCGTACAAAAATAAAGAAAATATGTTTCAAATAGAGGAAAAGATTCAAAATCTTGTCTAGAAAAGTCACACCAGTAACTCTAATGAGTGTTTAAAAAATGAGTTATGAAAAATTATCATAACATGAAAGTTATTAAGAGATTCAGGATTTCTAATATTTAAATAAAGTTAAAAAAGTTATCTTATTAGGTGTCACTAAAAAATACCACCTGTATTCAAAACGTTAAACGTTTAACCCTACCTCAATCTAAAATATAAAAGCTTTAAATTATCTTAGTCTGTAAGTTCAAAATGTTAACAGATAGTTTTAAGGTTGCATAATTTTGTACTTTAAACAATTAAAAACATTAGAGTGAAAATTGAAAATTTCGTCGTGAAAAACTAAAGCAGCTAAAATGTTTTTTAAAAAGAAAATCTGGAGGACGATCTCCTACCTTTTTTTCTTTTAATAAATAAAATGATTTAGGGAAGTAACTTAGGAAGAAGGGACGGAGGAATCGCAGAACCTAACCATTTCCTTTTATCTTATGGTAATGAAATGTAATCTAAGTTGCGTTTTTAGAAACTTACTGCAGGAGGGCCCTATGACATCAACAAAGATCGTCTGAAACTTCGTTTTTTGGCATTCAATTTCAGAAAGTTGTCGAGAGAGAGAGAGAGCATCTGAACCTCGTTTACCACAATCGCCTACAATAGCACTTTTAAGACCTCAATTTTCAAAAAAATTTCGAGCGAAATCACTTTGTATCACCTTCTCCTAACATTACCAATAGTCATTTAACGTTTAAAACTATATGTTTAGAACTACAATTCAAAAAACGCTTGAGGAAACACTCCGATCCTCCTTTCTTAAATCCTGTGGTGTAGCAATAAAGATTCTGTTTCGGAAGAGGCCCAGATTCTTAGGTTCTTACCTCAAGGAGATTAAGACATTAATTATTTTTCATTGAATTACTAATTGGTTTCATTATAGATAATGCTAATTTTTTATATCTGCTAATTATTAAGTAATAGTAGTTTAAAACACCAATACACTCCTATTTATTAAGTTTGGGTATTTTAAAAAGTGATAAATAACCTCAAAATTTATGCATGAGTTATGGACAGAAATGCTGACATGTTTTCTTCTTCAGTATTTCTGAATATGGTGTTTGGGAGCTGACCCTGATAAGAACATTGTAAAGGCTATGTTTTGCTGAGTTGGATGAGGGAGAGGAGTGAAAGGTCTTACCTAAAATTGTTTAAAACTAAAGACCCGAAAACCGCATTTTTGAAAACATCACGTAATTGCTTGGGAATCGGGGGCTCGCCCCCGAAAATCTTCCGAAATTAAAAGCCGAAAAACAAGGTTTTAGGCTCTCTTTGATCTTCAAGTCTCCAAGAAGGGTTATGCCCTCAGACCCTCTCCCTTGGCGCTGGGCCCCTCTCCTGGCTACGCCGGTAGCCAAATCCATCAAAGTTGTCTAGAGAATTTTTTTTTTTTCAAGACATACGTTCTTAAAAATTTTCCGGGGGGCAGCCCCCGAACATCATCGCAGATCGCGTAAAAATACATTTTTCGAACATTATTCGCAGAAAATTTCCGGGGAGAGTCTATGAACCTCACTTTTTCCCACAACACTAAAAATACGCCATTCCCCTCTCCTTTCCTTAATATCACCAATGGTGGTCTATGATTGCTTTTTTTTGGAACTTAAATTTCACGAAATCGCCTAGGGAGCGCCCCTGAGCCCAAGCGGAACCAAACATTTCTTACTATCACCCGTTTAAGTCTTCAGTTTCGAAAAATTTCTTGAGCCTGCTCTCTCCCTAACATCGTCAAAGACTGTCTAAAGTTTCATTTTTAGAATCTTTAGGGCAGAAACCTCCGAACACCACCTTTTCTAGCCTAACATTACTAGCATGATATAACTCATTTTGCAAATATCTCTCCCATACAGAGCAATTCTTCTGATTTGTATACTTGAAATCCTTATTTGTGCGCCCTGGAAACGTTCAATCAGAATCAAGGTACTCGAAGATACCAAAACAAATGATAACCATGAAGGTCCCCCCCCCCAAAAAAAAAAAAAAAAAAAAAAAAAAATTATGTACAACATAATTAATTTACCATTATATTACAAAAATTTTTGAGTAGAAAATATTCTTATTTGTTAAATTCTTATATGGATAAAATACGTTTTCTTTTTCTTTTTTTCGAATTTCCTCAGAATGTCTCCTCCAAAATTCCTTGTAATTCTTCATTGCCATTTTTTCTAGCTAATCTGCCACTGTCCACTGGACATCTGTAAATACCTACCCTCATTGCCGGATTTAAGGGGAGGAGGAGACGGGGGTTGCCAAGGGCGGCGACTTCTAGGAGGCGGCAAATTCACACTATTTTTATGTTTTTTTCGTTGAAACTCAATTTTAAAACTTGAAAGATGGATAGGGGAGGCAGTTTCGATATTTACTCCGCCTCAGAAAAAATGTAGATCCGTCACTGCCTACCCTCTCCCCTAAAGTATCCTTAAATAGCCTAAAACTGTGTTTTTAAAACTTTAATTTCGAAAAACCTTCGGGGGAGGGCCCCCGAACCCCCTATCCCTTTCTTTCGCGTCAATAACGATGGCATAAAATTTGTTTTTAGAAATTTCTAGAGAAGAACTCCCGAAAACCACCTTTTCTAGAAAAAAGCCCCATATTGACTCGAGCGAAAAAGATGAAAATCAATCCACGATCCTCTTGTTTCTAATATAAACCAAAGCCTAAAATCATGTTTTTAGTATGCCAATTTCGGAAATTTTCCGGAGGACAGCAGTCTATCTTGACTTTAATCGAAATTAATGCATCCCCTTAGTATCACTGAAGCACTTAAGCTTGTCTACAATTGCATGTTCCAAACTGCAATATGTAACGATTTCTGGTCAAAGGCCCTGAATTTATATATATATATATATATATATATATATATATATATATATATATATATATATATATATATATATATATATAATGTGTGTACATATGTATCTGTCGGGTCGGCAAAATGTTACGAGTCAGTCGGCAAAATCAGTTTCAACACCCCCCCCCCCCAAACGAATGTACCTGGCGACGGCCCTGGTACCCACACGGCTTTGCCCTTAGTAGAAAATTAAAAGGTCATTTGATTCGCCTGTATATTTACAAATAATGGATGATGAATTTCTCATCAATTGGCTATGTTCATTTGTTCGCCCATTTTACGGTTTCACGTGATGATAATTCCGTAATTTTATCTCCGACGTCGTGATAATTTGCTCGGTAAAATGTTCTTAAAATTAGAATATAAAAAGAACAAAATCGAATTTTTGAAAAATCGCTTCGAAGTGCACACCCCCATGCTACAAGCTAACTTACAACCAAATTTCATGAAAATCGGACAAACGGTTTAGACGCTGTGCGCGTCACTGAGATCCAGACAGAGATGCTTTGAGCTTTATTATTAGTAAAGATCATAGGAAAGCTACATGTGAAAATGCAATGCAAGAGGAATCTCTTTTTTTCTAACCATGTAACCATATCTTAACAACAGGTGAGTCTAACCGTGCTAATTTCGCTTACATTCACAAAATCTCACAATGCCCCTGAAATAGTATAAGCGTGTGTAAATTATAGCCAATGAAATTTCAGGAATGAAGTTAACGCCACATATCAGCTTACTCCGATAATCAATGGTCCAACCAACAGCAATGTGATACTTAACTGTGAAGCTTATACGATGTGGGAATTGTGGTTTGAGATTAAGTTTTGTGGTAGATTAGTTAATTCATTAATTACCACTAATTCCCATCAGTGTGCATTGTGCAGTAGTTCGTTTACAGTACTAAGGCTAAAGATAAATGTTTCAGTTTTATCTTTTTTTGCTCGTTTAAATAAGCTTTGCAAAATTGTAAGATGGCTAAGACAAAATACATATAATGAGTCGAAATTATCATTAAAACATGAGCGAACAATGATATTGTAGTCTTAGTGCAGTTCGTTTTGTAAAGCACATTTAAAATAAAATACATCTACTAATTTAAAAATTATCAGTCTTGTAAAAATTCACGAACTATAAATCGAGGAAAAATACTGTGGCAATATTTCTGTGTCAAAAATAGCATTAAAAATTCAGATACTTTATTTCGATCGTTCAAGGAATAGTCAGCCCTAGTCAGTATAAACGGAGCAAATGAGAAGTATGCCTCGGACGGATCGTTTGGGTATCTGAGGAAGAAACGCTTTGTAAATCCGAAATCCTTTTTGTAATTTTTACTATAAAATTGTTAAATTTTTCCTATTTCACTGCCGAGTTAGTCACTTGCAGTTTACATTATAGAGTAGTTAGTAGTATAACCAATTAAGAGAAAATTAAAGAAAAGAAGTTGTTCTATAGTTTATACATGAATGTTAGAAAATTAACCCAGTGTGCATTGTGTTTTATTTGATAGTTGCAATTAGCTTATAAGATGTAATGGTTTTTATCTGTTTCAGCATTTTAATCAATAACTAGATTTGTGAAAAGAAAAAAAAACTAAATTAAACAAAACGGCACCACTTAATGTGTAAAAGACATCGAACTTGCAATTGCAATATATATCTGAAAAAAAAACAAAAAAAAAAAAAAAAAAAAAAACACTGAATGGCTGGTTATATTACTTTTGCAACATAGCACATAATGAACACCCTGACCCCTTCTCTCATCCCGTGACTCATATTCTGTCAAGGCTCAATTTCTATTAAAATAAATGAGGAAGGCCCATAGTCATTAGGATTTATTTCTTGACCCGAAATGTTCTTAATTCCTTCTAATATGTAAAATATTCCATAAAATTAAAAAGGAATTCTGGAACTGAGTTCCTATGCAAACTAAGCCCTGAATCCTACGAGACAAGCCATTAATAAATGACCAGGAATTAAAAAACCTTATTTAAATCTTGGAAAAATAAGCAAAAATTCACATTTTCTGTAAGACTTTTACTAAAATTATATTCACAACTAAAATAAATTATTACAGAGATTGCAACCCAGCCGAAGTCCATTTACCCCATACTTCGCTATTTATCGCATCTTGAGAAATTGAATTATACTAAGAGAGGGGACTGCGAAGCTGAGGTACGAAATAATTCAATTATTCTTCAGCTGAGACGAGAATAAACCACGTTGTTCGGCCTGAGTCATAAAGACACCTTTATTCCGCGATATTAATTTAGGGCATGTTAAGTTACTTATTAAATTATTATGGAAGAATTCTTTATCCAAAATTTTGCATTTATAGTGCTGTCAGTAAATATTAAGCACAAAGTATACAAATTAAATGCTCGAAATTTACGAGTTCTTCGTTAAACATCTGAGGAATATTTATGGAGAAATTTTATGCGTTTTAATGCGATTAGATGTTAAATTAAATTCATGATTTTGATTGTCTTTATAACATGAAGAATTCCTAAGAGTCATTTTAGGAAGAAAACATATAGAAGACAGAATTATACTATAGAAGGTTAATTGTTAAATAAGAATGGATCTGTGATTCATAGTTATATCAGAAATATTGTACGTAATGTTATTCCACTGTTTTACAGTTAAAAATATAATAAAACATATTCTCTAAGTCTCAGAGCTTTCATAAAACCAGGTCATACAACTAGCATCTTTTTTTGCTGAAACATGCGGTCCAAAGTAAGTCGTGTATAACAGAGGCGCCACGATGTTTGTTCGTTATAACCGAGTGCGCGTAAAAATAGGTTCGTGGGAAAAAAAATCATAAAAACACATTCATACTTTGTTAAATTGTTACTTCTGTACTGCACTACAGAAGTTCTTTGCTTTGAACTATATTATAGCCGTTATTACATACTAATGGTACCCCCACGGCTTTGCCCGTAGTAGAAAAAAAAGGTCATTTGGTTTGCCGGTATATTTACAAATTATGAATGATGAATTTCTCGCCAATTTACTATGCTAATTTGCTCTTCTACGTTATGGTAATTTGCTTGTTCATGTTATGGTAATTTTCTCGTCCATGTTATGATAATTCGCTCGATAAAATGTTCTTGAAATTGGAACAGGGAAAGAACAAAATCGAATTTTCGAAAAATCGCTTCGAGGTGTGCTTACCCCTATGCTACGAACTAATTTTGTGCCAAATTTCATGAAAACCGGCCTAACGGTCTAGACACCATGCGCGTAACAGACAGATCTGGATATCCAGAGATCCAGACATACAAACTTTCAGCTTTATTATTGGTAAATATAAAAATAGTAGTTATTAGAACTATATTATATTATCCTCATTTGTAGCCTTGGCTTCCCAAACAGTTGCGAGTTTTTCTGCATTTAAAAGCCAGAATATAATGATAGCGGTTTAGCATAAAATTCTTCATATTTTTCGTTATTGTCATCGATTTCGTTTTTTTTTTTTTTTTTTTTTTTTCAAATTTTTCTTTATATATAAATGTTTTCTACATTTCATGAAAAAAATATTCTTACTAGGACAGGTAGTTTTCTCGTCTTTAACGAAATTACGTCCCAAGCAAATTTTTTTTAACGTAAGAGTGACTGTATGATAATATATTCAGGAGGAGAATGAAAAAGAGTTGAAATTATGAATTTGAAATAAAAATCCCCCTTTTTTTCTTATTCATCAAAATAAGACAAAACCTAAAATAGTTTTTAATGTATCGAGAAATGAATTAAAACCTCATTGATGCAGTTCAGAATTTAAATTTCAGAGAGGGAAATGCGTACAATCAGATGCAAAATTGCAAGTGTAAAAAAAAAAAAAAACCCTCAAGAAGCCATTAAATGCATCTGGAATGAAAAGGTCATTTTTTATTGAGAGAAATAGAAAGAGCGTGTTCAAGAAGCTCCAGTGGAAAATGTAGGCAATAATCGTAAAATTTCAATTTTTTTTTCTATAGTCTCATTATCAATGTACCATACTGCGTATATAAACTGTTAACATCTTTATAAACAACCACATATTACAACCCCAAAGGCAGAAGCGTTGAAGATGGCAAGCCAAGTCCACACTAGCCACCATCTTTGGGCCTTTCAGAGGGAGAAAAAAGATAATACTCTTAAGAATAAACTACTTAAAGAATAAAGTATTTTAAAGAAACAAAAATTAGAGCAAGAAATGTAAGGATTTCAGCTTCGCATGCAGTCAAGTATACCAACTTTGTGACAGCAAGCCTTACTTTGTGTTACAATATCTTTATTGAGTTCAGGGATAAGTGGTCGAAAATCACTTAGGTTTGCGTTTTTGGAGCTTTAATTTCGAAAAATTACTTTCCCTTATGTTACAAAATATGGCCTTAAAATTGTATTTTTAAGAGTTTAGTTTCAGAAAATATTCGATCAAGGGTCCCCATGGTTTGGGGTCAAAATGTCGCCACCGAAATGTCGCGGGACAAAATGTCGCGGCCAAAATGTCGCCGGGCCAAAATGTCGCCGGGCCAAAATGCCGCCGGGACGAAATGTCGCCGGTCCAAAATGTCGCCGGGACAAAATGTCGCCTGTCCAAAATGTCGCCGGTCCAAAATGTCGCCGGGCTAAAACGTCGCCTGTCCAAAATGTCGTCGGGCCAAAATGTCGCCGATCCAAAATGTCGTCGGGCCAAAATGTCGCCTGTCCAAAATGTCGTAGATCCAAAATTCGCTCATTCAGTCGGTAAGAAAAATGCAAATGTACAAAAATGCTGTTTAACACCAAATTTGCAGAATAAATGATTACTGCCTTTAATGAATGTCTCCGTTAAAAATAGGACTGGACTGAGTTTCTTGATAAATTCTAAAAAGATTATTCCGTTTCGATTCGCAACTCTCGGCTGTTTTTCAGCAAACAAATAGAATACAAGCGTTACGTTATCTTATTTCTTGTGACTCGCTATCTACCAACTGTAAAACGTTCTGACGGCGTTCAGTTCTGACGTTCGCTAAATTATTTTAAACTTTTCTTCAAGAATAGTGTGCGTTTGTATGTGACCGATTTTTTGGGGCCATTCTACGTCAAAACCTGTAGTAAGAATTCGAACGATACCCGCAAGTACCCATATATGATTTAGGGCTGCGAGGTTTTTTGCGTCAATTCGTTCAAGATAGTGGAGTAACTGAACGTTTTCATCGATATGCGTGACTGTCATTGCTCAAAAAATGATGAACGGAATCAGATAAAATGTTAGGAAGCAGCAGGGGGACAGATTTTGGGGTCAATAACACCAGAGGGTGGAGCAATCGAATGTTTTTTTTCCTTTCTTTTTTATTATCTGTGACTGATATATCTCAAAAAGTAATACAGTACACCCTCGTTTCCAGCGAGTTTATTTTACGCGGTTTCGATTATACGCGGTTGAAGATTTGACACCTTTATTTTATTTACGCAGATGAGTTTCGGTTTTACGCAGATGCGGCAATGCAAACAGGTAACATTTTCCTCTCTTTCAAAACCGAAGCTCCTAAAGATTGCAGATTACACGTAAATAACTGCATATTGGCGTGCTAATAATCGAACTTCTTGGAGATATTTTATGCGATTGGTTCCAGAGCTTTTTCCATCAGAAGTAAAGTGATTAAACTCACACAGTTCAGAACTCACTGGAAGAAGAGCTTTTAGGAGTGACAAAGGAGGTCAAAACCAACGGGGATACCGACTCCGGTGACACACAACCAAAAACGCTTACATTGAAAATTTTCGAACCATCCGTAGACAATAGAAATGATCTTTCTGATTTGTTAGTGAGAGAAGATTCTATCATGGAAATGACGCAAGTGATCATGGATGCGTTAATGCTCCGCAAAGAATTAGAGGAAAAATTCTTAATGACTACCAAAAGACTATCATAGCCAGCTCTTCTTCATAAACAGAACACGAAATTAGTTTGTTTTCTTTATGCATATTATGCATAAAAATTGATATAAGTACACATTAAACTTATTATACAATTAGTCATCACTAGAATGAAGTTTTTTTTTTAATCTACGGAACCTAATCCCTATTTTGACACTAATATTAGGTCTCAATTTACGCGGTTTCGATTTACGCAGCATTTCCGTTTAACATAACCCCCGCCAAAACGAGGGTCTACTGTACAAGGGTTAAGACAAAATTTGGTCTACAGGTATATCTTAAAGGGCGAGTTGCTCATTTATTTTTGGCTTCAGTCATCCCAAAAGGATGGATCACCGAATAATTTTTATCATTTTATGTGACTGCTATATCTCAAGAAGTAATGCGAGGATTCATACAAAAATGTAGTATACAAGTGAAATTAAACGAAAACAAGCCTTATTTTCGTTCTAAGTTGAGTTTCGTAATCGTTTACGTGAGTCAGTGTAATTAAATAAACAATGAAAAATATACTGAATATGAGAGGTTGAGCATGATATCAATAAAATCTGAATTAGTCGTGTATTCCTCTCATTTTTGTAGCACTTTAACTAGCGTGAGTGTTAAATAAAAACTGAGTTTGCGTTCTTATATAATTTGCGTAGTAAAAATTCACTAATTAAAACAGCAATTTTTTCTGAGAGAGAAAAACTTATTTGTTTATTATTATTATTATCAATATTCTTTTCTTTCTGAATTACCAAGCTATATTGAGCTGGAACTATTACTTTTTGAAACTCATTTTAAAAATAAGTCTAGGTCAAAATTGATCTGAATAATCTCATTGATATCAGTTATTTCACCCTACATTATGAAATTTTTTCTTTTCTATTTGAAATTGGAAAATGTGATTAGCTGACAAGCGCTACTTCGCATGCATGAAAGTATCCTCTTGAAAACCTTCAATAAAATAACTGTTCTGAAATTGTCCCTTGATGTTCTATCGAATATATAAATTTCATGAAAATTGAAAATATTTGTCATCGCGTAGAGTCGTTTTTCAAAAATCTGAGTGAAAGACACCTGTTTTTGCAGTTAAGGGTTTCATTGATTTCAAAAGATTTGACGGTGAACATTTCGACGTAATTTCAGAATTTTACTCATAAGAGATGGGGGTTCCCATGGCAATAATCTGTCATCTCTGTTAAACATTTGTTTTACTGTCCCAAAATCCCGGTCGCAAAAGACATGCAAATGTCCTCTCAGAGGAAGGTCTCGAGCAGTCTTGTTTAACTTCTTCAGTTTCATTTCCAGAAAAAGTCTCAGAACAGTTTTGATCTTACTTTAACCAACGTATATCTCACTGAAAACGTAGTTTTTTTTTTTTTTTTTTTTACAGTTCTTAGGGTAATGTTAATAAATCTATGAGAAAATTAAATTTCATTAAGATACTTTTCTACTTTATTTCCACCCTGGCCAGTGATTTCGATTTTTTCCAGTGAAAGGGGAGAGGAAGGATAACGGGCGTATGTATAACCAATGCAAATTTTATAGGATTGCTATCAAAACCACTTCCACTTGTATACAAAAAAAAATCGAAGTCGAGGGCCATTCCGCCTGATCCCCTAAATGACTGACCTGTCGCTACCGTAATAATATGCTAGAGTGAAGGAGTTATTTGTTTTTACTTCATTACGATAAAAAATACAAACCGCCTATTCTCTTTCCATATTCACATTGCGCCTCACTATTCTTTCATTCGCGTTTAGAACAGTTTAGTTTTACTTCCATACCAATTTTTTGTCTGAATCCTTGCGTTACATCTTGATCCTTTACTTTACATCTTGAGTATTATTATTAATCAGGTTAAACGAGGAAGAGAATTCCGTTGCAACAGCCTCTTACATGTTTACGTTTGTAATAGTATACAGAAAAACTTATGTTTTTCTGAAAACTATTAGTTTTCTGGAATTAATCTGATGTTTACGAATCAAGACAGGAGAAAACGTTTGGAATTTTTGAAGGAATTTACTCTGAAAGGCAATTAATATTCTTTCGCAACTTTTATGCTGGAAAGCATCGACGTACATTTAACTTTTTCGTACAAATTGAACTAGCGAATTTTAGGCGGGTGACATTGTGGACCGGCGACATTTTGGACTGGCGACATTTTGGGCAGGCGACATTTTGGACCGGCGACATTTTGGACCGGCGACATTTTGGGACAGCGACATTTTGGGACGGCGACATTTTGAGCTGGCGACATTTTGGACCGGCGACAATTTGGCCGCGACATTTTATCCCGCGACATTTTGGCCGCGACATTTTGGACCGGCGACATTTTCGGACGGCGACATTTTGGGCCGGCGACATTTTGGACCGGCGACATTTTGGACCGGCGACATTTTGGACCGGCGACATTTTGGACCGGCGACATTTTGGACGTATACCGATCCCCATACCGTCTTTCTTTAACATCACAAGCAATGTTTTTTTAAACGACTTAGAAAACATTTAAGTGGAATAGCCACAGAATATGAAACGTTTCTTAAGTTCTTTGGGCTATAATTTTGTAAAAGTTTCCAGGAAAGGGCTATAGATCCTCCTTCCCATTAATCTTCAAAGTTCGTCCAAAATGACGTTTTTGAAACTTCAATTTCAAAACCTTGCAGGGGGGAGGAGGAATTGATTTCAATCTGTTTTTTAAACAAAATTGATCAGGGACAGTCCCTGAGTTCCTTCTTTTGCTCTAAAGTCAATAAATATGGTCTATAATCACGTTTTTCAGGCTTCAATTTCTAAAAATTTCTACTGAGACCCCTATACCTTTTTTTGGCGTAGTATCTGCAAAGGAAGTCTAAAATTGCGCTTTTAAAACTAAAAGTTTTAAAATTTTAACCTGACCCCTTTCCTATCAGATCAAAAATTTTCTTTTTTTCTTTTTTTTTTCAATGTGCCCCCTTTTCCCCTAAACTTTTTTTTGCTTACTTCACTGCAAGCAGGGGAAGAATTCCAAGAAATTTGGTGCCAACTAAGCAAAGGAGAAGTGTCTTTTGTTTGATTCTAAACAGTTATATTCTCAGAATTTGTATCTGCTTCAATGATGCAAAAGAAACGAATGTTTTGGAGACTGGGAGACAGAAATATTTTCGTGCAGTAGAAAAAAGTTGAGAATCGTTGCAATGATCCTTTATTTTGAGTGTCTATGACTGTGAATCCACGTATTTTCCAGCATATTATCCAATGTCAGCCAATAATCCGCAGATCCTAAAATCGGCCTAAGAAAAAAAGCTTCGTATAGTTCGAGGCGGTGTACAATCCGCGGATAATACGATGTAAAAAAAAAGTTGGATTTAACATATTAATTGAGCAACTAAACAAAAACCTAAAAAGTAATTACTTTGAAGGTACACAAAAGGAAACCCCGCTCTGCTACTGCCATCTTGGGCTTTCAGAGAACTGACCTTTCGGCCGGGGGCCCTTAAACCCTGACGGTAACGAAAATCCAACCACTTAGACTCTAGGCACCGTGGGCCCAGGTACAGACCTGTCTCCAGCGGCACCCATTGCCTACTCACTGTTCCACTCGATAGCCACTGGGCAGATACAGATCTGCTCAAATTCAAAATTAATCTGAAATATAATCTAAAAAATAATGATTTCTCCATGAAATCATGATTATAGTACGCTAATTACTAGAAAAACAAAGAGTCAAGACAAAGGAACAAATGGTCTAATCTTGTGCAAATGAAGGCTTTCTCCTTCACTGTATTGTTGTTTATTTTACATGGCCTGAATCGCGGAAGAGGAACATTCAAGCAATGCAAAATAAGCAACACACAGGCGGCGAAAGAACACTTCAGCTATGTAAAATAAACAAAATTCTGCCAGCGTACGGTTTCTATCAGTGAATCCAACTGTAAATATTGAGGTTCAATGCGTTGGTGTTGGGAAAAAAACAATCACAGATAATCCGCAGCGTATAACTCGCACCTCATTAACTTTGCACTTTTTTAGCAGATAATCCGTGGATTATACGGAGGGAAATACTATGTTACATGAAATGAGGGGTCTCTTGCGGCGCCCCCTCAATTTGCCCCCTCAACTAGACCTAACAAAAAGTCTTCATACCAAATTTTAACTTTTTACGGCATACCGTTTTCGAGTTATGCGAAATACATTCGCAAAACTTTTGGCCGATATTTGAATGAAAATATTTTCGTGAATGCAATACTTCACTTACCATGTAAAAGGAAGGAAACGAGCTAATGTGTGCAAGATATGACCTTTTTTTTAAACTCCAATTTAATGGTTTCTAGCCAACACTTTCAGTCAAACACCAACACCATAACCTTACGAGATTCATGCACGTCATTCACAATAAGGTCTCTAAAAACATTTCAAGTATTAACTAGTTTTACACAAACCAATGCAAAAAGACGTTTTACAGAGATTACGTTTCCGAACATCGCGAATTTTCGTGTGATTCAATTAAATAACACTTGAATATTTTTCGCGAATGGCACAAAATTAAGAGACAAAATTCGAAAAAAAAAAAAAAAAAAAAAAAAAAATCCGCATATTTGTTGCCAATTTGGCGATATATCGCCAAGTGTTCGCGAATAATATTATTTGAGTTTACATTGAAATTAACACTGATATTCCACAAAAAGTTTTAAAAGACCTCTTTTTGAACAACCGAATGCAAACAAAAAGAGAAGTGCACAATAGACCCCACTAGGAGTCTACATATTAACTTTCAACTTTCTACGGCGTGCCGTTTTCGAGTTATGCGAGACTGAAATAGACTGATTGTTTTCAAAAAAATTTCACAGAAAAACAGTTTGAAAAAAAAAAAAATTGTAGAAAACTCATGTGATGGGCTATAAATGTTTTCCCCATGAGTTTCAAAAATTTTAGTTCAATTTTTTTTCAACAGATGGTGCTCCAGATAGTTAGCCCATAAATCAAAAAGGAAAAATTGAAATTCACCGATTTTTTTACTCCGATTGCGGATTGTTGCCGACCGTAGAAATACTGAAAATATTGTTATGTTATTTTGTTTATAAGCAATCTTTGTCGAATGAGTATGATGAATTGTTCTATCTTTCTTTGATTGAAAGGCTTACTTTCTGCAGCGATATTTGCTGGAAAATTTTTGAATTAAAATTTGCAACTTTAGGAAGAAAAAATTTACAGCCCGCGTATGATTTTTCTGCAGGAATGAATACAAAAGGATAATCTTAAAACATTTTTATATTTTGTTTTTCTACTTTGAATATTTTTAATAGATTTTTTTTTTCAAACTCATTTCTGACTTAGTTTAAAGTTACCCTAAATGGCAGGGTAACTTTGAACTAGGCTAATAATTTATTTTGAATGGATTAAATAAATATTATTTCTTAATTTTGGATAGCTATTTAACATTTCAAGAGTTTTTCCTCCCTTATATTCGAGCAAATATGGCAAAAATATTAAAATAGACAATTTAGAACAGAGAAATTTTGACTCAAAGTTACCCTGTCTAGCGGTAATATCTAGTCCTGAGTAGCAAAGAACGTGTTTTTCATGTTGCAATATTGAGCAAAAACACACACACACACACACACACACACACACACACACGCACACACACACACACGCACACACACACACACACACAAATTAAGGGAATATAATTAAAAGCATGACATGACACTCTGAAGTCCCCCGCACCTACCATTTTTATGGTTCATCTGTTTTAGATGTTGGAGGAGTTCGCCGGAAAATAGGACTTCAGGGACATAATTAAAAGGCAGCGGGTATAACTCCTACTTATCAAACTCACTAAACTCCTGGGTGTTTGAAGAGTTAGACTTTCAAACCTATTACTAATCCTGCGAATTTTACGAATTTCTTTTAATTATTTTTAAATATACAAATGTATACACCCACAGCAGCTTTACCTATTTAGTTCTAACTAGAGCCGACGAGAGGCCAAGTGAGCCTAGACGGAAACTAGGACACGGCTCGGATTTGTAGTAGAAAAATAGTGTACGTTTTATGGTGGGGGGGGGGGGGGGGGGCTGGCAACCAAACTGACAAGGGGACCTTAACACTCGGTTGCCCTGGTTCTAATTCTATGCTTTCTTTGTCCTCGAAGTCGAATTATACGTATCACGTTACTTTCCCGCCTTTTTAATAGTTGCTCGTTCGCCTCATCGTGTCTGTAAGCACGAGCCAACTGATAGCGCATGGTGCATAAAAATGGCCGCCCCCGAAGCTCGTATTTTTAGGTACCTCGCCGAAGACGTAGAAAACGGAAATTAGGAACCGGAGTTCGTTTATTATGACGACCACATTACCGGAGGCACGGACTTTACGACTAGCGAGGTGGAGGTTCTTCTCTCCTCGAAACGCGAAGGTTGATGAAACGACTGATAACGAATAGTTCGCCATTCCGTGCTGAAGACCAGACTGCAACTATCAGCGAATTTTATGACGGAGGTCTGTTGATTTAGCTGTGCTCGCAAGTGTGCTCACCGTTGCGATTCGCATGCAAATGTGTGGAGTTTTGTTTCGTTCGGAATGACCTGTTTTATTTAGGACTGTGAGTGTAGCGTTTAATGTTTCCATTAATAAGTGAATGACTTTAACTGTCATAAATGGAGCCGATTAACTTCATGTACATTGTTAGGAGAAAATCTTGTCAGGCCCGTCCTTTAGAAGGGGGGGGGGGCTGTGAGGGGGCAATTACCCCCTCCCCGGATTTGAGAAGTTTATTTTAACAAACAAGTGAACGCAGTTTTTGTTGCTTTTCGATACATTCTGCATTGTTTGTATGTACCCCCCCTCCCCCGCCCCTCCAACGGAAAAATATTAAATGACGAGCCTGAGTTAGTAGCAAATACTCCTAATTTATTGATTACCGGGTTTAGTTTTCAAAGCAATTTTTTTACAGGTTCTTAAAGATACTGTAACAATGTTCATAGTCTTTCAAAGCGCTACAAAAATCTTTCCTACAATGTTAAAAATTCAGGAAAATTTTATGGTAAATATTACTGTAAAAGGGAATGTTTACAGTACAAAAAAAATTACAGTGAATTGCACCGAAGAAAATAAACGATTACTGTGCCAATTGATACACCACGCGACTTACAGGGCGAAGAAGATAACACCATATTTGTCATGTCCCACCTCGTATAAATCAAAGTCGAACCTGCAGCTCGCATTCTTAATTTTTTTTACCTCGTTTGTTCTACCGTAAAGTAGGATTTTACGGTAAAATTTACTGGCAACATGAATACCAGTTTCGTATACATTTTCATTAACTTAAAAGACATTGTTGCAGTAACTTTAGTAGGCTTATAAAATACTGAAGCAACCTCTGACTCTATAGCCAATATTCTAGTAAGCAATTATTCTAGACCCAAAGATTCATACTCATCGTTATGGATCACTGAATCTATATTGTCTGTGTTGTCAGTCTGTAGCAAAAAAAATTAAAAAAAAAAAAAAAAAAAAAATTGGCTATATGGTAGAGATCCGAAACAGATGAAAAAGCATCGATGTTCGGAAACACTGAACTTTTAAATGTAAGCACGCTACTGTAAGTCCGCCTTATTTTTATTTATGGCATCTTCGTGTTAATCGTTATATCAAATGGGACACTTTTTAAATTATCTTCATTTTCTTAATAAGTGCAGAACATATTTAGATTTTTTCATAGCACTTGGATAAGTCGATAGATCAACATTTTGGAAATATTTTGAGTTATCATACATTCTTAAAGGTTTTATAGTGAAATAATTTTATTGCCGAATGTTTAAGACTGCTCTAGTAGCGTTATAGATAGTGCGTATTTTCTTACGTCAAAGCTTGGAAGATGGTTAATTTTCAAAATTTTAGAAGTTCTTGACGCAATTTAACATTTTCATAGCAAAATATAAAGTTGAATTTCCAATAAATTTTAACATTTAAATCGACATTGTGTAGTTACTTTTGTTGGAATTACTCAATGAAATTCTAATGGATCACGTAACTTTCGTATCTGTCAATAAAAAAGATTTTGGCAATTTGAGATAAGAGTCAGATTTTGTGCAAAGCGATGACAATAAGCAATCTTGATTGGTCAGTAAAAGTTGGTAGCTGTAAAATGGAGTTGCAAAGTTTGTTCTAAAAAGTTTAAAAAGGAAATAAATAAACAAAAATAAAAACTTTTAGATGATGAAATGAGATTTATTTTAAAAAAAGATACAGAGGTACTAGAATGTGAAAATTTTCAGGAATACATTAAATTTTGTTTCATTTAACAAATTTTGGTATTTTTACATTACGGCTCCCTCCTCTCGCGAGCTGCACCGACCGAAAACCTGCGGATTACGTCATTATTGCAGTCTGTGATCTTGGCATGAATTAAGCATTTATTATTATACTGTGTGTGAATAATTATTTTGCGAAATCGATATGTTTTAATTCATGAAGTCGAAATTAAAGACGATTTGAACACATAAAAACTGTTTATTGGTAAGGGACCTGCATTTGTTAGATGCCATGTACCTGCTATCTTCACCGTTATTTGTGTCCTAATTCTCGAGTGGAAATACAGCATCATTTTGGTGGAAATTCCGAGTTGATTAGCGATTTAATCTCGGTGGGAACTATAAAAAGGCGGAAGTTCCTGGATTTTTACATCGTCTTGCAATGATATGATATTAAATATCTAAAGAGGAAGAATTCTTTAAGAACAATTTATGCCATCAGTAGTGTCTGGGCATTTTTTAAAGCGTTTATTATTATCGGCAGCAGCAGATAACATTCTTTTTTTTTTTTGGTGGCCATTTTTTTGTCATTAATAGACACTTAATTCAGTGCAATTCTTTCCGTGAAAACTGTAGCATATGAGACCTTACTACAACGTTATACGTATTAATATTCATTCAAAAAAAAAAAAAAAAAAATATAAGAATGAATATTGCTTCAACCAACGATTTTCTTAAAACATTTAAAGTGTACATAAGATTTTCTTATCCTTTGGCAATATGAAATACCATTTGAACGACTCTGTTTCGTTTTTATATCACAAAACAAAAGCGACGAAATAAAAAGAAGAGAAGCAAGAAATTCAATGAAGCAATATTTAACTGTGGCCGGTAGGTTTTTTTTAAAAAGGTGCCGCTTCAGTACTTTATCTTGAGTCAAAAGGTGTCGAGTAATTATTTTCTGGTCTATTCCACAAAATGTAAAACAAGAAAGTTGTAATTCTGATTTCGTACCTCTCACCTTTTTTTTTAAATTTGTGATTGTAATCTGAAAATAACGAAAAATTCTTCTAACTTAAGTAGGAAAATAGCAAAATAACTTTTTCAACAAAATTAGATTTTTACATCAAAATGAAATATTTTCTAGGTAAACTTTAACTGATCATCATTACTCATTAATTAAAAAAAATTAACTCTCCCAAAAACAATACAATTTTTTTTTCATGTGCCTTGTAAAAACTATCCTTTCAGGCTTGTGTCGCTCAGAATTTCTTTTTAACTGCAAGCTGTCTGCAGTGGTATGCGTATCTTTACTAATAATAAAGATGAAAGTCTCTCTGTCCAGATCTCTCTGTGTCCGGATCTCTGTCTGTCTGTCAGGATCTCTGTGACACGCATAGCGCCAAGACCGTTTGACCGATTTTCACGAAATTTGGCTTAGAATTAGTTTATAGCATGAAAGTGTGCACCTCGAAGCGATTTTCGAAAATTCGATTTTACTCTTTTTCTATTCCAATTTCAAGAAAATTTTCCGAGCAAATTATCACAACGTGGAAGAGTAAACTACTGAGTTATCATAACGTGGAGCCGTAACATGGGCAAGCAAATGAACATAGCAAATTGGCGAGAAATTCATCATCCATTATAGTACGAAATATTTCGAACACTTATTTTAAATGAAAACAACAAGGAGAAAAAGACTTAATTAATAAAAAGTGCGCACGTGGATCTTGCTTGCGCACGTTGAACACCTGTCCCGGTGGACCAGATTCTGTTTCCAGAAGATGTCACAGTTACGACAGACGTGTTTTCTTCGGAGACGTTTTTCTTTGTCTTATTTTTCTAAGACAACCTGCTCTTTCAAGGATTCCGTTGAAAGAGCAGCTGTCGTTGACATACGACGATGTTTGAAAAGCTGCAGAAACTACTAATTAAGAGGAAAGAAAACCTTGAGAGTGAAATGGAACTACTAGGTGGTTGTTCCAAGAGCACAAGTGGACATTAGCAAGATCTTGAAGCGATAAAAATAGCTTGTGCTTGCAACGTACCTTAATGAAACGCTTTGTGACACTCCTGATTGGTGAGTTTTTCCCTCCAATTAACGAAAGGTTCCCTGATCATTTACAGTAAATAGTCAACCATAGATTCGAACTTGACAGGTGTTGTTAATGGTACTCTCTTGAGCTTCGTATTTTTAATGTAACATTACTGTTGCAAATAACTAGGAATTTAAGGCAATTGCTTAATTACAAGCCTTCCGTAACCCTTGCTTTGGTGACATGCTCATTTATAGTTCAATAATAATAATAATACAGTGAAACCTGTGTATGTTGACCACTTGCGGTGCAGTACTTTGGTGGTCAACTTAGACAGGTGGTCAACTTATAAAGGGGGTAATGATTTTTTTTTTTGGAATTCTTGCACCTTGACACCTTTTGTAATTCTTGCAATTGACACCTACTCTTTCTGTTTAACTCACTTTCATTGTTTAGCATTACTTTGAAACAATAATTTAAGATGTTATTCAAATATTTTTAGAGATTATTTTCCCAGAATGACGTATAATGTGTCGTACAAATTTAAAATTTCAGTAAATTGATCAAAAAAAAAAAAGCCTTATTGTTTATGAAGAGTTACTCATTTTATATTAATAGTTCCTAAAAATTTGTAGCTAATCAAAAATTACAAATTTTTCGCTTAACAATAGAAGAAAAACAAGTTTGGAGAATAAAAGGGTTCTTAGTAGTTTTCCCATGTGGTTAAACTCAAAAGGAGGTTTAGTTATGCTGCTGTTTCATTTAGTTGGTAAAATGCTGGTCTGGCATCAGAAATATTCTTGGAAAGCTTAAAAAAAAAAATAATAATAAAAAAATATTTTGCTAAATAAAATTTTAAAAAATAAACCAAGTGGTCAACTTACAAAGGGTTTTTTACAATACTCCAATCCAAACTTGTTGTTCATTAGTGGTCAAGATAGACAGGTGGTCAAGATAGAGAGGTGGTCAAGTTACAGAGGTTTTCCTTCATTATATAAGATAGGACTAATTCCGTTCCTGACAAAAGCGGTCAACAAAGACAGGTGGTCAACTTACAAAGGTGGTCAACTTCACAGGTTTTACTGTACTAATTATATATATATATATATATATATATATATATATATATATATATATATATATCTTTACTAATAATAAAGCTGAAAGTCTCTCTGTCTGTCAGGATCTCTGTGACGCGCATAACGCCTAGATTGTTCGGCCAATTTTCATGAAATTTGGCACAAAGTTAGTTTGTAGCAAGGGGGTGTGCACCTCGAAGCGATTTTTCAAAAATTCGATGTGGTTCTTTTTTTATTCCAATGTTTGAACAAAATTATCATAAGGTGGACGAGTAAATTATGAAATTATCATAACGTGGAACCGTAACATGGACACAAGTCAATTGACGAGATACGAACTTATCATAATGTGGAACCGTAACATGGGTACAAGCCGAATGGCGAGAAAATTCACCATACATTATTTGTAAATATACAGGCGAACCAAAAGATCTATTAATATTTCTATTACGGGCAAAGCCGTGCGGGTACCACTAGTATATATATATATATAAGGAAATTAATTCACAACAAGCAACGAAAATTTTTTAAGTTCACCTAACAGGCAAAAAAATCTTGAAAAACCCAGAGGCAAAATTTTTAAGTTGTTTTTTCTTGTTGTTTTTTAGTTTTCCTGTTTGAAAATTACCAGTCCTTCGGCACCGAAGGAACTGATTATTTTAGCACAAGGTTTTCCCCTAATATCCTAGAACTTAAAATTCATTTTCCATTCATTTTCACTTCGAGTGAATATCGGATTTAGTTTTACGCTTGTAATATAATTAATTAGTTACGTTCTATTCTTTATGAAATTGTAGAATATTTTAGTTTTAGAGCTAGATATGATTGCTTCGCTTTAAGTTAATTTTAATTTTGTTAGATTTTTCTTATCAGTATACTGAAAATAGTATTGTTAATCGACATTTCAATAAAATTAAATTGTTTATAAATGCTAAGATAATTTGGAAAACCCATATTATTGCTTAAGTTAAATACATTTTAACTATAAAAAAATAAATACATTTGCCAACCTCGTTTTTTTTCAGCGTGCCGGATAGGACCATGCAAGGGTTTTTGTAAACCTGGTGAACACCCAATTTTGTGCCATGCCGGCAGATGCTGGGTGATATAGTGTATATTCACAATTATTGTTTTTATAAATATAATACATACTTGCAAAGCCGTTAAACACATGACATATATTGAAAAGCATTTTAAAACATTCCGCCGACTTTGTTTAATTCCCATCAAATAGGCCTTACGATTGTATATTAAGTCGTTTAGAAATGAGTTTCCGAGATATTCGAAGAAACGCGTTTTGGATTCAATATTAACAATAGGAAAATATTGGAATTAGACGGGGGTTTTTTTTTTTCAGTGGAAACCAAATACGCAAGCTTGTGCAATAAAGTGACAAAAATGCAGCAAAATAAAGCGTAAGGTCTCTTTGAAATTTAAAACTATTCGCCAAAACGCATAAAAATATTAACAGTAGCTTTAAAACTCAAAATAATCCTTCAACTACGTAGTTCATCGCTTAACGCGCCAAGAAACCACGTTACCGTAACCCTGCCCTTTAGCGAGTGAAGCGATTTTCCCCCCTGCAATTTAAAGTGTTTCGCCAAATAAACAATGCTACAATAAAAATATTTTAAGAAAAAACGCAATTGAATAACACGACAAATCAAATTATTTACTTACATAAGTATCTATTTTCAACTATAAGAACAAAAACAAACGCTGAAGAAATAAGGAAAACAAAACCCAATAGAAATATAACACAAAATCAAATTATGTACCTGAACATCGAAAAAAAAAAAAAAAAAAAACGCATTCGAAAATTTGTTTGCTGATCACAACAGCGTAGCATGGGCATGGTTCTCACAACTATCGACACTATCGGCCAGCGCCCTCTCGAAGAGTTAACTTACTCTGCCATCTATTAGGAATTCAAAGAACTAAACAATTAATTAAAAATTTAATTTGCAATTAAAAATATTTCAGTCAATCTGATTAAAAAATAGCATATAATCTTCCTCAAAAAAAAATGGACTATTCAACACAAAAATAATTCTTCAATTGAAAACAGTAGTTCCTGAGCTTAGCGCGTTCAAGCAAACAAACTCTTCAGCTTTATAATATTAGTATAGATATAAATTTTCCCGGTTTCATAACATTTTTTATTGCAGCTGCACTCCTATTAGTCATAGCGTGATGTTATATAGCCTATAACCTTCCTCAATGAATGAACTATTCAACACAAGAAGATTTTTTCAATTCGAGCCAGCAGTTCCTGAGATTAGCGCGTTCAAACAAACAAACTCTTCATCTTTATATTATTAGTTAATGATTAATGCAAAAAAATAAGACAATTATACGTATATATATATATATATATATATATATATATATATATATATATATATATATATATATATATATATATATATATATATATATATATATTACAAATCATTTTTAGCATCGTTTAGGATTTTCTCTGCAAAGTACCCTCAAGATTTGCCTCATGGCTGACTCGAACGTACGTCCACTGGATCGCAAAGCACGCTCCACTCCTGTTAGTCATAGCGTGATGTTATATAGCCTATAGCCTTCCTCAATGAATGAACTATTCAACACAAAAAGAATTTCCCAATTCGGACCAGTAGTTCCTGAGATTAGCGCGTTGAAACAAACAAACTCTCTCTCTCTCTCTCTCTATATATATATATATATATATATGCAAATGCAAGGCTTTATTTGATTAAGGATTTGAAGGGCTCATTGTTAAATCTTCTAAATTCGAAAAACAACATCTTTTGAAAGTAAGATGTTTAGCAAAAACACTAACGTTTCTGACATTTTCACGGGAAACTAAGTACCAAAGTATGTAAATAACAAAACAAACAAACAAAAAAAGAATAGAAAATTGAATCAAGCAGTTATTTTTCTCCTGTCACTTTTCCGAAATTGCAAAAGTGGCCTGGAGTATAAAAGCTTTAAAGTCCGTTTGAAAAACAAAATCCGTTGAAAATGATATTTTCGAATAATATGATACAATGCATTTATCCATTTCAACTGAAAGCAAGAGAAAAATACGCATTTTTTATGTTACCTAACTGTCAGTTACAGCAAGCATGGGAAGACATAAATAAAATAAATAAATAAATACAGTATTCTACAAGATTTTTAAATCAATAGCGGATTGTTTACATTTTTGAATTCAGGCAATGTTTTAATACGGATAAACTTCGGTGACTAGGATTTCATTTGCAGGTTTTATTCAAAGAATTTAAATCCCAGATCCATCATTTTTTACACAAAATATTTAAATACAGGGAAAGATTGATACAGGTACTGAAAGAAACAACTTCAGAGATTGTATTCCCAAAAAAATAAGTACAAATACACAAAATTCGAAATTTTTTTTCTATTTCTGCCACCAATCTCTTTGTATAGGTTTATTATACGGTAGTGGCTGTCGACAAAAGGTTTAGTATATTCTGGGCCATGATTCTACATCTGAAGCAGAAAAAATTAAACAAATGGGTTTCGATTTCAGATGGAATATTTTCTGCATCCTCATCTATATAATAGCGAATTTCGAGTAACGTTCTTAACGTCACCAACAATGAAACCCGCTCCACGGCATGACAATTTCATAATATTTTTTGTTAATGTTTGACATCGTAGAAAATGCTTTATTTTGTAGAGGCTGAACTAGATCCGGTAACTTAACTGTTTCACTGGTTAAAATTGTCATTTTTGGAGAATGAAAAAACGAAGAAGGGGTTAACAATGAACGCTATCTACTAGTGTTTTGGGTTAATCCACAAAAGTTGGGGCTCAAATTTCAACTATCAAAATATCACAGGCAATTGCTTCGTTCAATTGTAGAAGCAAGTTTCACCCGTCATACCTACACGGGCGATTTTCCAGTTGTATATGAATGAAGGGTAAGTCCGTGTCAAGTGATCCAAAGTTTCTTCCCTCACCTTTTTGTATTTCTTTGAAATTTGTCTCATAAACTGTAAACTTCGAGGTAATCAAAAGTCCAAATTCTTAGATTTTTATCTCTTTCATTTTTTTATTTATGAGACTTTGATTTTTAGAAAAAACCTTCTTTTTTTTCATGGATGCTTGAACATCAAATGGACGATAACTCAGTACCAAATATAGATAGAAAGATTTGGTAAAAAGCATTTTACAGTACATTAGTTGCTGTTTAATAAGATATTCAACATGACTAATTTTATCAAAATATTTTTAAAAAAAATGTAATTTAAGTTTAAAATTTAAATTTCGCAGAAAACGTATAATGAATATTTGAAAAAAAAAATCTCAATTTTTTTTTGTGTGTTTTATCTTTGTTTTTGCAAAATTTTAATTTGGAATCTCGAAAGGATCATATTTTCTTGAATTTTTGAATAAAATTTAACTTAAGAAATAGTGATATTTTTCAGATTCTTTTTAGTTAAATATGGGGTTTTCTTTGTAGTGATGGTCTAGTAAGTTGTGATTAATTATGACAATGCTTGAAATGAGTTGACATGAATTTGTAGATTGGTGATTCCCCTCCCCCTCCCCGCCACACCACCACTTTATCTCTTTTTTTTTCAAAACTGTATTTAAATTAAAAAAGAAAAAGCTGCTACGTAAGAGTAATAGTTACAACAAACTGAGACGCTGCCAAGCATCAGAAGTGACTATGGCTTACAAATATGGGGGGGGGGGGGGGGGAATCATAGAAACTAAAAGTCAGGAAATCTGAAACAGACAAATGGAACCACACTCATTTGCAGCTTTTTTTTCTTTTCGGAAAGTGGGAAGGTAGAGTGAGTGTGGATGGGGGCAATCTGGAATAAAGCTTAACAACATGAAACGTTATGCTTAAAAGAGCAAAATTTGTTTGATCCATAACTGTTTTCAATATATGTATGGATAGATCTCGTTGCGTTACTCTCCTTTACAACAGAAATTAAAACAAAAACTAGGAATAAAGGAAAGAAAAAACAGCTGCACTCCAGATGTTGTTGAAAGACAGTTATTATGTGGACCGACATATGATCTGATACCTTGATTTATTTTTAGTTTTGTGTGAAAAGAATGGAAAAACACTGAAACAACACGGGGGGAACGTTACTATTTTGCTTGGGGCAAACTATTTCTTTCCTCCCTCCAAAATTAAAGGTTGGTGAAGGGTTAGGGGATGAAATGAATCATAATTTTCCTTGTCAGATACTGAATTAATGTAGTACACTTTGTGAAGTTAAGATCGAAAAAGAAACACTTGGTCTGAAAAAAAAAAGCATATGGGGTAAAAAATAATCCTCAACTCAATCTCAAGTGAGGCGTGATACTAGTATAGTGTTAATCGTACGTCAGCGTGGTTGGGAGGGGGGGGGGGAATGTACTTCGTCTTGCTTTAAATAAGAAGATTTACCAGGTTTCATTAAGTTTAATCATTCTGTTTTATGTTATTTATTTATTTTACATTTTTGAAACAGTTTAGAAAAAAAAAAAAGATTTAAAGTGGTGTTGGGGGCGAGGTGGGGGGCTTTACCAAACTACAAGTTCAGCCCAGGTCACTTCAAGCATAGTCATGTTTACTTACATGCTTACAACTTACTAGACCATCACTAGTAAGAGAACCCCATATTTAACTAATTAGAATCTGAAAAATATCATTATTTCTTAAGGCAAATTGTATCTAAAAATTCATAAAAATATGATTCCTTTGAGATCCCAACTTGAAATTTCGCACAAACGAAGATAAAATACACACAAATGTTTGAGTTTTTTTTTTTTTTTTTTAAATCATTATACGTTTTGTGAGAAATTGAAATTTTACTTTTTAAAAATGAATTTTTTTTTAAAACCAGTCATGTTGCACATCATATTAAACAGCAATTAATGTACTTTAATGAAATGCTTTTCACAAAATCTATCTATATTTGGTGTTGAGTTATCCATTTTATGTCCAAGCATCCATAAAAAAGGGTTTTTTTTTCTAAAAATCTGTTTCATAAATTAAAAAGAAAAAAAAACAAGAGATAAAAATCTAAAAATTTGGACTAAAAATAGTCGATGAGCTAAATTTCAAAGAAATACAAAAAGGTGAGGGAAACATTTATCAAATTTTGAATCTCTTGACATGGAATGACCCCGAAGTCAAATTCAAAGGGTAATGTAACAAGACATTTGTTTAACCTATTGCTATTTTCTACGAAATGAAGCAGTTATAAATAATTTTTCTTTGATTTTGTAATAAAAACCGCTATCTGCTACCAGCAAAACGCTGAACTAGCCAAATTTCGAGTTTATGTTGACTTCTCATCAACCACAGAAACTCCGTAGATAATATTTTAACTGGTAAACAGGACACGACTGCCTCGCCTATCATTTTAACTGCCTCGGTATTCTCGATGTAGCTACGTGCTCAATGTGTAACAGAAATGAAAATTTGAATCTAGTCTACCTGATTCCTGCAGTGCCGTTCCAAGGAGAGACAGAGGCATATAGATATTGGGAGACAAGAAGCATTATGGGGGGGGGGGGTAATATCTGATTATCATCTGAAACTTTGATGACTTTACCCCTTTGATGCTTTTTTAGTTCCCTCTTATTTGTTTCATGTGTTACTCTGTTTGATGTACTACTCCAACCGTTGGGGGAAAAAACCGGCTGACGGAATGCGATGTTCGTTTGTTGGATGATAATAATAAATTAGGCTTTATCTCATAAATAAGTAGGGGTAACACCAGATAGAGTTATTAGGCCATCCCCCTGTCGCGTGCGGGCAATCCGACTCGATAGTTTCACTAAAATTTCTTATAGATCTTAATATTTTAATATAACAGGTGAAAGAATATTTTTTAATCTTCGCATTTGATACGAAGACACTCCTGGCACATTATCATTTTTATTAAATAACTTTGTTAGTTGAAATTTAATTTATTTGCGTGCGTCACGTGCGGGACATCCAAAGTCAACCCCTTGTAGTTTGCGGTATGCAATACTTATAATTTGTGCTCTATTAATATAACAGTGACGTAACAAATTGTAGATTTTAAAAGCTAAGGTTTCAACACAAAGGAAACATATCTCATTTGTTGAGAAAACATAATTTAAACTATTGGAAAAAAATTACGTATATATTAACTGCATTGAAAACAGTCGTTTTGTACTGCATGTGACGGTTCTTGTATTTGGTAAAAGGCGAGTAATTTTAAAAGGTAATGACGAAATTGTTTTCTTAGGAAGTTACACATACGTTTGTGATTTCGTAAGCAACAAAAATCTGTCTTTACCCTTTAAAATTATGTTATTCTTAATGAAATGTACGAAGCGTCACATGCGGCACAAAATGACTGTTTTCCGTGGAATGGCCCTGTTACATAGTCAACTGAAAGATACGTCAACTGAAGTACGGGTAGGGAAACTCCTTTTTCACATGTTAACTGACAGCTTTCATTGTGTGGTTTCTTCAATGGAACTATTAACGGTTTGTGATTAAACCACAAGGAAATATTTCCATACTTTCTATGCCACGTAAAACCTTTCATCTCAAATAAGTGATTACGTATTTAAAAGGTTTGCGCAACTTCATTCTACCATTTACTTAGAATAAGATATAAAATGACGCTATATAGGATAACTTGTTGGTGATTGCGTTGGAGTAAGTCGTTTTTGTGTAACAGACCGTGAAAATAAAGACATTCCCCAAATCTGGCGAAAGAAAAGTGATTCGTATACGGAAATTTATGACAATTGCTATTTTAGCAGATTCGCCAGCAAGAAATGCTTTGAAATTGTAATTGATTAAATGACTAACACTGAAGAAGAAAACTATATACTTATTTAGCGAAAATACATCTGAAGACAAGGAAACCAAATATTGACAGTCCAAAAAAATTACAAAATAATAACAAATATACTTTGTAACTGTAAAAATACTAGAATTATTATTGTTCGTTAAAATACTTAACATAACAATTTACACTTTTCAGTGTAACAGCACACACTATTTGGGATAAAGCCATATCGGTTAGCTGCTACAAAACTTACGGATATGTATAACTTTCCACAGATGGAATTAATGCAATGAAATCCTTTTGAAAAATATATTTATCTACAATAGTAAAAGTAAACATTTAGGTATGTTTGAGAAAACACTCAAAATAGTAATTTATAAAATGTTGCAAAACCTTGCCCCGGTCTCCTCTACCTTTGTTTTAATTGCAAATGTGTGTATAGCCAAAAATGTCTCTACAGTACAGTTTACAAAACAGAAACATATTTGCGAACCTTATGAATATAATATAGTTCTTATTCAGTTTATACAATCGTATTTTTAAAAAATTCAAAAACTTTTTTCCCGCAGTAGCGGAAATCGAAATCTTTTAAGGAGTTTTGAAGGGAACAAAAATAGTAATAGTAAAAAATCCCGCCCAATTTTTTCCTTTTTCCATAATCTTCGCACTGAGTGTAATATAAATGCAAATATAAACTCAGCCAGAAAAAGTAAAATGGTTACGCAAGCATTTCCTATCAGTATTTCCAATAGAACTGCCACGTTTGAAGAATAGAGATATAAGGCTACAAAAAAAGAAAAGTTTACTTAAAAAAAAGGTGAAAAGGTATTCAAATAAACTGCTTATTGTGCCTGTATAGTGTTCTGGATCTGTTATTTTGTCTTATTTCTCATATAACTCAAGTATTTGAAAATTATTCCGCAGACGATCCTGATCTGAATAGTAACCAGAGCTTCTTTCTACCATGTCTAAAATGTGTGGCACGAGTTGTATTAAATACTAGTGGTACCCGCAGGGCTTTGCCCGTAGTTGAAAAGGTCATTCGGTTCGCCTGTATATTTACAAATAATGGATGACGAATTTCTCGCCAATTGGCTATGTTCATTCCGCTCTTCCATTCCACGTCATGATAATTTCGTAATTTACTCGTCCATCTTATGATAATTTTGCTCCGGAAAATGTTCTTAAAATTGAAATAGAGGAAGAACAAAATCGAATTTTTGGAAAATCGCTTCTAGTTGCACCCCCCCCCCCCCCATGCTACAAACTAACTTTGTGCCAAATTTCATGAAAATCGGCCGAACGGCCTAGGCACTATGTGCGTCACAGAAATCCAGACATCCTACACACAACCAGACAGGGAGACTTTGAGCTTTATTATTAGTAAAGATTAGATGTGAAGCAAAATGCACCAATATTGAGCACTGAAAATTGAATATTTCCCACAATGAGCTCAGACATTGAACTTTTATGCAATTGAACTTTATTGGGAAAAGCACTTGGAATATTTCTTGTTAAATTCACGAATAACTTTTTGTAATATGTTCAGTAGTTTCGAAAATATGATTTTTTGAAATCAGGTCTATCATTTGTGCTCACCCTGTATATTGCAAATAAAATATTTTTTATCCGGAAAATTATTTGTTTAGTTGCAAGAAAATTTTACTTCGGAAAAAAAGATTAAATAGTATTGCGCTAATATCAATAGAAGAGGCACAGCTATTATAACTTGAAAAAATTAACCATTTTCCCCGTAAGCGAAGTAAAGACGAAATTTTATCCTAGCAATTCATGTCATCATCATTTAATTTATCCGTTTGCAGATTACTTAATTTTCTTTTTCGAGTTCTCGTTCTATAACGCACTGTGAGTTATATGACAGAAGATTTTTACAATCGATCACAATTTTCAAACTTATTGGAAAAACAAAATTACAGATATAAATGAATGAAACCAGTATGAGTAATCTTGTCCGAAGAGACAAACAATGACAAAATACCGTTATTATCCTGCATCAGCTGGCAGAAAGTAATTTTTGTTCGTATTATTTAATCATATACCATTTCGCAATTGTAGCATTTTAAATTTAACATATCAAACTTTCATTTCGTTTAGTAACTCTTCGGGAATAATTCATTTAAGTTTTACCTCTTTGCAGTCAAACTAAGACCTGTGCAGTCAAACCGCTTTACCTGGGCTCATATCTAGAGAGAAGAGACCTATATCTGGAATTTCGTCCAAATCCGTAACCCTCAAGGTCGTGCCGTTTGGTAGTCAGTTTTACAATTTTATAAGAGTCATTTTATAAATTTTTGTTTTTTAAGTCCTATGCATATCATAAAAGTGTTCACTTTGATTATTCATTGATATCTTTTACATAAAATATTTACAAGAAATGATAGAAATATGCATAGTCACATACTGTATTATATAAGTACTGTATGTGACCATACTGGGTGCAATTTCTGGCATAAAGTGTAAAAAAGATAATCTACGTGAATTGTACCCTGTCCCTGACAAACATTTCTTAAATTTTTAACACATTGACTGCATCACGAAAGTGCAACACAGATGAATACAACTCTATTGTAATATGATAGGATATTTTGTTTCAATTTTATTGCAAAAAACGCTGTTCAAAAGTATCTCTACACATTATTTAATAATATCAAATTGAGTGAATCTTTTGTTTATTATTATTATTTTTTTAAATTACAACCCTAGATATAAAAAGTGCAAATAAAAGTATAGAGGGCTGTGACGACTGTAAAAATAAATTCCAAGGTCTTAAAAAACACCTCTCTGACATTATAGCAAGTCTTAATTGCTCCATCGGTTTTTCTAACGTCTGGGAATAAACTTTATTTTTAAAATTCATTGCATGGCATCATTAAGTCGCGAACTGAATTATAATAGTTATCCTCCCATTTATCTTCCAAGGGATTGCAGGTTAGTAAAAGTATTTTTATTTTTGTAAACTGTTATTACATATATTCAAAACCTGAAGAATTAATGTAAAGAAATGCAATGAAGTAGTTTTTCAAGTCTTAGGCCTAAACGATTGACCTGTGATTACTATTCCCGAAATTGGAGTATTTTTTTTGTTATTCTATCAAATAGTTATTCAAAGTATTACTGCATTCTTCTTGTTTGAAAAATTCTCTGTTATCTTGTGTTTACTCTTTGATCATTTATTAGTAAGAAAATGTTTCACATCAGTTTCTTAAGTTTCGAACGCATTTTTAAATCGGGCGAAAATAATAATATTATTAAGTGCATTCTAAGAGTAAAATTAGCATTAGCAAGTCTTCTTTTTTTTTGTCGTTCATAAGTTTTTATATAGTAATGCAGTGTACACGAGTAAAAAGTAACACCTTTAGTAAACTTGAAAAAAAAAAAAAAAACCCTCCATTTAAAGGATATAGTTACCGGAAATATCAAAACTAAATGTTAAGAAAAACCACTTGAGACGAGAATTTCAATCTAATAAGGTACAAAAATCGTTACTCGGAAAAAGGAGCCACAGACGATAAAAATACAATTTTTTGAAAATTATCTTCTATCCAATTAAAGATAAAAGAACACACCTAAGAATACATTTTTTCAAAAAGTTTATTAGACTAAACTTTTCAATAGCTTTTTAATAGCTGCACAGTATTTTTTTTTGTATTTTTTTAGAGTTCAAATTTATTACAGGAAGTGTTCAGTCAGTAAAACCGATGTACTTAAGTAGGATATGACATATCCAACGATACGTATGGCTTGTTCACTCAAAATTAAAATGCTTTGTTTCTTTGTCTAAGTTCTTAAATCAATGCAAAGTGCTGTAATTAAGCTCTAGAGCTGCGAATCAAAAATGTACGCAAAAGTAGACGATATTACTGAACATTTGTTTGTATAACTGAAAATATTTTAATGTTAGTCATCTTTTACTGTGGTTATTTTTTTAGCGGACATACTTTAACCTGATGTGCTATGTCACAAATCGTTTGTATATTTTTAAGGAAACAGGACCATAAGTAAATATTTTCATTGTAGAGCAACCTGTGATGTTTCACCTCTTAAGTTTTTCTACTTTTCAAATCGATTGCTTATAGGGGAGAGTGGATCCCAGTTGGATTTTGAGGAACTTCCCCCATTTAAAACTAATAATAATCAACAGTTTTACAATACTTAAATAGTATGATATTAATAAATGATTTTTAAAAAATATTTGGTTCCTTTGAATATGTAAAATATGCAAATAAACACAATATAATTAACCAATTTATTATTATCTTCATCGTTCTAGAAACTACAGATGAATCTATTACTGATGTAAAAGATATTTTCATGATCTTATCTAATTCAAATACAATGAAACCTGTGTAAGTGGACCACTTGGGGTGCACTACTTCAGTGGTCAATTTAAACAAGTGGTCAACTTTTTGAGGCTGATTTATATGATGCAGACGTAATTATGTGCCTGAAAATAGCGGTCAACTTCGTTAGGTTGTCAACTTACAAGGGTGGTCAACTTTACAAGTTTTACTGTACGTGTTCAAGAACTTCCAGAACGAAACTAAATATGTCAATGTCATTCATTGTTTCAGTAGCAGATATGAAACTGCTAGATGTGATACAGATATGAATTCGCTGATTAATTTTCACTTAATGAATTTTTTTTTACATTTTCATAATTTTATTTCATGCAAATGGTTTCATTATGTTTTTGAGACTATAATAATATGAGAAAGTGAAATAAAAAAGATAAGTAATTTTTTATAATTTAATAAAAATAATAAAGACTGTACATCGGGGATGGGGCACGGTGACTGCATGTGAATTATTATTATTTTTTTTCAAAATCCGTTGGAAATAGCGTTGCATGTAATAGAATAGACAATAATAATAATAATAATAATAATATTTGGTAATTTTTGCAAGAACATTGTTTTTTTTTTCCTTTTTTCAAAAAACAAATAAATAAATAAATAAATAAAATAAAAAATAAAAAATGAATGAAAAAAAATAAATAAATATGTAATAATATAAATAATAAGTGAAAATTGTTCACTGTACCCTGAACTACCTTTCTAGATACATTTTTCTAAACGTTCTATGTTATTCCTAAGCTGGAAACGTGGGTTAAAACTATATTTTGTATATTGGGCACAAAACTTCTTTTTTTTCCCAAGTTAAAATTTCACTCTCATCATGATTAAAAATTTATAAAACAATTAAAGCAGTAAAAACTTCTAACGTACGGACAGGAGTTCAAAGACCATTTTTAAAAAATTTGGCTGGCGATGGCAACAAAATAGTGGTACTTCGAATACCCATGGAGAGAAGGAAAGAAATAAATAAATAAAACGTCGAAATTTCACTCTCAGTACGATCCTTAATTGATGAAAATAATGCTTTTCAATTTAAAAGTACAATTCAAAATATTTTAATTTTAAAAACACAAAAATTAAATAGCATTTCATAATATAACACTACTTGTTTTTCGGTCTTCTGCTGTAATAGAATTTTCTATTAACCAGTTTAACACTGGTAGCAATAAAACCGCCGAGAAGCAGTTTCTTATCAATGCTACTAGTATTTAGATCGCCTACACGGAATATTCTGCAGTCTGTAAATGATTGCTTTCACGCGAACTGTGGGTTGGGGCAAAGTAAGGTAATAAAGACATAGATCCACAACCCATTCACATGTTTCTGACTCATTCAAATACTTCGGGGCTACAAGGTACCTCTTCATTGCGTGCTCCTAGCAGTGCATAACTACATTTCCATTACTGAAAAGGTGTTCCTCATTTCTGTCACACGGTTCCATTCCTCATTATTCACCGAAGAAGGGCTTGTTTATGCTTTTCACATGACTTATCTCTTTTACACGCTAAAAAAACTTTTACTTTTTTTCCCCTCCTGAAGATACGGTTCTGTATTTTTCTCACGTGATTGCCTTTACGCGCTCTACAGTAAAATTCAAAAAAGTATTTATGCCTAGTTACAGATTTGTACATAATGATGCTCCCCCCCCCCCTATGGTTACTCTTTTCAGCCTACTTTCCAAGTAAAAGTCAGAGAAAGAAGAAAAAAACATGAAAGAAGGTTTTAAAAATATCGCGAAAACCAGAAAAAAAAATCAAAAATAAATAAATTAATTAAATAAACACGAAATATTAAAAAATGCGAAGTAGGTTTTTGAGATTGGGGAAAATGTCTGTCGGTCTTTCCCTATGTCCACTCCCCCCGCAAATAACTTTTGAGTGAACAGTCCGATTCGGACAAACCTTTTTTCGTTCGAAAGATCTCGGCGAGGACACCTCATTCCCATATTTCACTTTCTGATATATAGAAAATATCTTTTCAATTTGAACAATTTTCCGTTCACTTTTGAACAGTTCAAATATCTTAACATTAGCGCCTACGGGAAAATTGGAAGTCAATATAGATTCCGAACTTTAAGGCGAATTTAGGGTAGGGTGGGGCTAGTTGAGCATCGATATATCTCGAAAACTATTTACCATACGTGTATGCATCAAATGGCAGAAAGAAAGAGTTATGGGAGGGGAACTCATTGAACGTTCTTCAATCAGCTCGACAAATGAGTGAACTGTTTGTGCATATAATTTTTTTTTGTGACAAAAAAGTGAAAAACTCATTTGCTGCAAGGATTCGTCTGTATTAGTCCAATGTTATATATTTTCCGTCAGGCAAGTTTTATTCTTTCATAAATTTACTGCACTTTTTATATGTATAGAGATTCTGGGTATAATTCGTACCTTTATTTCGCAATATCACTTTATTTTAAGACTTTTTTTTTTATTTAAGAGCTATTCAGAACTCCTCATGCACCACAAAGTATAACAGGAGGGTTACAAAAGTAAGTAAAATCACAAAAGCTTAAACAAACAAAAAAATATTTTCAGACTTGGTTTGGGAATAGTTGAGCAAGTATTGCTCAACTGACCCTCGCGATTGAAATAAAAGTAGTAATATATTTTTTTGCTTCTATTAGGATGCGGACTTATAAAAGGAAAACTACACGATGTTCTTACACTACTGACGACTTGAATAATGCTGCGAAGGCTGTCAATGATGAGGGGAAAATTGTGAATGCCGCCGCAAAATAATTCGGTATCAAGCAGATGACTTTGAAAAGATTTTTAAAGAAATTAAAAGATGGTGATTCATCAATGGGTTATGCAAAACTGAGGCAAGTTTTTTCTTCCCAACAAGCGGGCTCTATAAAAAAAAATACTTGCTGCAAATGGCATCAATTCATCATGAATATTCTCCAAAAGACGTTCGTTGCCTTGCTTACGAGTGTGCTGTTAAATTTAGCGTTAAAATTCCATCCGCCTGGAATCCAAATCAGACGTCCGGAAAAGATTGGTTTACAAACTTTTAAAAAACGAAATCCGGAGCTATCCATCCAAAAACTAGAACCATTTCAGTTAATTCGAAAAAAAAAAAAAACCTTTAAGTTTTTTAAATTTGTCACTAAAAGATTATAAATAAAGAGTTGATTGTGTGTCAAACAGAAATTTTATTTCATCTCTAGTTATCATTTATCCTATGGTTTGGCTAGACATTATAATTGTTCAACTTGCCCCATGACCTTGCTCAACGTTCCCCATCTATGGGCTACGTTGAGCAAGTTTGACTTTTTTGCATTCCGACAGCTGCAGATCTTAAACATGTGCTTTTAGCAACAAGTAACTATGGACACTTTTAAAAAGTATACATTACTAAGCCATCAGGTTCATAACAATCGATTGAGACTTATCGTTGAGAAGCTATATCCGTTCAAGTGAAAAATTGCTCAACTAGGCCTGCCTTACCCTACTTCAAACAAATTTTGTTGGAAATAGTTCTCGACGAACAACTGTTGACTCCGACTCTAAGAGTTTTGGGACACCTGACTCTGTCTCCGACTCCTATGCCCGAAAATTAATCGAACTCCGACTCTGACTTCGTAGCTTTGGTAAAAATGCATACACGTAGGAAAAACGACTGATTCTGACCCTCGAAAATTTGACTCCGACTCCACAAACATTGGCAGAGTTACAGGCTTTAAGGGAAAATGACCGATTCCAACTCCGAGTCTTTGAATTAAAAACCTTCAGCCTCCCGAATCTGAATCTTTTGTCCCAAAACGAGATCGACTCCGACTCCAACGCCATGTTTTTTACATTGAAATAATTATTGTTGATATGAATTGTTTTTATTTTCACGCTAAAGTTTTAATTTATGTATTCAGTGTTTGGTGAGAAATCCGGAGTCCTTTATGTTTCTATGTAAAGATATGCGCAGACGAATTTTATTTATTTATTTTTTGATGATGAAAATTATTTCTTTTAGTTGACATTTTGTCCTTTTTTATTTATTTTGAAAGTACGTTAATTGTTTTTTGGCTACAGGGGAAATGCAAACATTTTTTTGTTGATATGATGTATTTATTTTAATGAGCTTATTAATTTTAATTTTTTTTTTTTTTGAAAGCGGTTTAAGATTTTTTTTAACGGAAAAATGAGCATTAGCTGCTTTGTTTAAAAGATGCGGCTAATTTATATGTTCGTTTACTATTTTTTTACCCATCAAATTCTTTAGATGAGTAAGGCATATTTTATTCCTAGAAATCAGCTTAAAATATTAAAATATTATGTTAGAAATAATTCGCGATTTTAGCTATTTTTGAGAGTATTGATCAGAAAAACTAGAAAGTCGATATTGGTACACTGTAAAAAAAATTCGGAAACATTTCTGAGTATATCGTGCAGCTGCGGTTCATGAAATTTTCAAAAACGTTTCTGAGTATTTTGGAATTCTCTTTCTGTAATGTCCGGAAACGTGTCTGAGTATTTCGGAATCCTCTTTCTGTAATGTCCAGAAACGTGTCTGAGTATTTCGGAATCCTCTTTCTATAATTTCCAGAAATGTTTCTGAGTATTTTGGAATCCTCTTTCTGTAATTTTCAGAAACGTTTCTGAGTATTTCGGAATCCTCTTTCCGTAATTTCCAGAAATGTTTCTGAGTATTCTGTGCAGCTGTGGTTCATGAAAGTTTCGAAAACGTTTCCGAGTATTTCGGAATTCTCCAAACATTTTTCAAAAACGTTTCTGAGAATTTCGGAATCCTTTTACCGTGATTTTTTCTAAAAAATAATTCTTTACTATAGTATTGCATGCCATATCAGTTTCAATTCTTTCATATCTAAGAGCAATGAAACAAGCAATTTTAGAATCATTCGTGGATTTTTTTTTCTGAATTTCTAATGACAAATAGCAAGGTTAACAGCATAACATATGCACAGTTATAAATTTTTGAAAATTTATGAAATAATATAGTAGTTTCATTCATAATCACAAAATCGTCGGGGGAGGGAAGGGGAGTACTTTCTCAAAAGTGGGATTGTTTGTTAAACAATATTAAACTTCAGTTTTTCTCTCCATATTTTCAAGACAAAATTATCAACATATTGTATTTTTAATGCGGAACTTAAAAACATATCTTGTATCAAACTTGATAGCTTTTATTTTCGGATAAAATTTGACAGAACTTACTTACACTTTGCGTTCCGAAATTCGTTCACGTTAAGTCAATTTCTTTGACGAACAAAGTGTACCGAAAAGTACCAACAGAGAAATTGATGAATTTAAATATGACACCAAAGTCCCCCTGCTGGAACCATTCGGGTTTATTCTTCTGTTCTTGCCCTTTTCCAGTTTATCACAAATATAGATACTTAATCAAAATAGGTTACTGATTTTATTTTTAGAGTGTGCGCAAAATGCATTATATATTTTATTTATTAAAACATTGAACTCTATTACATGATTATTCCATTTCATATATACGAGAGTCCCCCCCACACCATAAGAGTGATGGTGCACCCATAAAATGATATAAAGCCCCCCCTTAAAAAAAAGCAACCCCTTGAAAATGTCAATGGCACAGTCTGCGTGATGAACGCCCCTCGTCTTCTCACCATATGTGCATTGCATATTAATAACATAGTATATTTAAAAACTGATCACTTTTAAAACGATGACATGAAATAATATTACTTTTTATTTCGGCATGTAAATGCAGCTGTTCCATTTTTGCCACTGACTCATTCCTCCTGACTGTCCTACATTAAACTAGTATATCCACGAAGGAAATGTTATTTTCGGAACTAATGTCAAGGAATTTTTTTATTGTTAACCACATTAAACAAAATGAATAAGCAGATGAATTAATTTCATAACTATGTTCTTACTAATAGATAACATGGTCATTTTCTAATGGTATAAATATTTTTAAATGAATGAATAAATTATAATAAAAAAAGATAAATTATACCGGCACATTTTTTGTGGAGCATATTACAATACTAGAAAATATTTGCATTACCATATTTCTAATGAATTAAACAATTGATTTTTTTTTCTTTTTGAACCAAAATGTATGTACATCCAAGTATTTTGAAATAACTTTTCTGTGATTGCTTCTCAAATATAAATCTTATTTCTTTTGTGTAATTAATCAGTTTCAGTTGGTTACAACAAATAGTACACCGCGCACATAGGTATGTAGGATAACTTTAAATTAATTCGATAAATCCAAAAACAGTTACAATTGGAGCCTCATCAAATGCAAATCAACAAAAATATAAATGTATATAACAACATGTTTTAAAATATTCATTAATACTTACAAGTGAACATGAGCGGAAGAAAATATAAGTACCTCCATTACAACTGAATAAGTAATCCAAAGGGTTTCGTTTCATTAAGTATAAACACGGGTATTGAAACTATTCACGCTTGAACACACAATATATATCTAATTATGGTCGCATTGGAAATTGTAAAGAAGCAAAAGGTTATTAACTAACTTAATAGCTGCGTACATCGTCTAAAGGGCAGTCCAAAATGCAAAGGCGTAAAATTAGTTTCGACACATTTTACTACTCTCTAGACATGAAATAACAAGCAATCTAATGCAAAACAGTTGCTGACTGCAGCAACCATAGATAAGAAAAAAAGAAGTTCTCGTTATTTCCGACTCATTGGCGCCTGTGTTGGAAGGATGAAATAGGTTTCGAAGCGTTGCGTCATCACTTCCGCTTCTAGATCTCTTGAAATAACAAAAAGCTTTCTGAATATTGAGGAGTTCGCTACTGGATGAAGGATTCCTACTATTTCGGAAACGTTTCTGATATATCCAGAAACGTTTCCGAAATTTGTTACAGTGTATATGGAAAAGTAGGCTCGTTTAGTTCTGGACGAAACTTCTTTTTATAATTAGGAGTACCAGATTAAATCATGGCCACATTGAGCACGGGTCAATAGCAGCAAATTTGTAGCCGAAGTTTCTAAAAAATAATTAGTTTCATGTCACACAAAATTAACATGGGATCACTAGGTCTAGAAAAAAAAAATCCATAAAATTTTAATATTTTTCACAAATTTTAATGCTAGTCCAATTGTATCATTATTACCTTCTAAAAATAGTGACAGACATTTTTAGCATTAATACCTTATAGCAACCTGGAAAAATTTAAAGTTGTCCTAAAAATTATAAATTGTAATACTAACACAGAGATAAAATAATAAGATGTACAGAGACAGACAAAAAATGCAGGATATTAGAAGCCAAAAAAAAAAAAAAAAAAAGCACTTATGGCGTCAAACGAACTGTTTCTCAGAGTTTATAGGGAAATTTAGTGGAATAGGACTTTTGAAAGATTCTCTTCCTAAAAAAACCACGTCACCAAAAATTTTTTTAAGTACCCCTCGATTTGTCGAATTCTGAAGATGTAGGGGAATGTGGGGCAAAGTGAAATAGTGAAATATTTACTCTGCTTTTAGCACCACTTATCTAGTAATATTTTAACTATGTAGCAACACATGTAGTCTACTTTGGTAAGGAAAAAATTACCTCTAAAAATCAAAGATCATGGGGAAAAAATGGAATTTCCAAAACTTGATACTCGTATTGCAATAGTTTATTGTAAGTCAAAGATTATTTTTGTTTTTATTAAATGATAACGTCCATGTTATTAACATTGTATATATTAGTTGAGATCCACTAATATTCAGTGCAGTATTTATTTGTTTAATATTAGGTTTATTTATGTTTTAAATGCTTTGTACACTCAAGTGCATGCGAGGCAAAGTGAAATACCTTATTTCATTTTCTTATTCAATCTTTTATCAAATTACTTACACACTCACTTATTATTTCATTTACATTCCTTCATTTAATAAATTCTATATTTATTCATTCATTCGCATATTTTTCTTGTTATTTCGATATTTTATCAAATGATTTCTGTTTTCTCATCCATCAATTTATTTATTTATTTATTTATTCGTTTGTTGTTTCATTTTCTTTTCATTTAGACATTCATTTTTTATTCTCTCATTTATTGCTCAAAAATATATTTTATAAGTGAATAGGAAATATTACATTATAAAAATATTTATCTTCTTTTACTTTGCCTCATTAAAAAACCGGAAAAAATCCATCCCTTTTTTTGGAGGTACATATTTACTGCAAAAAAATAAATATTAATGTTTCAATACAAGTTTATTGTAAAATATAATACTCTTTCTTATTGTACCGTAATTTTCAGAACAAATTTACACCTTATTCGTTTCGAAAAAAGTTTTATCTTAACTATTACACTGTGCCCCACATTTCCCTTCATCAACAAATTTGGCCTGATTGTGTCATTTTATAAGCATCAAAGTGCTTTATTACGTTATAATTATAAGCGGAACGGTGCACCATATACAGTTTGTGCCCAGTCTCTTAAAAAGATATAGTCAGTCTCTGATAATTAGAATTAGTTGCATTAGTTTACAGGTTTTCCAGAGGAAAAAATAACGAAGTTATTCGTTCCAGTTTAGTTTCAGAGTGCGCAAAAAACAAACAGCCCTAAAAAGTTAATACAATTTATCACAACAAAATTCTTTCACCGTAAAAGAAAACGGATAAAGGAAATTCCAACGCAAATCTCTTTTCAGTTTAAACCGTTTACTTTTTCAAATAGATATTTCTTTCCCCAATTTCAGCGCTTTGTTTGGACCCTTGACTGACAAGAAAGCTTAGCTGTCGAGGCTTATGCAGTCGAATCCAAATGCTGAAAAAATAATAGTTAAAAAAAATATTGGGAAAATAGGCAGTATATATATATATATATATATATATATATATATATATATATATATATATATATATATATATATATATGCTGCCTATTTTCCCAATATTTGAAATGGACAAAAGAAGAAAATGCATTGCTTTAGTTTGGAGCATAAAAAATAAGAAAAAGAAAAAAAAATCTGTTGAAAAGACGGAAACAAAAGACGAAGAAAATTTCTGATGTTTTAATCTTTATTTATGGAGTATTAGCTAGCGCACACGGATAAGAACAAAAAAAGCATTCTATTTTCTTCGGCCTCATTCTACTGAAGAACCACACATTTTTGGTGATGAAGCAATGGAAATAATCGTAAAAATACTGGTCATCGAAAAGGAATTCAAGGAGAAAAAAAAATAGTGAAGAAAAACTATATCCCACAACTCAGACTCAAATGAAAATCCATGTAGGCGAATTTAACACCTCGATTGTATCTGGGCAACTTTGTGAGTAAAAGTTTTTTTTTTTTCCTTTTCATCTTCCATTTTACGATCTAACCTCCTTTACGACTTCGTCACAGTCACGTGATATTCGGTAGATTATCCGAAGTTTTCGAATGGCGATCACGGAATACTCTGTAGCACATTTCAAACGGAATATCGTATAAATTCCGATAAAAATACCACTCCTTATTCTTACCCAAGTTTTCGGACGGAGAAATATAATGTGAAGCTTTCAAACATTTTCTGAATCCATGCGTCATTTCCCGAATGCTATTTCTGCAGCTGTTCGAGTTGCTCTTGATATAAATTCTAAAATAAGGAATAGAGGCTAGTGTGTGTGATAAAATGTTTTGAAAAGTTTCGCAATTTCTTCTGAAATAATATTAGTTTAAACAATTTATTTTTGCAGTAAAAAGAGTATTAATTTTTTTATGAAAACACTACAGTTTCGGATTCAGAAAAAAATATATTAGAAGGAGATTTATTCGCATGAAAAGGAAATATTTTTAACGTTTTTAAGGAAAAAATTAAATTATTTTTGAAATAAAATAGTGTGATTTATTTATTTTTTTTTTTGACATTCGATGAAATTATAATTGATACGTTGCATTTTTTTCTGGGTAAAAATAATTGTGTGGCAAAAGAATTAAACAAGGAAAAACATAAACAAAAAATAATACAGTGTAACCCCGATATAACGATTGTCAAAGGACGGGAAAATTATCGTGAAATCGAAGAGAAAATACATTAAATACAGTTAAATTTGGACTAGTTAAATGCGTCATTAAATCGAGGAAATCGTTAAATCGAGTATCGTTAAATCGAAGCTATACTGTATTACATTTGGAAAAAAAATACTTCACAAATCCACATTAACGTAAAATCTGTAGAAGCTGCAGATATGTACAAGTTAGCTAAAAACGCAAAACCGATCGAAAAACATACCAACTTCAATCTAACATGACCCCGATCCCTATTATGAACCCCAAAATCTACAGAATTAGAGGTCGTATCATTACAGCAAATCATTCTCCAGACCAGATTTCATTATCAGAACTCATATCACCTTCCCAAACACCTCTCATTAAATTGGCTTCTGCAAACTAGCCCAACCCAATATTAGTAAATTAGCTTGTTCGTTGCCCATATCTGTGTCCAGTTCTGAACGAGACGACTCATGAGTTGGTTTATGAAATTCTACAGAGTGCAGTTGACAGATGAGATTATGTACTGCTTTGAACCACGTAGGTTAATTTTTTGATGCTTTATACTTTTGCAATTTATTTCACTTGAAAAAGAATTTCAGAAGGCTTGATTCAAGTTTGATTAAAGTGAAAAATCAACGCAAATAACTCACAATTCTGAAGAAAATGCAGTACATAGCTATTTCAAGCCTACAATAGAGCTTTTTCATTCAGTGCAAAAAACTTAACCACACAACAAGAAAGTGAGAACTGAACGTCATCACGTGGATATCGGTATATATACCAAATGGATCAACCAATAGGATTGTTGGACACTGCTGGCAAGGTTATAATATAAGTTTTCTCATTTTCATTGCATAAAATAAGTTGGCCACGCTGTAACCATATCATTTTATAATATGATAATTCTGAACTTTCTGTTTGGAAGTAGTCTCAAATGGTAATTTGAAGTTACTGAAATCTCTCGCCCCTACAATGTAATATTTTATACTCTATAACAATTTATGAACCTTTTATTACATTATAAAACAAAAATGAAATGTTTTTGAATGGATAGATGCACTAACTTTATGGTTCATAGGGGCATTACTTTAGTGAAAAATTTGTTTAACGTAACGTTTCTCACATGGTTTGAAGTTACCCCAAGTGGGAGCATTACTTTGAAGCAGGTTAACAATTCATTTTAAACAGATTTCATAATTATTATCAGTAGCGCCGGGTTTTAAAACTCAGTGGGGATGCTGAATCATTGAATCTAAAATTGGTCTACTGGTAGGTTAATCATTCTTTATGGAGAAACTATTAGTGCGACTGTTGAGTCAAAGGATCATAATAGCCTATTTTGTTCTTTGATTAGTGTTACACAGAATAAATAGTGAAGTAAATCAGTTCGCAAAACCAAAACTACAAGAGAAAAAGTTTTAAAAGTCTGCGATAAGGAGTGAAATTTCAAAATCTAATTTTTGAAAAAAGGTGTTTTATGGTTTTTTTCTCAAAACGAGAAAAACCTAGTAGTAAACATCAAATACTGGTTGGTTATTCATATTTTAACTCCACAGGAACGTTTCTTTACAATGAGGGCAAATAAAAAAACCAACATAATGATAAAAAGAAACTATATTTTTATGGAGAAACAATAAGTGCGACTTGAGTTAAAGTATCAAAATAGCCTAGTTTGGTCTTTGAGTAGTGCTGAACAGAAAAAATAGTGAAGTAAATCAGTTCACAAAACAAAATACTATGCGAGAAAAATAAATTTTTTAAACAACCAAGTTGAACATTTATGAAAAACAAAATAGGTTTAAAGTCTTTAACTCTGAGTCAATAAAATATTGTTTCTACAAATAATCCATGGTGTGATGAGAATATTTGCTACGGTATTATCAAGGTTCAGTTTTTTGTGCGGGTGTCAAATACTCCAACAAATATTTTGGGAGTGCTCGAGAGAAAAATAACCGCAGTACCACAGCAGCTCTGGAGCTTTCATCCCTAATTATCATTCCGTCACATTGGATAACTATAGAATTATTTTTGGATACAATACTTTGAGTTTTTCGTTAATTGTATGCCAATATATGCAATAACGCTATTGAAACAAGAGTGGAGCAAGTAAAAATGGAGAAATTGTGGATTAAAGTTAACTTAGTAGACTGCGTGTCAAACACCATCATCATTTGTTTGTCAGGTTTTGTAGAGCATTGCACATGCAATTTTTTGAAAACATTAACTTACGTGGAGGACGTGAATATGCTTCCCCTAGAAGCTCTAATTTGCATATATCACAACAACAATAGGGGCTGAGGTAGAAAGACTACATAATGTAACTTTTTAAAAATGCATTTAGGAAGTAATTTCCCAAGAATTAAAAAAAATCATAACGACTGAAAAAATAAAAATTTGACGTAAGAGGATGATTTCGACACAAGGGCTACGAATCTGATGTTATAATTTTTTTAAAATGTCCTCTCTGTCCTCCACACTTTGTAACAAAATTTCACATTTTACCATACCTCTACCATTGCCCTTGTCACATGTCTTGTAAGTCACTTGTGTGAAAGTTTTAAATGTCAGTAACATACGTTCAAAATTTCGACTTATCCAATTGAAAATTAACTTGTAAAGTTATCTGATACCAAAGAAAGTAACAACTTGTTTTTAAAAATGTATTGTGGCACTTGCAATTATAAATTTTACTACTCACTTTAGAGGTCTTCAATGCATTTGTAGGAAGAGCTGCCTTACCTGGAACAAAAAGAAAAGTATATTACTGAAGTTGTAAAATATGTTTTCATGAGGTTGCGAAATATTTCGGGAATAAAAAGTGATACAGTAAAAACATTAAAATAACCTAAAATAAAAATTACATCGCTTTAAAACAAATCTAAAGTATTTTTTTTTCCTTTTCTATGTATTTTACCCCAGCACAAAACGAAGGTGATGAAAAACCGATGTCTGTAATTTTGCAATACATATAAAAATAGTCTATTTCAGTAGATTCTCCTTTTTATCAGAAAAGCCCAATTTTTTAGTGTTTCATACAATATTCTTAAATCCTGGCGGTGCAATCTAAAACGATGCTAATTGAATGGCTAGAAAACAGTTATTCCCTGCAATATAACATTGAATAATTATTATTTAATTGGCTAGTAAACAGTAACTCGTTGCAATATATAGCATTGAATAATTGTTATTTAATCGGCTAGTTAATTGCTACTCGTTGCAATATAACATTGAATTATTGTTATTTAATCGGCTATTAAGCAGTTACCCGTTGCATTATAACATCGAATAATTGTTATTCAATCGGCTAGTAAGCAGTTACTCGTTGCAATATAACATTGAATAATTGTTATTGAATCAGCTAGTAAAGTTACTCGTTGCAATATATAGCATTGAATAATTATTATTTAATCGACTAATTAACTGCTACTCGTTGCACATTGAACTATATGCAATAACATTGAATTATTGTTATTTAATCGAATAATAAACAGTTACTCGTTACACTATGATATTGAATAACTGATACTTAATCAGATAGTAAGCAGTTTCTCGTTTCATTATAACATTGAATAATTGTAGTTAAATTCAGTAAGTTACCGCCCTATAGCCAGGGCTAAGGCAGAAATACATGAAATACACCGCCAGCTCAGTCAATTCCAGCCGAGGACTGCAGTTTCGTGCTTATTAGCACTCATCAGCCCGGCATAGGAGTGACTGAGCTGGAGGTGGAAAACCTCTTAAGGAAGCCAAGAGTGCCAAACAAACTGGTAGCTAATACCACTGACCAGACGAGTGACCGAAACACTGGTTCGGTTCAACTCGAATTTTGAAGGCAAAGGCAGGTATATTCAATGAATATACCTGCCTTTGCCTTCAAAATTCGAGTTGAAATAGTTAAATGCTGAAACTAGGCTGAAGTTCATATCTGTACATTATTCAGGTACGCCTTGAACTTAAAACTTTTTAGTAAAGGGGGAAATTCTAATTTTACAGAATGATCCTCCAAGTTTTACCCAAACAATAAAATACTAACCTACACGTACCTATATTTTATGAGGATCATTTTATAAAAGCAACATTTTTCCCGAATTTGCGGAATCGTCTGACAAAATTTGACGAATTAAGTCATGTTCACTAACCTCGGGCGGCCCTGACTGTGGCTTTCGCTAGTTGGAAGTGCGAAAGCTGTAGTTTCAATGCACTTCCATTTCATGCAAGAAAAGGTGTACAATATTAATCATTTTATATTGATTAATGTATTTCTTTTTCTAAAAAAGTGTGTGATACTCCAAAACATTTTTTAGACTATTATTTTATTCTGAATTGGGTCTAAAATCATCTCATTGATAAAAAGAAAAGAGGAAACTAACTAAAATGATGAACAGGGGTAACACGAAGTTATTTTTTGTCAAACCTTGTGCCTTTTATTTAGTTGATTTCGAATGTAAGAGCTGCAAATTTTATTTTTATTTTTTTTTTAAATATTCGACTAAGATTAATATCATTTGTCATGTAAGAAATTTTCATGCTTTGAAGATTGGAAATAATGATGCATGATTCTTGCTGTCTCATTCATTTTCAGAAATCCGACATCACAACAACCAACAAAGATATCTGTCATTCGGATTTATTACCAACACATTAAGAAGATGAAAAGTTCCTCGATATCTCAGCTTTCCCCAACTGACGGAATGCCTTTCAAAGATATAAATAAACTACAATTACTCATACTTATCTGTTTAAAGATGCATAAATTTAAATGTACTATCACTAGTAATTAAGTTGAAAGTCGAAGTAAATTATGAAGTGTCCTATAAATCAAGAAGCGGGTTGCTCATCATCTGTGTCGACAATGGCATATTCGAACTATTAACACCAGCTTTGTCCAGAAAGCTATTCATTTATAATTGTGTGATGGACTAATGAATATTGATGGAGTAATATTAACAGCAATTAGCCTGTTGTAGATTTTGCAGGATGGATGCATTAATGTAGTGACTATAGTTTCGTTTGCATCAATGTAACATCAACGATAGGCATGGAGACTGCATCGAATATTGTAACAATTTGGTCAGATTTTATCACTGAGTTCGATATTATAATCTAGGACGATTTCGGGAAACGGAAATAATTTAGATAGTTTAGAGTATATTATGAAATATCATTAGAACTGATACGTTGAAATTTATTCGCCATGGCATAATTGTGACTGTAACAGTAGACAAGCACAAGCTTAGAACCAGATCACTTCCCCATAAAAACTGGTGTAGCAATTTTCCTGCCCAATGAGTTTGGAGTGAGCTTTTTGAGCGAAGACAGTATCGGTTTATATGCTCAACCACTTAGGTTCTGTCACTCTTGTTACTATCTTCGTAGCATATGTCAAAATAGTTAAGGTAGGCGAACACCCTAAATGATTTTTCTTCAATATTCAATGCACTTTTTAAAAACTTTATACGATTATAAAATATGGCATAAATAACACATTTTGACTACTTATTTGTTGAAAAGAAATTTTTGAGAGTTTTTTTTAATAAAAAAAGTCGCATTTCTAGCAAAAAACTACCATTTCCTTAGCACTTCTAGTTCATTCACTTTTTCATAATTTTGAAAACTTTTTGTGTCTATCTCTTTGTTAGATACAAGAGTGATATGACCCTCCAATTTGGAAATTATTAACTAAAAACAGGTTTTATAGGTATTTCCCGCAAAAAACGTGTTTTTGCCTCCTCAGTTTAATTGATCATTATTTCAAAACCACATATAACTTTTTGAGGTTTATATCACAGTAATGTGTCCAATTACCATGCATGTATGTAAAGTTTCAAATCTGAGAAAATCAAGAAAGAAAAAGTAAATTTCAGGTATAAGCAGTGCATTTGAGTTCAGTAAATTTCTTCTAGTTTTCTCAATAATTCACCGATTTAAAAAATAATTGCGGATTTAGAAAAAAGAATACAGGAATTCTCTAAATTTCTCAAAATCTCAAAATCGATTTTTTTTTTCGAAAATTAGGGTGTTCACCTACTTTTTAAGAGCTTAAATTCCTGTTGAACTAAGTAATGACTAATACGTGTCATAACTACTTAAAAAAGAACTACACGAATATTGTAATAATGACAAAAGATTAAATAGGTAGCAATCGAAAAAGCATGTTGATCTATCTTTCTGACTCAAAAGTAATTTACCTTTGTGGCCCCGTTATCGAGATTTAACGTCTTAAAAACTGCCAAAACTTTAAGGAAACTGCCAAATTTTAAGGTTTGGCGAGAAATTGAAAACACGACGCAATTTCACCGTCCGTATGCAGCAGGACATCCTCCTGCAAAGCGTGTAAAATATTTTACTGCTCAACGAAGCTCGCTAAATTTGACGATTTTTTTTCACTTTTAATTATAGTTTAATACTTGACACAAGAGCCATTCTGTCTAACAAATTTGTGCAACAAGATGAACTTTCAGAGACATTATTGCTGAGTTAAGAACTATTTTTTGACTCTGAGATATAACAATAGGTTCATATAGCGATTTGATATTAGTCTACAACCATTGAAAAATTGCTTTTGGTATATACAGATTTATTTTTGAGAACTACTTGATAGATCACATATTGTAAAGGATTCGAAACTTTAGTGCGAAGCAGATAAATTTTGAAAAGCTTATCCTACAGAGAACCACTTCAGTTTATGCGCATTGGAAAATGTCACATACTTCAACATCTAGAAAAAAAGGGGGGGGGGGGTTAAGGGAACTACCATCAAATATTAAGCTAAAAAATACATGAACACACACATTTCTTTTTTCCGAATTGCCTTCATACTCTAAGCAAACCGAAATATTACAGTTAAAAAGCCAACCTGGAACTTGATCTAGCTTCATGACCAGAAATTATCCATGGCAAAATATTCTTCTAACGATAAAAATAAACAAATCGTAAGAGTATCACGACTCATCCTACATCAGCCAGAGAGTCACCAGTGAGTCCTGACTAGCTGGGTGAAAAGCACTGTGCTAGTCACTGTGCACACTATTGCTCTGAGACTATCCTCTGAGAGATACATTTAAATATGATTTTAATGAATCTTTTCCCAATGTTGTCTCCAGACATAAATATTTTTAATTTGCGTTTCGAAATTTTTCTCTCACATGTTCATACATTTATTTTCTTTATAAATGGAAAAAAAAAAGCAAAAAAGAAAAGTTTCTACATGGGAAGGTTTGAACTTACATCAGAGTATACTAAATCAATATTACAAGCAAAGAAACGTATACTTGTTAATCTTTCTCTGACAAGCATGTCTGAAGCAGTTCTGGTCTACATTTCATTGAGTTACATATGAGGCAGTGAAAAGCAAAGGGATGTAAGTGGACATTTTCAAGTTTTGAGTAAAACGCGTTTAAAGATAACATCCTAGGTAAGCGTTCATTGATTTTTTTCTAAATCATGCTGTATAGCAGCAACTACCAGGGCTGCTAGTACCATCTCTTGCCCCAAGACAGAGGAGAGGTTCACCTACCATGTGAACTGGTTATCTCCAAATTTTCATTTTGCCACTTACATCCCTTTGCTTCTCACTGCCTCATATGATGTCGATTTGGCCAAGTAAAATTTCGAGTCTAAATTCATTCGGTTCTGAATATCTCAGTCATTATTCATCCTGCAATTTCAGTGACTAGTCGTTTCAGTTCACCAATTCCACGAACGTTTGTTGCGTATATCCGATCTATGACAATCCCTCAAAGGAGAGAAAATAGGGGTGTTATATCGGGTGATCGTTCAGGTAAAGACTTGGTTGTTTAGCAGTAAGTTATCGCCCCTAACTACATGCAATATACCAGACAGTCCGGTTAACATCCAGAGACTGCAGTTTCGTCCTTGTTTGGACTCAACAGCCTGTAAGAGTGAATAACCAAGAAGCAGGCAGATGTCATCTCATTGAAGCTGAGAGCGCCAGCAAACTGGTAGATACAGTAACTATCTCATTTCACCTTGACAAATACGAGTACATCAATGAAGAAAGGTTTCCTGCAGGTTTTGAACAATAGTGTTCCAACTGGTGATGCCCAATCGTGCTATTGATGATATTTCATATGAGTTCCCTCATCAACGCCCTTCTTTTACACTTTTTTTTTCAGTATTTATTTAAAAGTTTACTTTCTACTTGATTTTGATGATTGGGATATTTTTACGATACGTTAAGCCTTCTATCATATTGTCTTTATGTTTAAAAGAAAACTTTCGGAAAATAAACATGCAGCAATGTTAACGAATAACTATCTAGTGGATAAGTTAATGTACCTGTTGAATGCTGTTGGTCACATAAAAAATGGTTGACCTTTATTATTTTTGTAAAGTATACTAACCACCTATAAACAGTTGTAAGCATCTAATTTCTAGTGATCTTATATCGTAGTACTTCACCTGATTATTATGATAGTATTAAATATTTTTGCAAGTTTCATAAATATGTGCTAGTTTTTCTAATTTATTTATAACAGTTTCAGAAATTTCTGAAGCATAACTTTGTACACTTTTCATCCAAAAAATGCTATCCTTTACTTGGACCTGCTTTTATCTCCGTTATACCAAGTTTCATGCATAATTAATCACATAAACAGGAAATAACCAGTCTGAGGAATAAATATACCAGCTCTAGAATTAATGAGAATTCTGGAAGATTCATTTCATAGCATTTAATTCCATGCCATTTCTGCTGATAAATAAACTAGAATTCGCAACATTTATCTATTAATGATGCATACATTTTAATTTCTAATCATTTGTTATCAGGTTGAATCGCAGAGGCCATTTCAAACGCCGTCTTCTAACTTAGAGAAGATTTGCTGAGAACTTAATGGAAAATGGCGCTGTCTTCTCATTTCAGTGAAGCATATTTGCATGAAACTTTAACGAGAATTCAAACAAGCACCGAAGATAATGATATTGCGTTAGTAATTAGGGAACTCATACCATAAATAAAAATTGATTTAATAAAAATCGTATTACATTTTCATGTAAGAACAAAATATTTATGGGTTTTGCTGAGGTTTTAATTAAAAATTGATCTTGGTAATTCCGGAGTTAAGAAGCGAGATATGTAAACATCATAAGCCAGCTGTTACTGAAAGAAACAATGTCCTACTTTCTAGTGTCTCCAAAATAGAGGAAAAAGGAAAAGAAAATAAATAAATAAATATGCTGATAAAACTGTCTCAAAACAAAAATGAATAAGTAGCTAAAGAACTTTATAAAAGTAAATTAAGATAAATTCTTGATTCTTCGCATTTCCAGTTATGCTTCGTCACACATCAATTCGAAAGAAATTATTGAAATTCAACGGAATACGACGAAAATTTAAACATGAAAAGGGAAAACGTAAATCTTAAAAGCAAGTTCATCAGAAATAAATAAATACCTTTGTGCGGAAAAGTAAATGGTGATCAACACGTTTTGATGCACAAAATTAGCAAATTACTGCGTACACGCGTTCAGAGATTTCAGGGAACCTCTTTTACAATGCAAATTGTAGGTTTTCTGATGAAAAAAGACATCCAGTAAAAGGATACTGAATGTCTTTTCATCCAAAAGTTCACAATTTGCATTGAAAAAGATGTTGCTTAAAACCTCGAAACACGTGTATGCTTCATCCAAAAGCTCACTATTTGCATTGAAATTAGAGGTTCCAGGAAACCTCGAAACACGTGTATATCTACGAATTTTGTGCGTCAAAACGTTGTTGATGATCATTTACAAGTTCATCAGTTTCAATCATCTCAGTCTCAGTTCTTGGGGTTCAGAGCCATCTGAATCAATAAAATAAAGTATTTTAAAAATATGTAGTGAAAGCCCGCAACAATTATGGCGGTTATCGTACTTTAAACCAGTCTTTCTCAACTTTTTTGGTGATTCCATTGTGGCATGAAAAAGTTTAACTTGAAATGAATTTAGTAACAAATAAATTGAGTTAGAATCGAAATTTTTTCGCTATTTGGTGCGTAATATAGCTAACAAATAATCTTTGAATTATCCTGAAAAACAATACATCAAAGTCCAAAACATTGCTTTCTTTTTAAGCACTTTTATTATGCTTCTCATGTCTGTCACAGAAAAATTTGAGGTCAGCTTTTGCTTATATCTCAGCAACTAGAGCACTTAGAGATTTTAGAATTTCACTAAATGATTTGCTTAATCTTAAGGTACAATATAACGCTAAAAAATTAAGTTTTAAAATGAAATTATTATTTTCGGTTACGATTGAAAACAGTATATTTCATATAATTTCCCCATTAAATGATTAAATATAAAGCCCATTGTTTTCAAAAATGTTTTGCCTTACAACAGTAATATTAATAGTAGTCATAATGAACATTTTGAATGAAGGCTTCTCTGGAGCAAACATGAAATGTTTTCACTACCATTGCTCTCGTACGGTTTTTATCCTCATCTTTGCCAATAATCGATAGAGACATATTATGAACTTCATCATGAGTAACTTGTAGGTTGTGAAACACAAATTAGTTTGGGAAACCTTTAATATTTAAATGGTTTTAATACAATTAGCACACAAATAAATCCTAGCGAGGAACAAGGATTAAATTTTAGTGCCCAATTGCTTAAAGTTTTCGACACGTATATAGGCTTTTTTCTCTTTTTAGGCTTTTTAATATGGAGCATTACGAAAAAAAAAGTGAAGTTTCGTGATGGTAGCACCATACTATTTCTAAAATACATTTACACTAAAAAGAATAAAATTACAGATTTTTTTTTAAAGAATACTAAGCACTTTTCATAATGCACTTAAAAGGAAAAAATACATTTTTTTGGGGCAGAATGGATAAGTTATGTATTCCTGTCGTTTTCAATTATTCCAAGACAATGACACAACAAACGAAGAAAAGTGCGGCTCAATTCAAGTAGAGAATTTCGCATCATTATATTATCTTATCATAAATTTAAGTGTTGAAACATGCATTTTCTGGAAAGCTTGGTTTCAAATGACTTGAGCCGCATTTTTCTTCCTCTGTGGTGTCATTTTCTTGGAATGATCGAAAACTATAGGACCACTTTAATTGTCCATTCTGCCCCAAAAAAGTTTTTTTGTCCATTTGAGTGCATTACGAAAAGTGCTTAGTATTTTAAATCTTTTTTTATTATTAACGTTTGTAAGTCATCACATTTACCCTTTAATTTGGGGCACGTGTAGTTTGAATTCGGGCAAGTTTGAAGCTTTTTTTCTTCCACTTTTACAAATAAGGGAAAATGTGATTTATTTGAAACTATTATTAGGTAAATTCAATATTTTACAGGACATTTGAAATGATAAAAAACTTTTCAAACATTTATCAATAAGCACTTTAGTTACTTAACTTTTCAATAAGCAAGCAATCACAGTTGTAATTACACGAAAAGGAAATAAATAAAAAAGTAGAACGTGTAAATCAAATTCAAGCTTACATTTTGTGGAAAAAACACCATCGTCCTTCATTCACATTAACAGCCCTATTAAAATTGGACTTAAGTCGCATGCTATTTTTATTTGAATTTGGTAAAACTTCAGAAATACTTGCAAACGGAATGAAAGAAATATCTTCATCTTGGAGTAGGAATTGCTTTAGCTCCCATTAGTTCGTTTTCATCATGGGATACTTCTAAGAAAACAAAAACATTTTTTGCCATTTGGGTTGGCCCCAAAAATAGTGTTGTCTCTAGTCCAGGGTCTAGTCGACGTATTCAGTAATCAGGCCCTGCCTACGATACTTTAAAAAGAAAATTTTATGCTTCTTTAAGTGACCTTGAACCCATACGATACAATCTCATTTCAAGCTCTTTTTTTCGAATATATATATATATATATATATATATAAAGAAACTAAAAAACATCATTCAGAACAATCAGTTTAAAAAATATTAAAAAGTTTTCTTTTCTTCAGTAAATTACCGCTCATTAGCCCATTAGCAAGGCTGCAGTCCTCGGCTGGAAATGATTGAGTTGGAGGTGCATTTCATGTATTTCTGCTTTAGCCCTGGCTAATGGGCGATAATTTACTGAATATACCATACCTTGCCTTCAGTCTTCGAGTTGAACCGAACCGTTGTTTCGGTCACTCGTCTGGCCTGTGCTAATTCTATATCAGCTACCAGTTTGTTTGGCACTCCAGGCTTCCTTAAGAGGTTTTCCATTTCCAGCTCAGTCAGTTTTCTATGCCGGGCTGATGAGTGCTAATAAGCACGAAACTGCAGTCCACCGCTGGAAATGACTGAGCTGGCGGTGTATTTCATGTAAGTTTTCTTTTCATTTGAAGTAATTTAATATTTGAGTGATTATAATCCTGAATGCTTTAAGAAATTAATTTTATTTTTATTGTTCTCTACTTGTTTATCTTATATTTTGCTATACACAAAGATCAATGCAATTTTCTTTATCTGTCACCCTTTTCTAATTACAAGCATGTAGAACGGTCCTTAAATGGCGTACAACAGTACTGGAACTCTTTTGACAAAGGATCACACCAGCGGCTGCCCCAAACTTTAATGCTTAAATTTCATCCAAACCACTTAACAAGCGCAGGCTAGCAGGTCGCCTGAATTAGGAAAAGCGTGTATGCTTAACCAAGGGAAGAGCGAACTAAAAGTTCGTGATAATATTTTAACAAAGTTTTAATACCGAGCAAATTATGCTTTCTCCTGTCGCTTAATTGCCGGCTGTTGTATGCTTGAAAACGTCTCCTTTCTGCGTTCGGCATTTGTGTATTTATTTTCTACCCCTCAACCCTATTCAGATAAAGTCATATTGCGTGGGCAGAGTCAACAATGGAAAGGATAAGGCACTAAATCAAGTTTCCCAATTTTCGCAGATGGTATGATGAATCCATTACATAAGATTTTGTGAAAGATAGTCTATTGAAATAATGGAATATAGAAGAACCTTTGAATGTGGAAGTATAGAAGAGTCTTCAGGAATGAAAGTATGGAAAGTTCTTTGGAACGGAAGTAGAGAATAGCATTCAGAAACAAAATGTTTCAGAAGCAGCGATCAATAACATTGACTTATAGAAGACTTTTCAAAGAATATGGAATTATAAAAATAATCTTCCAGAGCATGGAATTATAGAATAATCTTCAAAAGTATGAAATTATAGAAGAATCTTTAGGAACATGGAATTATAGAAGAATCTTCAAAAATATGGAATTATAGAAGAATCTTCAAAAATATGGAATTATAGAAGAATCTTCAAGAATGTGGAATTATTGCAGAATCTTCAAAAATAGTGTTGTGGAAGAACTTTCAAAATTAGCGATATGGAAGGACAGACAAGCATAAAAGTACAGAACTCTCAAAAAATCTTTCAAAATTAAGTTATCGAATTTTAAGAATGAGAGAGTAGAATAAATCACAAAAAAAATACATATATGCAACACCTCTCGAAGAATTCAGTGCAGAAGACTTCTCAAAGATGTAGATATATTAAAGTGCTTTTGATATTGAAGGAATGGAACTCTCAAGAACATGATTCAAGAACGTTGAACCTATTTACCGCTAAGGTTGAAAAATTTAGCCGTTTTTTTATAGTGGAAACATTAAACATACCAAGTAAAAGTGACAGAAAAAGGAACTTTTCCATACACAATCTTGATAAAGTTGTTTTATCAAAACAGTAGAAAAGCGTAAAAACATTTTTTTTACGCATTTAATATTAAGGGACAATATTCCAGAAAAAAAAACCTTTCGAAATTTCAAAACTAATTTGAATTCTGAAATTTTGAATTCAAATTATGTTTTTCGCACTTACGAGTTGCGACAGGGCCCTACTCATTGGGGGTTATTGTTTCTAGAAACAGCTCCTGTCTCCCCAAGCCTACCCCACCTCCTAGACGGTTACGTGTGTATAGTTGTGTGTGTGTGTGTGTGTGTGTGTGTGCAGGCGTATGTGTAGGCACGCGTGCGTGCATGTGTAGGCTGTGTGTTCGTAGACCTGTGTGTATGCACGTAGGTGTGTGTGTATGTGTGTAAAGGCCTGTGTATATGAGCGTGTGCATGTGTAAGTGTGTGTGTATGTGTAGGCGTGTGTGTAGGCACGCGTGCGTGCATGTGTAGGTTGTGTGTGCGTAGACCTGTGTGTATGCACGTAGGTGTGTGTGTATGTGTGTAAAGGCTTGTGTGTATGAGCGTGTGTATGTGTATGAGCGCGCGCGTGTGTAGGACATGGATGCCATCGACCAGGAGAAACGGATTTCAGGAGGCAGTGCTCGAAGAACGCCTGCAGAGGCCGGTGGGCGGTGGTGCTGGTGTTCCTTGTCCAAGCTGAAAAAGGAACCACGACATCAAGGACGGTCAAGTAAGGACAATGAGCAATCGTGATTGCTCAAAAAAAAAAAAAAAAGTAAAATCTGTGACCTACTTCCCCCAATTAATTCTAATTCGAATTCCGAAACTTTGAATCCAAATTATGTTTTTCGCAATCACGAGTTGCGACAAGACCCTACTGATTAAAGTTATTGTTTCTAGAAACGGCTCCCACCCCCAAGCATGTCCCTCCGCCTGGGTGGTTACGTGTGTATAGTTGTGTGTGTAGGCTTACGTGTGTGCACGTAGGCGTGTGTATGTGTGTAAAGGCGTGCGCACGTAGGGGACTGTATATGACCATGCGTCTGTAGGACATGGACGCCACCGCCCAGCAAAAGTGGATTCCGGTGGACAGTGCTCAGGACCAGCCGCGCCGCCGCCGCCGGTGGACGGTGGTGCTGCAGCCCTGGTCCAAGCTAAAAAAGGAACCGTAACGTCAAGGACAGTCAAATGAAAGCAATAAGCAATCGTGATTGCTCAAAAGAAAAAACAAAAAGTAAAATATGTGACCTACTTCCCCCAATTAATTCTAATTTGAATTCCGAAACTTTGAATTCAAATTATGTTTTTCGCAATCACGAGTTGCGACAAGACCCTACTGATTAGAGTTATTGTTTCTAGGCGTGTGTATGTGTGTAAGGGCGTGCGCGCGTAGGGGAGTGTGTATGAGCATGCGTGTGTTGGACATGGACGCCACCGCCCAGCAAAAGTGGATTCCGGTGGACAGTGCTCAGGACTAGAGTGCCTTGCTCAGGACCAGCCGCGCCGCCGCCGGTGGACGGTGGTGCTGCAGCCCTGGTCCAAGCTGAAAAAGGAACCGTAACGTCAAGGACAGTCAAATGAAAGCTGTTTCTAGAAATAAGCAATCATGATTGCTCAAAAAAAAAAAAAAAAAACGGAAATTGCATGAACGCGAGAATTAGTTTCTTACAAACATTTGAAACACGTACAGCTTCTGAATGATGGTGAGTATTTTGAAGCAGAATAAAACTAAAACTCTATTAACATTTCTCTTTATCGAGAAAGGTTAGATCAACAGAAAAAATGAAAGGAAGTTTCTGCAAACTTGGGAAATTTTTGAATCATAATTTGTTAAACTCTTCAACATCCACAGAAGTTTTGATGAACCGTACAGGTGATCGTGGTATTGAAATTGCAATGTATGACTGTTATAAGTTGAACTCGGGAAAGGAGTGTCTGTAAAGTAGAATAAACTTCTATCAGATTCTGTAAACTTTTCAATTGCTGTTGACTTTTTGATTCAACTCACACTGTGAAATGGGTCCCTTATAAGCAATTAATTAAGCAAATATTGTATAAAATAAACGAAAATTTCTCCATGCTGAAAATTTATTGGATCTTTCAGTTCTGACAATAGAGTATCAGTAAAAAAGGAATTTACAAGACGAAAACTTCTGTAAAAAGTACTTCTAAAGGCTCTTTTTTCAAGGAGAAAAATGCTATAAACAGAAATATCTGCAGAATTCCGAAAAACGGATTTTGTATTTATTTTTTAAAAACATTTTCAAAGAAACTAGAAAAGTATCCATCGACATATTACCAAAGAAAAAGTAAATAAATAAAATGCTATTAAAGTAAACGAAGCGTTGAAAAAAAAAATATTTTAATACTTCGCGTCAAAATAGAATATGAAAGTTGAATAACTCCATATAAAGTTGACAAAGAAAAAGTTATCCCTTCAATAAACAAGTACGTTACAAATGTTTTCATTTTTTTTGTATTCGATGATATTAAAATAACAAAATCACCAACAGAACGTCGAAAGAATCATTTCACAACAGTTTACAAATAAGTCACAAACAATTATGCACAATAACTCCCAAAAAAAAACTTACAAGGAACAAGCAAGTCATTTACAGCGATCAAAAAAATTTCACTGTACAAAACAATCAATTCGTTAACATTAAAGCAACGATACTTATTTCGAATGCTTGCTCCCATATTTTACCTTTTTATTTCGAAACTTCTCAATATTTTTCAACACAAGTAATCGTATCTTACCATTTCTTGTTGGATTGTTTTTTAGTAAATGATGTGTACCGGAGTTGACTCGGCAAGCGGTTACAATTTATGCTAACTTTTAAAAAGAAGTTACTTTATCCTTACGTTCAATTAGGGCTATATTTCTTATTAGTGGTACCCGCACGGCTTTGCCCGTAATAGAAAAATCAAAAGGTTTCGCCTGTATATTTACAAATAATCTATGGTGAATTTTCTCGCCAATTGGCTTGTACCCATGTTACAGTTCCACGTTATGATAATTTCGTATCTCGCCAATTGACTTGTGCCCATGTTACGGTTCCGCGTTATAATAATTCCGTAATTTATTCGTTCATCTTACGATAATTGTGTTCTTAAAATTGAAATAAAGAAAGAACCACATCGAATTTTCGAAAAATTGCTTCGAGGTGAACACACCCATGCCACAAACTAACTTTGCGCCAAATTTCATGAAAATCGGCTAAACGGTCTAGTCACTATGCGCGTCACAGAGATCCAGACATCCTTCGCACATCCAGACATCCCCGGACATGCAGACAGAGAGACTTTCAACTTTATTATTAGTAAAGATATATGTGGATTATACACAAATTTACATTACAAGATACTCACACAAAACAGAAGTATCACTCACAAACAAAGTAACTGTTAATTTGATCATTAAAATTACATCAACAAAGAAATTTATTTTCAACCAGCTATTGCAATTAACTTTAGCTCTGCAAAAACAATTAATTAAATTCCTAAATAATTAGTAATTAATAATGAAGTTACAGCTTACTTTACCATGTTCCCTTTTTAGTTTATTTCTTTCTTTTTTTTTAATTTAAAGCTTCTTGCCGCATGATGTGTGTAAAAATAGCCGGTAAGTAAACTGCTGTATCGCTAACTAGATACAAGACAGCTTTCTCTCTCACTCTTAATTAGAAATCACAGCTTCTCAACTAATGATTTGGAATGTTTTCTGAGGAAGCAACATAAAGTACTAATTAAGATTTTTTTTCTTTTTTTCTTGCGTGTGACATGGAATCTTGTTGCAGTGTTTCTGCATAAATTTAAAGTTCTTTGTTTTTCGTCTGTGGATTTTTATTTAGCTGAAACGTCTATTCAAATCTTCTGAAAAATTCCGAAATTCATAGGGTAGTATTTAGAAAATTGAATTAAATACGTTTGTTGTGGATTTTTATTTATTTGTTCTTTTTGTGATTCAGAAAAAGAATAAGAAGTTGTCTTAGTTGCACTCTATTTATTCGCTGAACGTCTAGATTCAATCCAATTATTTATTTGCTCTGAAAAAAAAGAGGAGGAAAACATAGTAAAAAACTACAAACATCGACTAAACACATACACGGGTTTTTTTTATGTTGCAAGTCTGAAAATGCAACGAACTTTCAGTGAAACGCCTCTGTGAGATTCAAAAGCGAATTATTTTGATTGCTTAATGTGTTTAGGGTAGTATTCCATGAACAACACAGCTTCCAAGTCCATCTATTATTTATATTCATTTATATTTTGATTTAATATTCATAGACCTTAAAAACAAATAGCACAAGATATAGATTTTAAAAAAAAGTTTTTGAAATGAATTTAGACAAAGCTCTTTAGCCTGAGGGGCATATTTACTATATTCAAGTTCCGTTGACACAAGAAATAACTAACCCTTCAAGAATATAAACATGGGTGCCACTTTTCAGTAAAGGAGAAAGAATTTCATCTTTTACGAGATTTGGCAAAAACCTGGCATTTTCGGTCACCACCTTTAATTGGAACCACCTTTTAAAAGGACGGATCTCCATTCGCTGAATCAGTATTGAAAACTGGCACACATGAATACAGACATCACAAGTGGAGAGTCAGTGGAAAATGGCGACTAACTGAAAATTGGAATTTTCAGAACGACTAACTAAGCATTTGAAAACTTTTTTGGTGGTCAGCTTGATGGTACTTTACCTTAATATTTGTCAACTGTCACAACTGAACTCTTATTATATGACACAAAGTACATGATCTAGGCTTCTTTCTATGTAAAAGTAATTTATTACACTAAATCATTTGCAAAAATTCTAAAAACCCAAAGTAACTGTCTGGTATAAATGCAATAAGTGATTTTTCATATCATTTCTTATAAAAGCATAAAAAATACCCATTTTTAAGGTATTTTCCAGTATTACCCTTGCACTACTGTGGCTCAGTTCCAGCTCTTGGACACATTTACTACCTTCACAAGGTGTAAAATATATGGCCCGTCTCTGTTTTATCCATTTCAAACAGCTAAGAAAGCAAATGAATGGAAAGAAAAACTAAAACTGAGAGAACATTTCCTATCCAGTCACGTAGGTCGTATGTCTGATGTCCGCGAAAAGTATTTACTTTTACGAGGAAAACTGGCAAGGATTAAAGCAGGCGGTTAAATATATAGGTCCGAAAGATAAAACGGAGGAAGAAGAAGCATTCCAGCTAGGCCGGACGTGCCGGACTGGTCAAAAAGGCGCCGGACTAAGAAATGGTCATCTGCCCCATTGGGCAATGAATCCATGGGCCGGACATGACTGCGATTTGGGTGACGGGAAGGATAGTAGGCACAGTAGGCACAGATATTTGAGGCATATTTGACCTTTCGTATTTCTTTTATAATATAGGAATTTATTTATCAGTCATCTTTATATTTATAAGAGAGAAAAAAAGACTGAAATTCTGGGTCTAAAAGTTAACTACTCATTAAAAGTGAGTATTATATATATATATATATATATATATATATATATATATATATATATATATATATATATATATATATATAAATATCTTAACTTTACCAAAACAAAAGAATGCAGCCTTCCGACAGTTCATTCTAAACTAAAAAATATTAAATTTTGATGCGACTACTTGCCGACGGTATGTAATAAACACCATTAAATAATTTTATTTTCCGCTTTTTGAGAATAATTTCCTCCTTTTTTTTCTTTTTTGTTTGGTTTTGACTTCAAGTATAGTTGGTGTATTATACCCACACTACTATCGAGTCTGCTTCTTTAATTTACAATTTTACTTCCATAATTTTATACCATCTGCTTTTCTTAATGTATTATCGTGATTCGTTGTTTCTCCTTCTTAAACTCTTCATTTTACCATTCAGAAGGCAGCAAACAAACACACACACACAGATGGGTGAAGGTGGCTGTGTACATTATGTGCACATAGACAGAGATATTGAGCAACGCAAGTTCATTTTGTTCAAATAAGTATCTTTGTGAAATAAGATGTCAAAATAATATAAGAGTGCAAGAAAATTGAAAATTATTTTGTTTTTCTGCATTTTCAGAAATTAAACTTCGTATAATAGAAAGCAAAACAACTCATATTATTATGAAAACTACATTATTTTAAATTATTTTAAATTTTTAATTTAAAAAATGTGTGATATTAGCTAACAGAATGATATTAGCTAACAAAAAAAAAAAAAAAAACTATGGTAAACACGCTGACCATGGTTCTCCGAATTCTAATTTTATTTTAAATTCTGAATTAATAATTCTAGTACACTTATATCAATACTAACTCTTTTAAAATAGATATAGCAGAATATGTTACATTTCAATAACATTTGGGTCTTCTTGACGCTAACAGCACGATGAATTCTAAAAATCCATTGCAATATCAAGGTTTCCATTATAACCCTTTGAATGGATATGTACATAAAGTAATGCTTTCAATAGTCAACATATTAATAGCACATATTCTTTTGAATTATTTGAAAACCGATATTAGATCCAAAACTTTCAGTTTGTATTGCACAAAATGCATTAAGTTGATAGTAACTTTTGAAATATTCTTCAAACTACTCTTGATCATTATGAATATATTTAGAATAAATCTACCCTTTTGCATTCTTTTTGATGAGGAAATTTCGTGAAAGGGAATTATTTTAAATATACTCATAACTTTTTTGTTATGATGCCCGAAAGACTGCCTTTTTGAATGATTATTCCGGCGATATCAAATAGATAGCCAGCATTTAGTATTGAATTGGTGTTCGTTCATTTTGTTATCACGAAATTGTAGTAAAATCTACAAATAATAACCGAATTTATAAATGATGTAATATGAAATCTACGCAATTTTTAATTAATAAAGATATTATTACTGAACTAACTGTCTGCTTATCATTGTTTAAACAAATTTAAATATCACTGGAATTATTTTCTTTTTTTTTTAAACTTCCTTTTACATAGTATAGGAAGTATTGCATTCGCAAAAACATTTTCTCTCAAAAATCGACCTTAATTTCCATTTTGCTCGCTCCCGAATGAATATTGAGTTTTTTTTTTTCAACTAGATCACATGCGGATATGTGTCTAAGAACGTATAGATACCCGAAATATCCATTTTGATGATCCTCCAGTTAATTACAGCGAGTTTTCTCGTATCGTCTGTATGTACTATGTATGTATATGCGTTAGGGTGGGTCCAAAAAACTTATTTTTTTTTTATTTCGAAGTTGTAATAGCGCGGAAAAGTTGCGAATTATAAAGACAAACAAAGGAAAAAAGAATTACGGAAATCGATTGACATCTTCCGTTTGCTCATGGGGCCTGAAATTTGACAAAATATGAAAAAATATCATTTTTGTGATTTTTTAAAACATTTTTTAATTAGATGTTTTCTTAACGAAATAGTTTGCAACGTCTTTAAACAGAGCCCCAAAACACTGTGTTTGAGTACGGTTTCGATCAGCTAATATCTTTTGGTCGCGCATGAGCCCCAAAATTTTCCAAAATAATGAAAAAGTTACGTTTTTATGGGTTTTCGGTATTTGATGAATAAGTAGTATTTAAATATGATAGACGAAGTATTTTTTCAGTCAAACTGAAAATGAGACAGAAAGAAAAAAAAAACTGTCAGGTTCAGTCAATGTTTTCCGGTAGTGCAAAGCCATTGCAACTCTTGTGCGCAAATGTCGGACAGCAATCCAGACAATGTCAGTCGCCGGGCTGGGGGCGCTCTCCGCCACGCCATCCCCGTCTTCCTAGAACCACGTTAGCTGTCTCCCAACATTGTTTTTTCAGTCTGCATTTGTCAGTAGTCATCTCAGTAAACTATTAATTTAGTGCGATCTAGTTGTTTTAGTTCTGCAACTCTTAAAGTTTCTGTCATGATATACGCCTGTGCGATGGGCAGTTTTTTTCTTTCATTTCAACAAGTTGCCATTTCGCCACAAATTTAAGCTCTTGGATGGCAAGACAACGGAGCCCATTAACTCTAAAGGGATAATTGATCTTGGCGAAAAGTTTGTTGTCAGTCTGGAACATTACTTTCTAGGTGCACACGTAGACTATTGAACTCGTCACGGTAGTCTCAGGAAAAGTTTGTGGAGCTTAATCTCGAGATGGATTTATAAGAACCACTCTTCTGTCCAGATCATCCATGCCTAACTTCTCCAGCAAATAGGTGTTCAAAGTCAGGGATTGAGTCACTGTCGATGTGTGATTCAATGTCGTCCTCGTCACTGATTTGTACCAGCAATGGGGAAAAAGATAATTCACAGTACATCCAGTAGACTATTTCTGAGTATTCTTGCACATAAAAGTTGACTTTTGCGTGAATATTTTAACTGTTTTCCTTCTTGGATCTATCTGTCTTGACTTCAGAATTCTTCGGACCCCGAGAGTTTATGTAATTTTTGTCATCTTGAGTCATGGCTAAACAGTAAGTTTTCTGGGTGAGCGAAAAAACCATTCTGTTCGATCGCAGGGTTGACAACATAAAGTAAAGGTTTTGGCAAGTACCTGATATTTTGTATTGCTTGGTAAACAAGTTTTGGGAAGTCTTAAGATGGTTTGATAGAAAACCACATTATCATGAATGATTTCAATATAAACTGTACTAATTCTTAAAGTTCAGATGCGAGGCTTTCTTCACTTATACACAATCTGAGAGTTCTATTTGCCTTTGTCAACCACCTGGAATGTGATAAACACCGAGGATTTCGTACAGCCAGATCTTCTTTAGAAGTTCCTGATTCAATTGGCTTTGAAATATCAAACTAATGATGCTGATTTTTGTTGAACGCCTTTTGGTCCATCTCTGGGACTATGCAATCAATACTCTGAAGGCTAATCACCGGAAGATTCTGGCAGTCAACTAACTTTTCCCCAATTGATCCATTAGAAGTACTAGACCCCGTTGTCTTGTCATTCAAGAGCAGAAACATGTGTTGGAATGGCAACTCATTGAAATGGAAGAGACAAACTGCTCATTGCACAGTCATATTCATGACAGAAAACTACAAGAGTTGCAGAACTATAGCAGGTAGATCGAATTACATATATGTTTACTGAAATCACTACTAACAGATGCAGACTGAAAAAACAATGTTAGGAGACAGCTAACGTGGTTCTAGGATGGCGTGGAGGGGAGCGCCCCAAGCCAGGAGAGTGACGTTGTATGGATTGCTGTCTGACGTCTGCGCAGGAGAGTTTCTAAGCCTTAGCGCTACAGGAAAACATTGACTGAAACTGACTTTTTTTTTTCTATCTCATTTTCAGTTTGACCGAAAAAATACTTTATCTATTATATTTAAATACTGATTATTCATCAAATACCGAAAACCCATAAAAATGTAACTTTTCATTATTTTGGAAAATTTTGGGGCCCATGCGCGACCAAAATATATTAGTTGATCGAAACCTAATTGAAACACATTGTTTTGAGGTTTTGTCTAAAGACGTAGCAAAATATTACATTAAGAAAACATCTAATTAAAAAATTAAAAAAAAAATCTCAAAAATGATGTGTTTTTCATATTTTGTCAAACTTTAGACCCCATGCGTAAACGGAAGATGTCAATCGATTTCTATAATTCTTTTTTCCTTTGTTTGTCTTTATAATTCGCAACATTTCCGCGCTATTACTTCGAAATAAAAAAATGATTTTTTTCTCCCCACCCTAATGTACGTATGTATGTCGCATAACTCAAGAACAGTATGTCTTACAATGTTGAAATTGGTAAGTAGACTCCTAGTGGGGGGTCTAGTTGTGCACCTCCCCTTTTGGTTGCATTCGGATGGTCCAAAGGATGTATTTTACCCCCTTCATGGGGGGGGGAACCATTGTTAATTTCAATGCAAACTTAAGTGATGTTATAATTACTTGGCGATATATCGCCAAGCATTCGGACACCAAGTTTTGTCGCCAACTTGGCGATGAATTTGGCGGGGTTTTTTTTTAAAATTCTGGTTTAAATTTGGCCACTATTTATGATTTTAGAGAGTTAACCAAAAAATCACATTAAAATTGCCAAGCCATTATCATTAAATTAGCGTAAAAGGAAGTCATGTGATGCACACATCAGCTCGTTTTGATAAGATTTTAAATTTCACTGGAAGGTTGAGACAGGTCACTTCCTTTAAATTTAAGGCAGTTGAAAATGAAATTGTTAGAAAATGACCGATATAAAACATGTATAAATAATTAAAAGGGGATCCAGTTGATTTGCTGCAGGCGGCTGTTGGTTACTTATTATTTGAAATGACGTAGCACATTAAAATTCCAACAGTTTACATAAATTGTCGAGGACAATATATAATTTTTTAATATGTAACTTGTTTTTACAGCACTGGAAATCAGGGGCAGATACAGGTTACGATTTTAGGGGTGGGATGCTGAAGAGCGACCCCCGGCCCTCGAAAGAACCTACAGTTTCGAGTACAACAAAATTCTAAAACTGCTTGGGTGTCAATAAAAGCACCAAATCGGCCGGGAATAAGATTTCTAGTAGGGCATAAACGTTACAAATAAACTACATAATAAGCATTTATGAGTAGTAACACTTCAAATATTTACTTTCAATGTAACGAACTGAAAAGACTGAAATCGTTTACATTTTATAAATAAAGTGGATGGATACTATTGTAGACGGTTTGGGGGAGGAGGAGGGGTCATGATCCTCATGACTATTCCTTTGTATTTGTCCCTGCTGTAATTGTATAGTGCGTCAATTTCAGTACGTAATTCAATTACGAAAGTTTCGTTTGAGGACACTTATCAGTGTATCAAAGAATTCGATATAGTGCCATGTGCGTTTAAAACTGTCTGGAACTTGAAAAACTCGATAAAATACGTTACAAAATTAATTTACTTCGTTTTCAAAAACTTGGGAAAAAGCGTATCAAATGATGCACAAAACATGACCTCCAAATGTGTTACATTCTTGTTTCATAAACTTTATGAAGAACATAGACTCTAATTCCATCAAATGCAGTTAAATTTTGAAGATTTTCAGTATTTAATTATTCGTTTTTGCTATAACGGACATACGTCCGTTACTAGGACCAAAACAAATACAGTAGGCCATCATTTTATGCGGCTTTGATTATACACGGTTTAAGAAATTTGACATCCTTATTTTGTTTTACGCGGATAAGCTTTGACTTAACATTTAAGTGGCATTGCAAACATAAAATGTCATCCTCATTCAAAATCCAAAATCCTCAGATTGCAGATAACATGCATTAAAACTGCATTTTGCTTGCTAATAAGTGAGCTTTGGCAGCTGGAGATATTTTTTGGCATTGGTATCAGTTTCTTCCAGAGGTGAATTTATTAAACTCATACAATTCAGAGCTAACTGGAAGGAGAGTTTTTAGAAGTGACAAAGGAGGACGAAACCAACAAGGATACAGACATTCGTGATACACGACCAAAATTGTTCACACTGAAAATTTTGAGCCATTCTTAGACAGTCTTTCAAAAGTTCAAGTCAATAGTTCAGCAAATGATCTTTCTGATTTGTTCCTTGAGGAAGAATTCATCATCGAAGTGTCGCGAGTGAACATGGATACATTAATGCGCTGAAAAGACTAAAGGGAAAACAATTTACGACTGCCAAAAGACTATCATAGTCGGCTATTTTTGACAATTACTAAGTTGATGTTATTTTTTTATGCACGTTCTGAACATGTATCAAATAAGTGCACATTAAATTTATTATGTATTTGTCGAATACTAAAATGAAGCAATTTTTTTTAAATCTTTGAAGCGTAACCCTCGCGTAAAACGAGGGTCTACCGTATTTAAATATTAATTACGGTAACATTTAAAAATTAATTCCATTTTATAAAAGAAAAGTTCATATTCTTTATAAAGTTCATGCAACGAAACAAGAATCTCACATTTTTGGAATCTTTTGTAGGATGTTTAGTGTATCAAATGATAAATTTATTGAATTGAATTTACCCTAATGTATATTCTTGTTTAAATTTTTAACAGCACACCAATTTTAATTTTATGGAATGCAATAAAAGATATTCTGTAGAAGAAAATCAAAGTTCATCAAACAATCAGTCAATCACTAGAGCAATAAATGACGCAAAATAAAAATACAGTTGAAAATAAAAAACAACAGTTTCGTCATAAATATAATAACAGACATTAAATAAGATTCATGTGAGATTCTAAAAAGCAAGATACAATTGAAATATGAAGAAAAGAAAATGCGATTTAGTCGATATACAAAAATGTTTTGACATCACTTCTTTATCTTTACTAATAATAAAGCTGAAGGTCTGTCCGGAGGATATCTGTGACGCGCATAGCGCCTAGACTGTTTTGCCGATTTTCATGAAATTTGGCACGAAGTTCGTTTGTAGCCTGGGGGTGTGCACCTCGAAGCGATTTTTCGAAAATTCGATGTGGTTCGTTTTCTATTCCAATTTTAAGAACAAAAATATCATAAGATGGACGAGTAAATTACGAAATTATCATAACGTGGAACCGTAACATGGGCACAAGCCAATTGGCGAGATACGAAATTATCATAACGTGTGTAACCGTAACATGGGTACAAGCCAATTGACGAGAAGATTCACCATACATTTTTTGTAAATACAGACGAACCAAAAGACCTTTTAATTTTTCTATTATGGGCAAAGCCGTGCGGGTACCACTAGTTACAAATAAAGACATTTTCTACCATATGAAACATATTTCGTTACCTTTTATTGCTATGGCTGGATAAAAAAAAAAACTATTTAATAAAAAGAAATCTTGTCCCTGGCGTGATAAAGCTTGGCTTTACTAAAACAAGATAAGACACGAAGCTAACCAAGAAAAAAGAAGAAACTGTCCTAGTCTGGAATATCAAAAATCAAGTCACGTAAGAGTCTGTGTGTGATGTCCCTGAAAAGTATTTATTTTACCAAGCGCGCGACTAAGGATTAAAGCAGCCCTAGAAATATATGGAGCCGAAAGATAAACCGGAAGAAAGAGATGCCGGACGTGCCGGACCGGACGAAAATGCGCAAGGATGGAGAAATGGTCATCCGGTGTATCGGGCGATGAATCACGTACAAAAGATGGCGATGATTCGGGTCATCTGGATGCTGTCCCAATTGAAAAGAGGAAAACGAAAGGAAAAGATTGTGAGCAAGTTGACATTCACACGACATTTCTTTCGGTTTTGTCGATTTGAAATGTTTTGTTTGTTTGGCGTTGATGTCACAGTGTATTTCTAACTAGATTATGCGAAATAAATACAGGTTTAGCATAAAAGAAGATTCCGACTTTAAAAATTTATATTTTATAAACTATTATGCTTAGAACTATAAATGATACATAAAAATAAAATGTCCAAGTTTTTTTTTCACTCACAAATGTTCGATGTGTGCACCTTTTGTGAAGCGACACAAATCTATAACATACATCTTGGAGTGTTCCACTGTCAATTTTTCGTAATGCTACACATATAAAATCTTTCAATTCTTGCAATGTTGAAAGCAATGGTGGTATGTAAGCACTGTCTTTGACGAAACCTCATTAAAAAATCACATGGGGTTAGGTTTGGGAATTTGTCTGGCCAACGCATTCAGGGTAAATCCCCGCCACCTACCTGCATGGCCAATCCAGCGTTGCGCAACGTCAGTGGCGCAGCGAAATGGGCGGGGGGAGGGGGGAGTAAAATACCCCAGAGGTATTGATTTTAACATTGCTGCCAATACCAATACAGTAGTACAGGTGAAAGGACTGTTGTGACCAAAAACCCTTTCGGGAAGGAATTTCTGACTGCGCTAGTGTTGAACGTGCATGTAAAGTAGTTAAGTACGTGCAAAAAAACTTTCACAGTTTGTCTTTATTTTTATGCATCATTTATAAGGGTAAGTAATAGTTTATGAAACATAGATTTTTAAAATCGGGATATTCTTTTATACTAACCCTGTATTATGACACATTACACTATTGCTGAATCATTAGAAAAATATAATTTGTTTGTTGATCCGAAAAAAATGTTAACTTTTGACCTTAGCTTTTGTATTTTAGACAAAAATTTTTAAATTTCATCTTTGTAATGGCAACAGCGCGAGGAATAATATTTGGTCATGACAACCCATTCTCCAAACAAAAAAATTTGAATCATGAATTAAAACCTTTATTCTATGTGACGGAACATAAGATGGTTGTTTTGAATTTGGAGTTTATTTACTAAAAGAAAACAATAGTCTTCATAATATGAGGCAGAGAGAAGCAAAAGGATTAACTGAACATTTTCAAGTTTTGATGAAAACGTGTTTAAAGTTGCGGTTCTAGGTAGACTTTCATTAAAACGTTTTTCTAAATCACGCTGTATATCAGCACCTGGTACCATCTCTTACTCCAAAAGGGAGGAGAGGTTCACCTACCATTTGTACTGCTTGTCTCCAAATTTTTTACTTTCTCACTCACATCACTTCGCTCCTCACTGCCTCCTATAGAAAAGGCGTAAAAAATAACTAAGTCTGAGAAATACCATTACAAGATTTTTTTTATTGTTTAATACTTAAAGATCATAAGTAATTAATTCAATGATAGTCTTGGCGCTAAGTCACATTCCGAAATATAACAATAATAGAACATTTTTTTCGGCCTTAATTCTATTTAATAATGCATTCGAATCTAATCAGATTAATTGATAAGCGGAGAGACTTTGTTCGCAGTCTAAATAATCCAATTTCAGTATTGAAAACGCAAATATTTTCTTTCGATTTTTTCAGCATAAGAAACGATTTCTTTTTATCATAAATAGTTTTGGTTTAGTGCATTTTTACATTTATAACTGTATTTTTAACGATTTCAATTATTTTTACTACCGTGCAGATAAAATGCAATTATGTCAATTTTTAGCAGTCGGTTACCATGAAAAAAGTATCTGATGCTATAAAAACCGTCAGATGAGTTAATGATCTAAAATATCATTTTCTACCGGTAGAAAATTTTCAAAAGAAAGCTTTTAAATTATAAAAACTGCATACTGCTTTTAAAATAATGGCGCATAATTGTGCCTATCGTCGAAAAATTAATGAACATTAATAGCTTCTCATTACTTTTCCTGAAGAGATTCAGTTTATTAAAGATGATAACCGGGATATTAACTACCTGGCCAATAAGCATCTTTTTCTATTACAAATATGGGAAAATTTTCTCATTATAGCAGTTTACCGTTTTTATGGTCCACTTAAGATAATTTTTGGCAAAAAAATGTATCGTAAAAATAAGAATAATTTATCTTTTTAAATTGATAAAATTTACACCACTTTCAGTCACAAAATGACGAATAAATGCAAAAAGCTTTTTTTGTCTTATTCTTATGAAAATCGTTGGAATTGGCAATGGAATTCCAGGGTAACCTAGAAAATCACAACACTGGTAAAAAGTGGTCATTATTTGTGAAGAAAACCTATGCTATTATATTTTCAATTTACTTATTTATCAAAATATCATAATTTCTTAAAAAAAGAAAAAAAACTTTTTTTTTTTTTTTAAAGTACATAAGTCTTGTAAAACATAGCAATATTGACCTTCAATGTTTCATACATTTTTGAGTTATTTTATTTTATGCATAGAAACGGGAAAACTAGTGATAAGTGTAAGGTTCTTTTGTTTTTTATCTCTCTCTAATGATTTTTGTCAAAATGGAAATAAAAAAGTAAAGAAAAAAGAAAATGAGAAGTATTTAGCAGGACAAAAAATTTGAACTAAGTTTAATTATTTCGGCGTTGTAGTACATTTTTCAAATATTTGTTTCTAGCATCGCAACAAAGTCTATTTTGTGAAATGAAAGGAATGACTTTGTAATTTTTTTCATCAAAATATTTTTTTTCATACTTGAAACAAAGCAGAAATAAGTGTACTTTTTCATAAAATTACACAAATAAAGCACTTAAAACGCGAAAAACATGATGCATACCATACAAGTCTTATCCTCTTTTATATGATAGCCGATGATCGAGTAACCCGCGTGTTTCAACAATAAAACTCGCGACACGGCATGATAATTTGATACTATGTTTTGGTAATGTTTAACATGCAGCGAAAGGCTTTATCGTGACAAGACTGAACTCGATACGGTAAATAACTGTTTTACTGTTAAGATTGTGTCATTTCAAGGGAATGAAAAAACGAAAAAATGGTCAACAATAACCGCTACCTACAGGAGTTTAGGGTTAATCCACTGGAGTTAGGGTTACAATTTCAACTGTAAAATGATCACAAAACAGGCAATGGCTTCGTTGAAATGTAGAAGCAATTTTCATAGTGATTAAAAAAAAACGCAGTGGCCTCAGTGTCTCAAAAGGTTAAGTCAGCAGAAGGTCGTGAAAAATAAATTCAAAAACAATGGCATATTATGAAAGCTTATGACTAAAATTTCGCTGTGGTGCTCAGCTTACGTTAAAATTAGAAATGCCCAATCTACGATCCTCGGGACATATGGAGACTAAAAAGCTGATCCATGTGTCAAGTACTTATGGTCAATGCTACCACGGTTTGCCTCCAGATTCGCTGGCACTTAAAATCTCCCCCTTCTTTAAATATATGAAAAGGTATGATTGAAACTGACAACAGTTGAGAAGGAAATTTCATGTCGTCGAAACTAGTGGGGCACCTCTACAAATCAAAAACTATGTTCTGGAACTTTCCAAAACGCCCGATCATCTTCATTCGGTATTAAAAACTATTGTTGCAAATTAGGAGTCAAATAGACAGAAATTTGTTTCTAAGAAATATATGGAAACTTAGTATTAGTAAAAAAAGAGTAATTAATGACAAAAAAAATCTTGGTTTGTAATTTTCTTTCCTATTCCTTGATTTTATATGTTAGCTAGGGGAAAAAAGGTATGCAGTGGTGCACATAAGGATAGGGCCCCTATCGACCTTGAGTTCTTTTGATTGACTACAGTAGACCCTCTTTTTACGCGGGGGTTACGTTCCACGGAAATGCAGCGTAAATCGAAACCGCGTACGCGTAAAATGAGACTTAATACTAGTGTTAAAATAGGAGTTAGGTTCCGTAGGTAAAAAGAACTACTTCATACTAGTGATGACTAATTGTATATTAAGTTGAATGTGCACTTATATCGATTTTTACGCACAACATGCTTAAAAAAAACATAAAATAATTTCGTGTTCTGTTTATATAGAGGAGCTATGAATGATAGTCTTTTGGCAGTCATTAAGAATTTTTCTCTGTAATTCTTTGCAGAACATTAACGCATCCATGACCACTTGCGTCATTTCCATGATAGAATCTTTCTTCACTAACAAATCAGAAAAATCATTTCTATTGTCTAAGAATGGCTCAAAAGTTTCAATGTGAACGTTTTTGGTTGTGCGTCACCGATGTCGGTATCCTCGTTGGTTTTGGTCGCCTTTGTCACTCCTAAAAACTCTCCTTCCAGTGAGTTCTGAACTGTGTGAGTTTAATAACTTTACTTCTGGAAATAGCTTTGGAACCAATTGCATTATAATGTCTCCAGTGGCCCATTATTAGCACGCCAAAATGCTGTTTATTGCGTGTAATCTGCAATCTTTAGGACTTTGGATTTCGAAAGAGGTGAAAATTTTATCTGTTTGCATTGCCGTAACCGCGTAAAACCGAAACTCATCCGCGTAAAATAAAATCAAGATGTCAAATCTTAAACCACGTATAATCGAAACCGCGTAAAATAATCCCGCGTAAAACGATGGTCTACTGTAGTCCTATTTATGTAAAAGCACGTAAAATAGTTCCAATCAAACGTAACAAAATCTTCTAATGTAATAAATTAAAAAATGAAATTTAATTTCTCTCTTTCGTTCCCTGCAAAATCGAACTGTAGATGAAACATAAATAGTTCCACAAGGATAATTTTGCTTTGTTGATTTTATATTTAGTTATGAAAAAAAAAAATAAATGCGTTCATTCTTGTGCTTTTTGGTATTTTATTTAAGTATTTGTTACTAAATAAATATTTTATTAACTTAATGCTAAGTAATTATCCATATTTTTAATGTTCTTTCTGTTCCCAGTAATCGATAAAATTAAAACAATAGGTTTTAATGCTTGTTGTAGTATGATATGTGAATGGTGGACTTTCAATCCTGGATCCCCCCCCCCCTTTGTAAAGTTCCTGTGTGCGCGATGAGATTGTATGTGTTCTAACTCACGAGATTCATCTTAATATAAGATGCTACTCTTGGCTATACAAAGCTTGGACACCACTGTCCTAATATAGAACATTTTCTTCTGCCCACTAACATCGCATTTGCATATCAGACGTAATCATAGTCTTTCACTCAATAAAAACACATAATTCACCTTTTCACAACATCATACCCGCATCAATCTTAACTCGTCTTTGGCTAATGAAGGCTTCACGTTTCAAGGCGTTGACTAATACACATATTTTTTCTATTTTCAATTGTTAATATCGTTTAAATTTAGTATCTTTTTGCACTTTAACACTTTTATCTTTTGTAAAGCAACAACTCTCTAGTGTCGTTTATGTTTTATTGTATCATTGTAAAGCTTTTATGCATTGGTTTTGTCTACTTTATTACGTATATTGATGTTAAATTACCAAAATTTTTGTCAAGAGCAAATCAAAATTGTAAGATAATTATGTAATGTTTTATGTATTTAAATAAAGTTCCTCAGAGACCCACTTGCTCAGATTTATCTGAGCATTTAAAACCGATAAACCGAGCAATTGGTAGGTGCGAGTGGTCTCTGAGGGTGTCAAGTGTCCTAAATATATATCGTATAGTTATATATTCGTAAAGGAATATGTTTTACTTTTGCCTTTGCACAAAAGTGAGGCATATCAAGAGTTGCAATTTTCTGCAGATAATAATTTTACGAGAGAGCTATGTACATTACCGCTCTTCAAACCAAACTACACACTTCCACTAAAACCATTCATTATATTCATAAGCTTGACCAGCATTTGCGCCGGACTGCAATGCAAAGCAACGCCATTGGACATACATAACGATAGTAAAATCAATTACAATGTTCCGGAAAATCGATTATCATAACAAGTCGGAGCTCTATGTCAACCGTGTTGCCATGTCAAATGTGAGAATTCAGGTGGTACCTCTGGAAACTAATCATAGGAAGTGGGTGTTTGGATTAACAGTTTGACGCGCCACCAACACATGCGGTATTTCTCTTGTTTTGATAACGGTCCGGAGTTTGGTCAAATACCATGGTCGCGGAATACTGGCGAAGCAGATTGGAATGCTTGTTTGAATGCGATGAAATTATGCGGGATGGGCCACAGAAATCGCGCTTCATCGAATCGTTAGGATTAGACGGAAGACAGGAGGTTATGAAGTAGCGGACTTAAACCACTTAAATTCAGCCAGGACCTTTATGATTCAATTAAAAACGTGTTTTGAAACTAAATATGAAATAATTAGTACACTATTCGTGTTTCATCAAATCGTTATGTCGACCAAGAATCGGATTTAAACACCAAACGTCCTGCTGGGACTTTGTTCATTTAACATAATGTAATAAGAGCCCACGCAGACCTTTAAGATTGAACTAAAAGAAATAGTGTTTTTGAAATTTAATATGAAATAATTCTCAAATAATTCGGGTTTCTTCAAATCATTAATATTAGACCAGTGTTAATAAGGAACGGATTTTAACAACAAACACGTCCTGCCGAGACTTTGTTCATTCAACAAAAAGTAATAAATGCCCATGCAGACCTTCAAGATTCAACTAAAGAAATGGTGTTTATGAAATTTAATATGTATCAGTTGGTTTATATAAAGAAAGAGATATGATCAAAGCATTTCTACGGATGATGACATTTTCACGCGTACATTTGCACATTATTCTCTGAATTTTAAACTTTTTGTTCAATTTTCATACATTGTCGCTTTAGAGGAACAGTAAAACATCCAAGCCTTAAAACAACAGCAAGATATCCTGCTGTTGCCTTTACGCGACGGTAGTTGAGAATTGAAACCATTATGTATCATATTATGCAGTATCAACTTACTAAAAATATTGATGTATCTAAAATTCATATATGGTAATATGCCGAGGTTTGTACGTATAACGAGGGTGACTGCACGGTCACGTCCACAAACATGTACAAATCATTACTTTTACAAGCAAAAATGTATTTTTGCACAGTTAAAGCTTTATATGATAAGACATAATGCTTCCTTGTATTCAAATGCATTAAAAATAACATTCAAAGCTTAAAATTTCCGGAATAAAATGCAAATATTTGCTACAAAATGTCATGTCCGACCAAATGTATTGAGAAAATATTTTATTTTACTTCCCCCCCCCCTAAAACAGTTTGTTACAACTTGGTTTTAATCTTTTAATCTTTACGTCCAATTAAAATCTTACTAAATGAATTTAATATTTTTCTAAATTATAGTAAATCCTTTTATATTGCAGAAATGGTTATTAATTTTCGTAATTCTTTAAAAGCGACTTTTAGTCCTTAACTTTTTGCGCTTAATCAAATCAACATAAATATGTTTAATTTTTCACATAACTTTCTAACTCATATTTAAAATTTCACATAATCCTCTAATTTGTATTTTAATATAAAATTAGATACAGAATAGATAACAATGCTTTTTAAATAAGTATCTATGAATTGTTTTCTGCGTTACGCTTAATTTAAGATTTGTAGAATTACTTGGTTCCAACTGGAGAGCATGTTAAATGAGTTTTAATTTATTTAAAGAAGCTGCCAACACAAATCATAAAAATGGGATTTTATTTATGATTTTCATTGCTTCAGATTTTTGATAATTATACCGAAAATGATTTCAAAACTATCTTACTACTAAAAAAAATGGGATTTTTGGGTTTATTTTGTTATTAATTAATTATTTTATTAGTTTAACTTTGAAGATATAGGATTCATGATTGGTATTTTTCGTGTTTCATCTGAACATTTTAGCGCTAACTAACCCGTTATTTGACCTCATACAGAAATTTTTTAATGAAGTTATTTTTATTTATTGGTTTCTTTGTTATTCTAATTTTGAAGTCATGCCAGTCAATAATTCAGAATAAAACTCATTAATATTTGTTATGAAATATGATTGTATATTAACTAAGTGCTCAAATGAAAAAAAAAAAAAGAATCTACTTTATTTGTCATAAAAAATTTCTATGTTAAGTAACATTCTCAACGTAGAAATTTTTTAAATTAGGCAAACTAAAGCTAGAAATTTCAAGCAAAACTTGTTTTCTAAAAGCAAAACGTGTTGGTAGTGTTTCCTATTTTAATTATTTGCAATAAATGATAAAGGGTTAGCAAATTCTAGTAGTGTTGGTAGTGTGTTTATATTTTAATACTTTGTAATGCATGACGAATGATAAAAAGTTTAGTTTCACGATCTAGTTTTAGCATTTTAAACTAGAGATCATTAGTTTACTCCATTTAAGAGGAAAATTTTCTCAAAAAGTAAAATAGAGCTTAGAAAATGCTTTTTAAGTAACCTTTATAACTAGGACAGACTTTTAGAAAACAAAAATGAGAGTACTCTTCTCATTTATGGTTAAAAAACATCAATTTATCATTTGAGTTCATGATAGTTTCATACCTTCAATTATTTTTAGCTGGAAAAAGTCCAGGATAAGAAATTTCTTACCCAATCTTAACATTTCTCAACCAAACTCATTTCAGTTACCCTAAATTATGCACTCTCTAAGCCTCATCTGCAATATGAGCATAGCACGAATATTATTTCTCTAATAATCGATCACAATTTACATATATTAAACATTGCTAGGTAATCAAACAGTGCATGCACGATCATTACTCAAATGTTCCGAGGATATCCGAAAAATACCGATCTTTTCCGAATTTCATAACTAGCAGTCCAATTATGCAGACGAAATTCACTTTCAATGCAGGAGCGAATTTGACTGTGTTGCTTGGTTAAGAAGGTGAAAATCTCCCAATTAGCAATAGATATTGTTTCTCAATTCTAAAGGATTTAGGGAAGTTAAGCTCGCTAAAATGCGTCACAGATTACTGAACACACCAAACAATATACCGTGAAAGTGCGCCATAAGCATTAAATTGCTAAGCTTAAGTACTTTTTCATATTTTATTTGAAAAAATGCACATACAGCAAAATCTAGCTGATAGAAAGTTCATCTACTTCTACTTTGACCAAAATTCGGCTCGTTACTAAATTTTTTCAAACCGATATACGAAAAATCCTTATATCAAAAGTAACAAGAAGTTCCGTCTAGAAATAAACGAGCCTACTTTCCCGTATACACATACTACTTTCTAGTACCTGATTAATATTCTCAAAAATAGCTAAAATCGCAAATTGTTTCAAACATATTTTTTTAATATTTTAAACTGATTTCTAGGAATAAAATATTCCTCACTCATCTAAAAAATTAGATGCGTAAAAGAATAAATACATAAACGAACAAATAAAATAGCAGCACCTTTTAATACACTTTTTTTCCATTAAAAAAAATTTCTTTAACAGCTTTCAAAACGAAAAAATAATAATTAAAATTAATAAGCTCATTAAAATAAATACTTCATATCAAAAAAAAAAAAAAAAAATCGTTTCTTTTTTCCCCTGTTGACAAAAAATTTTTTTTAATCGAATTAATGCACTTACTAAAATAAATAAAAACAATAAAATGTCAAGTTAAAGAAATAATTTTCCTTGTCAAAAGAAAAAAAAAAAAAAAACCTGCGCATATCTTTATGTAAAACATAAATAACTAATTAACTCGCCGAAAACTGAATACCTAAATCAAAACTTTAGCGTGAAAATAAAAACAAGTCATATTAACAATAATTATTTCACACTTAAAACCATAGCTGCGGAGTCGGAGTTGGATATCCAAGAATCGGAGTCAGTCATTTGTCCTTCGTGTATGAATTTTTGCCAAAGCTACGAAGTCAGAGTCGAAGACGGGGAGTCGGAGTCCGACTAATTGTCGGGCACAGGAATCGGAGTCGGAGTCAGGTGCCCCTAAATTCTCGGAGTCGGAGTCTGGAGTTTGTCGTCAAGAGCTATTTCCAACAAAATTTGTTTGAAGTAAATCCGCCTTCAGGTACGGAATCTACATTAACTTTCAGTTTCCCCGTAGGCGCTAACGTTAAGGAATTTGAATTGTTCAAAATTGAACGGAAAATTGTTCAAATCAAAAAGATATTTTATACACAAGTTTTTCATCAAAAGCATTTTCCTATAAAGTTTGTTTGAAGCAAATTCGCCGCACAGTTCGGAATTGCCTTGAATTTCCCCGTAGGCGCTAGTGTTAAGTTTTTTTAACTGTTCAAAATTAAACAAAAAATAGTTCAAATCAAAAAATGAAACACAGAAATGGGGTGTCCTCGCTGAGATCTTCCGAAAAAAAAAATGTTCTAATTGGACTATTCACTCTAAAGTTATTGGAGTGGGGGGGGGGGGGGCAGACAGACCGACCGACAGACCGACTGACAGACCGACAAACAGACCGACAGACCGACAAACCTACCGACAGACATTTTTCGCTATCCCAATCCCCTACTTTTCAATTTTTAATTTTTCGACATTTATTTTTTTTTTTTCTATTTTTAATTTTTTTGTTTTTGTAATATATTTTCAAGATGCATTAAGCCTTCTTTCATGCTTTTTTCGTCTTTCTTTCAATTTTACTGGGAAAGTAGGCTAAAAAAAGGGTAGAAGTTTCCACATTCAGTACGAGGTGCAAAATGTAATAGTTCATAGATAGTATTACTGAACTGCAGGTTTTAATGTAAATAAGCATTTATCGAAAATCCCAACACCAGGCTCTTAGCGGTTTCATTGCATTTCCTCTGTAGACGAGCAAAAAAAGAGCAAATCAAATGAGTTCAAAACCTAGCCATCCAAAATAAATGCTATCAGATAAAACGACTATCCGAATGCAATAATAAATCAAATTGCTGTTACAGAGCATTATCTATTGTAGTCAGAATTTAATCAGTTTGAAGAAAGATAATGGACACGGACTTCTAAACATTTTGAATAAATTCACGGACAAAGTTCTTACCGAAGGTGGGTTTTCACAGAAAAGCCTTTTTTAAATCATGCTGTCTGGCAGTACCTACCTGGGCTATTAGTACCATCTCTTGCCCTAAGATGAGAGTTTCCACTATCATTCGCACAAAGTATCGCCATTTTTTTTTAGTTTTGTCACATACACCTCTTTGTTTTTAGGTGCTGGAATTACATCAATTCAATAATAGTCAACTCTTGATAACTTGAAATTCCAAAGTTCTGGCTAATCCTTCGATTTTTTTTTTTTGAAAGAATTCATTTACAAGAATTCATACATTCCTTAAAAATTCCTATTTAATTTCGAGTATTTATAAAATAAATAAGTTTTAGTTCCTTAATATTTACGTGGAACTAAAAACTTACGAATGAGTTTGATTTTCTTTATTTTCGTGAAGTGAGTCTCAGCCATTAACCTAAAAGAAATTGCGCGGGGCACAGAGTCACCCCATTCTTATCCAAACACCTGTCGCAGGGTAAATATTTATCCGTAGTCAATCACTCTTTCAGCATCCTCCTATCTAACAGTCCCCTTGGTAGGTGAAGTGTCATTTTTACTTTTCTTTTATTTCTGCGCGTGAAGCAATCGTTTCCTGGAATTCACGTGTTAATAGGGTCACTCTAATGACGCGCCTGCTTCTGCTTCGAAATTTCTCACTCTAAGCAGCGTAGTTTTATGCTCTTTAGCTCTCCTTTTGCATGCAAACGTAAACTTGCAGATTAGGAAAAGATAAAAAAATGACGATTTATAGAAAATTTTAGATAAAACTGATTGGGGTAACTCAGTCAACCCGCACGATCTCTTTTGTCAGTGTTAGACGCGCGATCTCTTTCAGGTAAAATCTTTACGTTTAATTAAAACATACAAATGATGTGTTTAGTTTTTCTCTAACTTCACTCACGGCTTTTTGCTTCGCAGTAATTATTAAAATGAAATTATTGCTTTGTAAAATTGTTTTAAGTCTGTGAGACCCACAATACAATTCTTTTATTTGTTCAATAAATTTTAGCTTCAATCACCAAAACTTGCTGTTACGCTGCCAAATATTTTGAATAGCATGAAGGTTTTTATTGAATATTTTTTTAGGAAAGAAACAGTACTTTAATTCCTCAATCAAAGTTAATTAGCAAAACTATCTATCAAAGGTTATTTGTTTACGTGATGATCTTGCCATTAATTAAAAATTAATTTTTTAAGTTCTTGTGAGTTCAGTCTTCAAGAACACGTAAGATTGGAGAATTTCGTGCATACAAAATTATGAAATCAAATGATACAAGGCAACAAGTTTATATTGAGGATATATCTATAAAGGTCAAAAACTTGGTCATTTTTATTAGTAGGCGTAAACATTCCGTTTCACAGATTTTTCGGTAAAACCCCCCTTAAGGGGATTCTTCCCCCAAATGTGTGAAAAATCTCTTTAGTGAACTCCCGAGCATTAAAAGACCTTTGTGCCAAGTTTCGCAAGGATCGGACATAAACTGAGGATTTATATAAGGAACGTACACCCACAAACACAAATAAACATTAAAATTTTTATAGATCAGCTTGTAAGTTTAAATTACAAAAAAAAAAAAAAAAAAAAAAAAAAATGGTGTTGTTTTCCAAACTTTTCAAAACCGAACTACATTTTTCAGCAACATCTTCAACAGAAGGCATAATTTAGGAAAATGCTCTCTGGAGCTGATGAATAAGCAGTGAATAACAGTTTGAATAAGTGAATAAGCAGTGAATGAATTAATACTGAAAAAGCATCCAACTAAATGATATAGTTCACAAAAATTTGAAGTTCCTTATTTGTTCAATGATTTTATTACAAAGAAAGATAATGAAACTTGAATAAAAAACCTCTCTGGAATAAGAACTTAAAAATTTATGGCTCTCAATATAGTTTTATGGGAACTTTATTGAAAATTTAACTAATGCATAAAGAAAAGAGAGTAAAAATTAAGTGAACTTAATAACCTACACCGAAAATGCAAATGATATTAATTAATATCATCTCACGTGTCTAGAGCTAATTTAAACTCTATTACAAAGTAAAAAAAGAAAGCATGATGTTATGAATTATGACGGGCAGTACAGTCTCAGCTAATGGATTTTTAAAAGATAAGTTAAAACCAGCGAAGTAAACAGGGAACGAAATTTCCAGAGTGCGCGGACTCCAGTTAAAATTTAAATTACGCTCACTTTGCATAAAGTCTATATTCGTGTTAAACACGTTATATTTACAGCCAATATTACAGCCAATACGCAGCATCATACACGTTTTCTTCTTTCAAACGAGGTATGATGCTGCGTATTCGCTTCTCGTTATTTACAGGTCCAGTACATTCTCCTTGGCTGGCGCCCATTATTTCACGCGGGACCACTGTCGGTGGATATCATTTGCCAATTGAGATTTTTGACGCTCAGTTTTCCACCAGCATGCTTGATGCAAAATTGCATCAGGAATTTAATTTAGCCGAGCGTATCTAACCAGGAAACCGTGTGGTAGTGTAATAATGAAAAAAAAAAAAATCATCCATTGTTAGGATTGACATTAAAAAAGGTATTTGTACGGTATAGGTAAGAACTTACTATTGACGCCTAATTAGTTAAAGTCGTATGTGCAAAAACGGATAATGGGGTCGTTTCCGAAATTTAAAAACGATTGAAAGAGCATGATCTGAAAGAGCATGCTTAAAAACATAGAATTGGACCCTTTTTTAAAAAAAAATTGGTAAAGCTTAATATTTAAAAAATATATATATGTTAATCTTTTGCGCGGATTCAATTTTATTTTTTTCGCTTCTGAGCATGGCATTAAAAGTGATGAAATGCCATTCACTGATGCCATTAGCGCAGAGTGCAATACTTAATTCGCTTCTTTATTCACATGTACTGGCAACGACATGAGAGCGCTATATATAAATCGCTTCTTCAATTATCATATCGTGGAAACTCGGTAGACAACAAACGTACGCATTCATCGCGCCAGTGGAGTGAGCGTGCCCAAGTTCATCACTTCTGACGTCATGAAGACCACGCATTATTTCAAAAATCGGAAATTAAAAAAAAATAACAATTAAAATTAGACGTTTTAAAAACAAAAGATTTTCCTCGCTCCAAGTTTTTTTTTTTTTTCAGATTCTATCAACTTCAGTGACTAAAAGTAGTACTTTTGCCTGGTGGAAACAACCCCATTTGTGTAAAATAATTATTTTAACTGGAGGATGAAAAACGCATGAACTAATATGAATCAAAAGCTATCGGAAAGCATATCGTCGCCTCAGAGCAACAGTAAGACATCTAATCCCACAGTAATAACACTAAGATATCCTACTGTTTCTTTGAGGTGACGATATAGGAAATACATTTTGCAATATTGATTTTGACGAATTTAGACTAAAAATTTTTTTAACAGATAGTAACTTGCTCGTCACGCACCCTCACTGATGTTTAGTAGAGGAAAGATTACACAAATAGCTAAGAGCGGAGATCGGTAAAAATTGTAAAATTTTTGAGTTTATAGAACAATTCAGTGCAACATGTCTTCTAAAAGGTTCTTGTTATGAAAAAAAAAAAAACTAGTCGCTAAGGTATTTGTTTGGTCTTTTGAGCAGCCTGGTACCCGGGATTTGTTGGACCTCGGTTTTGAGAACAGTATTTCCAGATCAAAATGCTATACATTTTAAATTTATGTAATTTTTACTTGGCAAATTGCAAACAGATAAGGAAAAAAAAAACACTATTAATTACAATTCTTGCTATACGTACAAAACCAAATTAAAGTTTAGAAATAAATTAACGTTTACCTGATTAAGTGACACAAGATGAAATATTTGAAGTTTTTGAATTTTATTGCATAAATTAATGCAATAAAATTCAAAATGCAAATTCAAATGCAATAAAATTGCGTTTTTTTTTTCGGGAAATAATATTAATTAATATTATTTCCCGAAAAAAAAACCGTTACTCATGCAGATTTAGCACTTTTAACAATTTACACTTCATTGCATTCCCAGTCTTAAATTTAAATCCTGTAAGGATAAGATTTTCAAAATGGCGAGCAAAATATGTTAATATATGAATAAAGTATGTAATATACATTTATGTAAATGTATGAATAAATACTAATATCTTAAAATCAGTTTATAAATGAACATTTTTTTGAATCAGCAGTTTTGAATACATCTGCAACTTAAATCAACAATTACAACGAACTCACTACGAAAGATACATGTATAAATAGAATTAGTTCTTGGAAAATATGTCAAAACTTACACTAAATTTCCATCTTCACGGAATTTCAATCATCTATATGTTAAATGCCACCTGTGAATAAATTTTCAAGAACTCGATGTCGGAAATGTTCTATTCATAAAAGTATCATAACCAGTTAAGCATACCAAATTATATTAAATATAATTGAATTCCGTAAGCATAGAGGCCCCTTATTTTGCCATTTTGTTTTAAAATCTAAGGGAATATTTTCAAAAAACAAATGCGAACTACAGTTGCAATGTTCTAGAGTTCGTTTTCACTTTAGTGCAGTTTTTCATTGATTAGTCCTTGAATGTTATTGTTTTATTTGTATCAGTTTTAGGAATTAAATTTCTTTGAAAATTATACTTCAAAATTCTGCTTCTAATTTATAAGCTTAATATTTCGTTGCTTTTAAATTGTAACGTTGGAAACGTAAATTTATTGCGTGATAGGAACACTCTTGTCGCTTACCTGTTTTTTTTTTTTTGAAGTGACTTTTATAAAACTTTTACTATGTGAGCAAAGCTGAAATCTTCTTACAGAAGCACTGATAAGTTACTATTTTTGAAGTTGTTCATCTCAGTAGAAGTTTATAGTTTAAGAAAAACCTTTCAATCGATAATGTAACAGATAAAAATAATTTAAAGTGTGTACTTTTTTGTCATAGAGAAAAGTACACACAATTCACCACTACAACAACTAGGAAACTATACTGTCGTGAGCAGGTATAGTGCGGCTGTGAAAAAATGATCCTTGTCAATAATTTGAGAAGACGAGTAAATACCTTAAAATAGGAAGAAAGGACGTATGCCATACAAGGACGGATCCAGAAAATATTCAAGGAGGGGGCGATTGATTTCAAATACATACCCTTATATAAATTTCAAAACCTTCCGTCTTCCTAACATCATGGAAGATCATTTCAAATTAAGGTTTTTTTTTAGAGTTTAGAACTTTCATTTTTCAAAAAAAGTCATCAAAAGTGTCCTATAACTGCTCTTTTTGAACTTCATTTTGAAAACTTTCTAGGCGAGAGCCCCCGCCCCGAAACCCATCGTATGTCATCTAAAACAGTCAAAAACTTAATTTTTGAAACTTCAAAAAACTTTTTGTGCAAAGTTCCGATCCCTGTCACTAAAGTTTTAAGAGATGTGCTACAATTACGTTTTCAACACTACAATTCTGAAAAAATTCCAAAAGAAAGCCTTTTTTTCTTAACATCATTAAGGATCGTGTTTATAATTACGTTTTTTGAACTGCATATGCCAAAAGAGAGTTCCTGCATCTCAGCTCAAGGAGGGGGGGGGGGGGGTCGACCCCATCGCTTCTTCCTTGTATCCGTCCTTGGGCCCATATTTTGGAATATAGCAAAATTTTAGCGATATGAAAAGAAAACTTGTGCTACTACAATTTCGTTATGAGATTATTTAGACCTGAGAGGTTTAAGTTTTAGCAATAACTGCATTGAGTTGGAAAAAAAGTAAAAATGAAAAGTTTTGCAGTCTTTATTGCAACCCTACTCTCACCAGTTTTCAATTCAAAGTAGTTCACTGGTAAACGAAGGTTTTGTTACATGAAACATTTATAGTGTTCCTAGGACAATTTCTGACGCTGATTTCAAACATCCACTTAGAACTTTTAGCATCCCGTACAGTTTTTGTGTAATCATAGGTTTTAAGTTATTTATTTTTTCTATGTTTTCCCATTCCACGTAGTGATAAAAACTAATAGACTGGTAAACAAAAACTTTGCTAAATGAAACATTTATAGATTTTCTAGGGTAATTTTTGACGCTGATTTCAAATATTCAATCAGAATTTTTCTATCACCCACACTTTTTGTGTAATCATAGGTTTTAAGTGATTTATTTTTCCCGTGCTTTCATACATCACGTAACTCATAATTAGCAATTAAAATCTTGCTTAAAGACAAGAAATGTGAAGAATACATATTCAGGTTTTCTGGTACTGTAGTGGTAACATGATGGTCTGTCTTAACGGAACCCATTTTCGTGATATACGCTGATATACGCTACCTGAATTGAATCATTTTCTGTGTTTTTATGATTGAATGCAAACATAAAGAATTCATGGATTTTACTCTAAGGAAAATACTTCAGTATACTATAATAGTATTGACTCTGTAATGGATATGTTCGTATTTTAATATCGAGCAGATGAGACTCGGTACTAACTCTTTCGAAACTAATTTATAAAAACTATACTGTTGCATGATTGAAACACGTTGCCTTTAATATCACTAGCATATTCAGTCAAAATGAAGGAAACATGTGGAGATTTGATAATCTTTTTTGGGTAAAATTTAGTACAACACATATCATGTGAAAATTTCTGGCCTAAAATTAAATTAAACAAATATTATTAACGAATGCATTTTATTAATACAATATGCTGTTTTCTACTATGCGAATGGGATAGCAATGGTAAGAATAATAAAAAAAAAAAAAAGACTGGGCCTTTGTAACACTGGTGCTGAATTTGAATACTTAAAACCAGAATTTCTTCGTATTATTATAAAGTAAAGCTAAAAAAACGAGCTGATGTGTGCATCACATGACTTTCTTTTATTCCAATTTAATGTCATTTTCTCATTACTGACAATTTTATTGTGATTCAATAGTTTACTTTCTAAATACACCAACAGTGGCCAAATTAAAACAAATTAAAAAAAAAAATCACCAAAATAGTTGCCAAGTTGGCAACAAATCTTGGTGACCAAAAGACTGACAATATATCGCCAAGTTTCCGCCAAATCAAAACACCATTTGAGTTTACATCGAAATTAACAATGATTTCCCCCAAAAAGAGGCAAAAGACCCCTTTAGAAACACCCGAATGCAACCAAAAGGGGAGGTGCACAACTAGACCCCATTAGGAGTCTACGTACCAAATTCCAACTTTCTAGGATTTACAGTTCTTGAGTTATGCGACGCACATACGCACACCCACACATACGCACATACGTACATACAGACGTCACGAGAAAATTTTTTGTAATTAACTTGGGAATCACATTATTATGGATATGTCGCGTGTCTATACGTTCTTAGGCACTTATCCACGTGTGGTCGAGTATAAAAAAAAACAAAAAAATAAAAAATAAAAAAAAAACTCAATATTCCTTCGAGGTGAGTAAAATGGAAATGAAGGTCGATTTTTGAGTGAAAATTTTTTCGCGAATATTCTTTCCAACTTCTGTCTAGTGTTACAAAAAGTCTGTGGGCGATGGAAAAAAACTGTTTCCATATTTGAATTCAGCGTATCTTTTTACAATAATATTAGGTCTTTTTTTTTCTTTTAACAGAAAAAAAAAATGTTTTTTTTTTTTTGTAGATTAGTGTTACAGGAGGCGTTGTTTTCTCTGACCAACGGCTGCTGAAATTGGTGAAACCAAGACACACCCACAAACAAAGGATGTATCCTTTCCCATGAGACATCTGCCTTAACAGCACGAAATTGGAATATTTCACCTCTTAGGCTAATTTCTTAAATTTCAAAATGTCGTATTCAAGCTCTAGCCAATAATGGACTTGCCAATTCCGCTCTTCAACTCTTTATCGTCCCTTCACGTAAATGGACACTTCTGAAACAAGGCAGAGCAAAGGGTCAACTCTTCGCAGTCAGACTTTATAGGTAAGTAACTGCAAATTTTATTTTTTTCTTCCTTGCATATTTGTCATTTAGTGTACGTTAGCATTATTGTGGATTTTTTTTTTTTTTGTTTCTGTAGGGGGAAAAAAAAACCGCGAAAAGACGTCAAATTCCAAGAAATATATTTTTGAAGTACTGAATCCAAAATGCGTTTCTTCAAACATTGCCAAGACTCATTTTTGCAGATACTGCCCCTTTCCTTTACACAACAATATAACTCAGCTGTTTCCAGATAAACTAAATTAATGCATTTTCACTACTTCTGGAGAATATGAAGCCTTGGTTAAATGTTATTTTAACACTATTTCTAAATTGTATTCAATAAGAAGAAGTATTTATGTCTTCTTTTGGGCAAAATTTTCAACAAAAGTGAAAAAGTCTATGAAACGAAGTATATCCATGGAATATGTCAGTCAGCTAATTTTCGCACCGAGAATATTTCCGATGAACGCTTTATCCCTACCTAAATGCCAAACTTTCAAGCAAAGTTTTTATTATTATTATTATTTATTTATTTATTTATTTATTTATTTTTTAGAGAAATGTGTTTCTAGTATATTTTTGTCTTTTATTCAATTTAAGAGGCCGGGCTTGGAAATAAGTTCGGTTCGCAGCAGTAACGGGGAGTTGGCATGCTGACTGTCCAAGTTTTTGCTCTGATCTCGCAATCCTAAAACGTTGCACAAATATATTTGTGAACTTACCTTGTTTTACAGGGTGTATAAAAATTCTTGCACTGATAAAAAATGTGCACATAATTATGATTTTATTTTGATTCTTATCACATGAAGTCCCACCCCCTCATCCTATTGATACAAAATCAGCTAAAGGAATGTAGGTGGCTATAAGATCGAAAATCGAAAAAATGGAGTCTGTGAAGGTAAAACTGTCAGGGGAACTGCGTGGGGGGAGGTTGAAGGCCAGCTTCCTTAGAACATTTGGTTTTAAATTTTGAAAAGGGACAAAAGGTGGAGAAAATGAAGTTTTCAAATTTTGATGCAAGGATTTCAAGTCACATACATATCACTTATCATGTTTGTCACTTTGGTTGGGAAAATATTATCTGTGAAGACAGCAATTTAAAAGTAAAACGAGCTGATGTGCGCATCACATAACTTCCTTTTATGCTAATTTAATGATAATAGTGCCTTGGAGTAAGCAAAGAAACACTTTAAATATTTTTACCCCAAGTTTGTTGCTAACTGAAGCAAAAAAAAAAAGTTTTATGCAGATTAATTTCCCCAATGTTGGACATTTTAATGCAATTCAATGCTTAACTCTCTAAATATCGCCAGTTGTGGCCAAAATGAAACCAAATTTAAAAAAAAACCCCACCAAATTTGTCTCCAAGTTGTGGAAAAAACTTGGCGACCAAAAGCTTGGTGATCGTCAAGTGTTTGCCAAATTATTACTCTACTTGAGTTCGTATTAAAATTAACAATGGTTTCCTCCCAAAAAGGCGTAAAAGACCCGCTTTGGAACATCTGAATGCAACCAAAAAAGGAGGTGCACAACTAGACCCCACTAGAAGTCTACGTACTAAATTTCAACTTTCTAGGCCATACCGTTTTCGAGAAAGATTTTTCCACACATACGCACATACGCGCGCACACACACACACACACACACACACACACACACACACACACACACATAAATACGTACATCACGAGACAACTCGTTGTAATTAATTTGGGGATCGTCAAAATGGATATTTCGGGTGTCTATACGTTCTTAGGCATATATCCACGTGTTGTCGGGTTAAAAAAAAAAACTCAATATTCATTCAAGGGCAAGAAAAATGGAAATTAAGGCCCATTTTTGGGTGGAGTTATCATTGCGAATACAATACTTCCTTTGCTTCGTAAAAGGCAGTAAAAAAAGACTGCCCAACTCATTTACTTTAATTTATAAAAACAAAGTTTCACTAATGCTTATTAAAAATAATTGAATTTTAAATGACTTACTAAAAACAAATTATTAGTCGCTTTTCTCTTTTTTTATCAGAAAAAAGTGCTCATGAAGGGGGAACGCGATACTTTGTAAAAATATTTCCTAGAACTAAGAAACAAAATATCTTTGAACGAGCTTCTACAGGCTTCATGGAAATATAAAGATTTAAATTACACTTTTATTAAACTGTACCTCGTTTACAAATTCCACGAAATGCTTCCTAAATAAACATGAAAATCATATTGACATTCCCAGTATTCAAACCATCATTTTTTCTTTATTCCAACGTTTTTACCCAGAAAATATCTTTCTTAAAGATGTTAAGTCACTCGTACATTTCTGAGAATAAATAACTGTTCTTATTTTTTCTTGTTTATTTAATACGAAAGAAATCCATTTTTTATTTTTATTCTATAATGATGAACAATCTGATTGGAACACTGAAGCACAATATTTTTTTTTTCCGTTCTCAAGAGAAAGAATTACAATTTGTGTATTCACCATTCCAAATGAGGGATAACTGAATTAATTTAGATCGTTTTATGTTCTTCCTTACGCATGAAAATCCTAAACTTTTTTTTTTTTTTTTGCATTTCCTGAAATTTTAAATTTTCTGAATTCCAGAATTTTTTAATTAAATTTCAATGAACGTACACGCTTTAAGATCTGCTGAAATATATTTTAACCATTTTTTCGAAATTGGCTGCTGTTTGTATGTGAGCATTTTTTTTTTTTTTTTTTGTCGGAGCTTGAAATCATAACGTAATTCGAGGAATCTAACGAAGTTCGTTACACAAACGGGTTTTAATAAGAATTGAAGCTATTTGGCTATTAAGCTTTTGACGTGTTGCAATTGAAAGTTTTCTTGGTAACTGCTATGTCTCAAAAATTAATGACAGGATTCTAACAAAAATTGAAATAAAGATGGACTCTGATGAGAAATGGCACTGATGTTTCGGATCCAATTGTTTCAAGAATGACAATGAAATCAAACATTTGTCTCGGTAAGTGTGACGGTCATAGCTCAAGAATAATGGAAAGCATCGAACGAATCTTGGTATGCAAGGTGAATCTCATAGAAACTTGCACCGATGGCTTCAATGTCTCCAAGTAAGCATTTTTAAAGTTGAGCATGACTACTGTATCTTTAGTGATTACCCAAGAATTGAAACGAAGTTTAGTAGGGTCTGGTGGGGGAAAGTGGTCAAACGCTAAATGACTATAGCTTGAAAATAAGTGTTCGAGTGAATGTGAACATTTTATTTTAGGATAGAACAGTTAGAAACTACATTTTTATTACAAAATTTCACAACTAGCAAAATTTTACTTGATAAAATAAAATATTTTGTGTGAATATGAAAAATTTTAAAATCTAAACACCTATTTTAACTTTTTGGGAAATTTTGTTTGCTAGAATTATGAACAGATTGACTGCACAGGAAGCTTACTACATGTCTCAAGAACTCCTACTCATTAGCAGTTAGCTGAATCTATTTTGGATAACTTTTTAGAACAATTTAAGTAAGATGGGGTAAAGTGGTCATAATATTAGGCTTAAAGAATATTGTTCTTCTAAAGTCACTTAATCTTTAAGTATGAGACAGACATTAAATGAAACATTAATTTTACTTAATATGTATTGTTTTTACAGTAAACAGAGTTAAGTATACGAGCATATGCGTATGCATACGCATATATTCGTGTAGGCACGTATATACGTATTCACATAAATGCACCAATAAACGCGTAGTATATGGGTATCTGCAAGTATTTTGTATCTATAAAGATACACATTCGATTATACATGTATATACCTGCTTATACTCGTATATATCGACCACTTATACACTCAGGTAGACATGTATATGCGCGGACGTACTCGAAACTCGAGTAGACACTTACAAACAAGCATATGATATGCATGTATTCAGAGTGAACTTAAACTCTTAGGCAAATTCTGAAAAGGTGTAGGAGGGGAAGAGAAGAAGTAAGAATCATAAGAAACATATGTTCACAAACACAACACTGACGCGCTACATGCACACAAAACCAGAAACTAAGGGATACAAAACAGGTCACAAGTTTATTATACAAAGTCAATTTTACACACCATTTTAGGTCTTAAGAAAGTTTTAAAGTGATTGATGAAATTTGTGGCCGGCTATTGTAATACATGCGTCGCAATCACAAAGCACTCTCTGTTGCAATAATGAGACTTTTGAAAAACTTTCATCAGTCGCTGTGCCTTTGTTGCGATGCATGTATTAGAGCTACTACAGGATGTAACTTTTAACATCTGCTCTAAATATATCTTAAAAACTAAAATGTTGGGTAAAATGACCTTTGTGTAACAAATTTGTGACCTGCTTTGCATCCACCAGTTTCTGGCTTAGTGTGCATGTAGCGCGTCAACGACCATAAGTTCATTATGATTTTTTGCTTCTTATCCTCTCCTCTCACACTCCTTTGATTTTTACCCCAGAGCTTGAATTCACTCTGTAAGCATACATGAATATTAGGCGATATACCCGTGTATACATACATGTGCAAATATACACATACATGCACGAATATACGTCTACACTGGTACATAACCGTGTTTACGCGTAAACATACGTATATACACATTGCTTTCATATGTATGTACATGAGTAGACATGTACAAACGCACTGGATGTATCCACGAAATAACTCGTGTATACTCGTATATGTATGTTTGTACACCTATACATGCGTATTACTTCTACTATACGCGCACACTCAGGTATGCTTGTATATACTCGAGATACAAGTGCATACACGCATATGATGTTCGTTTATACGCATATATACTCGTATATACACGTGACACGTATCTACTCGTGTGGAAACTTATACTGTAGGTAATCACATATACATGCTTATATACACGTGTGTACACGTATATACTTGAGTAGGCACGTGCATGCATGTATCTGACGTATACATTTGTCTACTCATACCTGAACGTGTATACTCATGTTAACACGGCACGTATATACTCGTGTATACCCGCATATACTCGTGCATATACTTGTAACTATCAAAATAACCGAAATATACATGTAATACGGTTATTTGTAACGAATTTGCATCTATTTTTAACTATGACCGCTTTACCCCATGCTATGACCACTTTCCCCCGCCCCAGGGCGTAAAGTCGTCATAAATACATTGGGAAATGAGAGTGTAATAAAATTACTTAAATCAATATTTTTCCTGAAATTCAATGTACCGTGTTCTTTAATAATGCAATGTAAAATAACAAAAAAAAAAAAAAAAACTGAAGTGCTTAAAGAATTTATTGTATTTATTATCCACCGAAGTTGAAAACATAGGATTTTAGGACCACTTTACCCCACCAGACCCTATACTGATTAGCTCCAATGGCAATTGGTGCGATTCATGAATACGTTCATAACGAGGAAACAGTCGAAATTATTTTTCTGTAAGCAACCGCTACTTTTATATGCAAAGTAAGCAACAAAATCAAACGCAAACTCGAATGCAGTTGCACTCTTTTTTTTTTTAAATTATGAATACTTTATGGCTCCGGTCACCGGGGCGGGCACAGGGAGGAGGAGGGGGAAGGGACACCTGTTGACCCGAGCCCGAGCCTGAAGGAGGCCCAATATTTTTAAAACTAAGCGTAAAACAAAGGGGTAAACAATATCTCGGGGACCCGTCAGAAAGTCATTTGTGATGGGCCCTGAAATTGCTGTGCACGCCCGTGCCGGTCACAGAGGTGAGTCAAAAAATCGAATGTTTTCTATTATTTTCATTAGTCATGACTGCTGTATCAAGAAGTTGCGCAAAGATTTTCTACATTCAAGTCACAATGTAAATTACTTTTAATTACGTTTTTTTTTGAGCAATCACGATTGTTAATTGCTTTCACTTGATCGTCCCTGATGTTCCGGTTCCTTTTTCAGCTTGAACCAGGGACCTCTGCAGCACCACCACCCATCGACTTCTGCAGGCGCACCTCGTCTGGTCCTGACCACTGTTCCCCGGAATCCGGTGGCCTGCATGTCCTACACACACGCGCCTTTACACACATGCACACTGACGAACATTCATGCTTACACACACACACACCTTTACACACGTACACTCACGCACGCCTACACACACACACGCCTACACACACACACGCCTGCACACACACACAACTATGTACACGTAACCGCCTAAGAGGAGGGGCAGGCTTGAGGGGACAGATGCCGTTTCTAGAAAAAATAATTCCAATGAATAGGGTTCTGCCGAAACTCGTGATTGCGAAAAACATAGTTTAATTCAAAATTTTAGAATTCAAATTAGTTTTTTTTTTCATTTTTTCCATCTTTTTACTTTCTTCTATATCTAATATATAGAAGAAAGTATTGGATTCGTGCAAATTTTCGAATTTCGAATTTTGACGGATTTGAACGTTTTGAGGTGTGCTGAGTTCATTTCGACTATTTTTGGAAAATGTGTCTGTCTGTCTGTGTGTCTGTATGTGTGTGTCACGTCGGTGTGTGACCAGTTTTTTTAGCCGCTCTACAGCAAAAACTACCGCATGAAATCGAATGAAATTTGGTACACGTATGTGCCGCTATGTGAACTTGTGCCCATTGGTTTTTGGCGCATATCCCTCCAAGGGGGGTGGATCAATGGGACGTTTTTTGAGTTACGCGTGCTTGCTATTCCTCAGGAAGTAACTGGCGGAAACAAACAAAATTTGGTCCATATGTTGCCATTAACAGGAACAGGTGCTGATTCAATTTTGGTGTCAATAACTCAAACGGGGGTTGAGCTATAGAACGTTTTTTGTCGTCAATTGTGACTGCTGTATCTCAAGAAATAATGAACGGAATGAAAGAAAAATTTATCGGCAAGTAGCCCTTAGTGGGTATAAGAGCGGATTTTATTTTGGTGTCAACAGCTAAAAAGGGGGTAGCGCAATCGCCCGTTCTTTTTTTCCATTGTGAGTGCTCTATCTCAAGAAGTAATGCTACGTTCTGGTTGAAATTTGGAATATATGTGAATCCATATGTAAACAGGCTTTGGTTCAATTTTGACGCCAATCTCTCCAAGAGGTGTTGATATTTTTTTCGAATAAAAATAGCTTTATTAATGCAACAATAAGAAAGATAAATCGTAATAGGTTGTCGTCTGCGTATTTCTCGTGATTTTAATTGTATGGAAATGATCGGAAATATTATCTCAATGATTTAAAGTTTTAACTGTTGCCATTTTATGTTTGTTAACAAATAAAATATTTGTAATTAATTCAAGCAAGGCTTTGAAAATAACTTTCAATTTTCGCTCTTTGCTTTGCTTTTGTAATAATTCAGACATTGAGATGGTCGTCAAGTGTTTGCATGTGTAATTTTGTTTTTGTTGGGAATATTGCTTCCTCGTCAAGCATGGGGAGGGGTCAGAAAAAAAAAAAGAAAAATATAGAAGAAAGTTTCGTGATGGCCACAACATACTAGTTTTACAATGTCATAAAAAATTCTTGAACTTGTGAAGTATTATGGCCCAAACCGTTTTTTTGTTGTTTTTCTATGAATCTTTAAAATGTGTCAAGGACTTTTCGGACACCCCTGTATTTTTTTACCCTTCAATTTATATTTATAAGTTTATTAGTTTTAATGAGTACAAAAAAGCTGTGAGACAAAATATATCATATTAGTTAACAATTTTGTACTGAGCTAAACTTGATGGAACATTACAGTTTTTTTTTTTTTTTTGGCTGCAATTTTGCACATTACAGGTTTTAAATATAAAAAACTGTACGCAGGAAAGTCTTTTCGAAGCCTGCATTTCGTTTCCTAGAAAGTTTTTGCTAGTAGAGTTTGATTATTTTGTGCATTTAACTTTCACATTGCTGCCCACCTTGCCTAGTGGTTAGAGGACCCTGACTGCAATGGGGTTGGTCCCGTGTTCGAATCCCAGCTCGCGCATGGATGTACTTTCTCTCTGCTATCTTTGTCCTTCCTTTGTGTGAATGTGTTGTTTTGCTGTGAGTGACTGCCTTAAACAAGTTCTTACGGCATAGGGAGTGAAAACTTTCATTTATGAAACCAAGACCCAAAGTCACGTAATAGCTTTTAAAACAAAGCATTAGAAGAAATCTTGAATCTTTCGCTTGTTTCACGCAAAACGTGCAAACCATTCGTCGTTGTTGAGTCACGTGACTTCTTCGGGTCAGCTTTTGCTAAGTCAATAATTGGATTTGCTCCCTCCATTTTAATTTCTGCTCCAAGCTGCATACTGAGGAAGTCGCACTTCACACCAAAGTACGGTACAGTTGGAAAAGTGAAGCAGCGCACCTTAAATTGCCAACCTATCTGGCACAAGACAACATCAACAAAAGCAACTTTCACATCCTCTATGGTTCTTATGTATGTGATGAAAATAATTTCATTGATTTACGAATAAAATTCGTTAGCTAATTTGCAAAACATGTCATGTGTTGAATATGAGTATCAGATACATATGTCTATAATACGAAATTTCAAAATTCTTATTCCACATATATTGTATTTTGTAATATAGACGTTTTGTCTTTAAATTTACTGTTGATGAAATAGCTCTTTCAGTAAATTTTATTTTAACTGTCATGAATTTCAATCCAACGGTTCTAAACTTTGATGTATCTCTCACATGTCTTAAAAAATCTCTATATTTTAATATACATATACTTCTTTTTTCTATTTAGGCACCTTTTTAAAAGAAGAATTCTATAACTTTTGGTGTGTTTCTTTTCATCGATCTTTGAAATGCAAATGTGCATATTAAATAGTATCAAACAAATATTTCATCATTCTGTCAGAGTTTCAAACTCTTTCCGGAAAAACGACCCTTTGTTTCTCTCGACTACAAATAAATACTGAAATAAAAGCAATTATTTTTACAGCACTGGCAAACAGCACCCTAAAACAGAATAAATTCACCCATTTCACCTAATCAGTGTCCATAATCTAGTTAAAGACCCTAATTAGATATCCATGGATTCCGTTTTCCTTTGGAGATTTAGAGCTCGCATCAAAACATCAGGCGATCGCAGATGCTCTTTTTCCTTAATCAATGGTGTGATCATTTAGGTGACCAAATTTTGTGCTGTTTCCTCTACTTTAGATCGATTTCCTAAAAGAGTGCTGCCGAAAGGCCATTTGCACGTTTCCAATCTCTAGTTTTATCTGATTTGATAAAAAGGAATTCTTTTTTCTTTTAGGGTGAAGTTTTGCCGAGCGTAAGGGCAAGCTTTTTGTGTTTGCTCTGTTACGGAGAATTGCATGAAGCGTTATGTTTTTATATCGAAATATTAATTTAATTTAGAGGCAGAACAAAATAGAGGACCGATTTTCATTGTTTTCAGTGTCAGGATTTTTTTTCTTGAGGAAAAACAAAGCTTCTGATAGTTAAGACTGAAAGTCTTATTGAAAAAAAAAAAGGAGGAAATATATGGATTTAAGAAAAGATGCTTTTTTATCATGCATTATTCAAGACTCACAAATTACACTCTGTAGGTTCTATATGGTTTAAATGTGTTCATCACTATGAAACCTTGACTTATAAAGCCTATTTTAGTGAAAATAAAGAAGATTAGACATGTAGGATGCTGAATCCGGTTTATGAGATGCAACTTTTCAGTTGAAGTGACACTGCACGAGGCACTCGAACGACTGGCATAACAGAGAAATAAGACGTGAAGAATTTACTAAAAGCAGATTCATTATAGTACAAACTGTTAAAAAAGTATAAGACAAAATCATGACTAAATCGAAAATTTACGGCGAAAACTATTGACATTCATTTTGAAAGTACTAACATTACAAACATTAAGGGATAAACTCCAAACTGGGCTGCCGCCCAGCGTGGGACTTTCCCCAGCGCCGCGCCCTACGTCCGCGGGCCACTGTCGACTAGGGCTGGGCGATATACCGTAATATATCAATGCATTAACGAAATTCAGACTTTAAACTGTCTGATATAACTTTCGACCGGACTTAACTAAGAACTAATTGAAATAATGACTTAAAAATGCAAATTTATTGTATCTCGCAAGTTTTGGTGGTGCAAACGTTTTGTGGAATGCAGCATCGTGCTGTTCGAAGCCAAAGTTGCCGTAAGAGCACTTGTTGCATTCTTATGTAATCCAAGAGATATCGTTCGATTCAAACTATTTTAATATTTACCTTCCCAAATGTCTAATGGCTCTTCTGTATTGCAGATCTCAATATACAAATTAAAAGTTAGGGAAACACATTTCCCTCTAAGTACGACGGTATCCCTCAATTTTCCCAGCGTCTCTTGGGGGGGAGGCACTGACTTAAGTGACCAAATTATTTTTTGTTTCTCTTACTTTTTATTCCTGAAAACAGTGCTACTACAAGACTATTGGCACACTTGTAATAAACAGATTATCCGATTTGGTAACAAATAATTATTTTCTGTTCCGTTATGATTAAGATTTGCAAAGATATCTTTTGCAAGGGATCGATTTGCAAAGAAACCTTTTTTTTCTGTGACATGATGCATACAGAAAGATCTGTATACACATTTATTGATTTAATTTAGCGAAGCAGAAGGGAAAAGAAAATATTATTTGCTAGCTTTTCTTGCAGAGTTCATTGACTTTTTGTTTAAATAGTTGAACCGTTTTGATTAAATTAGCGACACTAAAGATTTTTACAGTTAATACACGAATCAAAAACATTTTTGGTAGAAATCTTTTGGCATAAATGTAAACAAACAGTGTGGCAATTTTTAGATAATATCGCAAGAGAGAGAAAGAGAGAGAGAGAACATAAAAAAGAGGCTACTGAGAGATGAATATTATTTTTTAGTTTTAGATTCTTTTATTTTAATCTTTCCATGATTGAATTTTCTCTTTGTTAGAAATAATTTAATTACTGTATTTATACAGCTTTTTTCGATGTTAATAATGCAAATATTTTAATCTTCGAAAGCATAAGTAAATACATAAATATAAAAACAGTAATAATAATTATTATTATTATAACATAAAAATATAGGGGAAGGTTTCTGTCAATGAACCACATAACAGTTTTCGATTTTTTTAAAAAGGAAATCCTACTCAAATTTCACGACAATTATAGGAACAATTTCTCAGTATATTTTTCTTGTAATAATAGTATTAATTTTCATGGTAAATATACACAATAATGAATGAAAATTAAAAATAAATATTTTAGCATGTGGTCCATTCATGGCTACCGGTTGCTATGGATGGACCATCGAGTTTCCATCGATGAACCACATTCTCAATTAAAAAAAATAATGAGTAACTTACAAATATTTATAACAGAGATGATCAATAAACCCTATAAATAACAATAAGTTATAAAAAAATAGATTTATTTTCTGAAATGATTTATTTTCGGACATTAAGAACACAAAAAATACCCCATCACTCACACAACACACAGCTGTTTTCATCACACCTCGTTCACCACTTGATATTTTAACAACCCGTGCAAACACTGTTCGTAGATAATATCTTTTCAATCCTCTTCTGAATTGTTGAGAATTTTGTTAAATCGATTTCGAAAATTTTCGTTCGACGCAAGATTGTACTTGCTCTCTAAAATGTCAGAGATCATTTTTGACCAATTTTTTACTGAAACCAGAAGCTTAAGCCTCAAACTGCCAGAGACTAGAGTACTAACAGACTTTTTGTCTTAATTAAATCTGTGGGACATGTTATTTTTCGCAGCCTCTTGAAAGGCCAATTACCCCAATTTTTCGGAAGTAATTCCATAAACTTTTTCCCTAGTTTCAAAATATGATTCACTAATCATATTTCTATTTCGGAGGGCTTATCTCTTAAATTTTAAACAAGTGACTAAGGTAACAACAAACCGGTTTTTATCTTCCATGCAACTATTTAAAGTTGCTTTCAGGACTCTATACTATACTGTCAGCAGACTTCGTTAAGAACCATGCCATCATTTCTGTAAGCTACTGTAGCATGTTACATGCTCTCACTTGTCCACTGGCTATTTTACTAATTTTTGCATTTTTTCGGAACAGCAAAAGTATTTAAAACTCTATTATTACGTTTTAAATTATTGATCAGTTTTATAAAAAAAAAAAAAAAAAATCCCCGAAATTTAAAATAAAGTATAAGAGTTTTCATGAATTACTGAGATTATTTTTTTCATTGTCATGTTTATTTTTAAACAATTGAGAGATTTTCAAAGACAATTGAGCTGAAGTTACAGCAATATTTGCGATTTTATATGAATGAAACACTTTGTCAGGTGGACCATTCATGGAAACACTTAGTGGTCCAATGATAGCAAATGCTTCATTTTAAATATTCTTATAAGTGTTACAGCTGTAACGAATCATGATGAAACATGAATTATGGGGAATTGTACTTGAAAAGGCACTCTTTTAAGTCAATGTTCACGTTTTGATGATCAGTAATATTCAACGCTTGTTATAACTAAATGAAAATCTCAATAATTAGTGAGATAATGGTAGAAATCTTTTCTTAATGATTAATAATATGAATAAATAATTTTAGCTACTTGACGACTCTGCAGTAGACTGTTTTCAAACAAAGGGAGGTACTAAAACTGATTACGCGTCAACACAAACTCTGGTACGGGAAATATCTTCGCCATCTAGTTATGGAACGGTTTCATTGACGGCAACCTTCTCCTATGCTATAGTAATATTGCAGCAATAGTAGTTTTACGAATTCTCTGAGCATTAAGTAAAGAATGACGTTAACATTTATCGTGGCAATGGAGTAGTACGCCAAAGTAAATCACTTGTAACATCCTAAAGACTACACCTTGTTTCCAAAATCGGTCATTAAAAAAATCAAATAAAAAGTAACTGTTGGGAAAGTAAAAGTTTTTCTGGTTCCATGTTATTATTATTTTTTTTTTTTGCTTATTCTATCAGTTTCAGTGACTAAAAGTAGTACTTTTGACAGAAGGAAACAACCCGATTAACATTTTTTTCTTGTATTTTTAATGCCCAAATTTAAAGACGCCTTTGTCAAACATAACATACACTGCGATTTGGAAGTTGTCGTTTCCACAAAAATTCCGACGAAGTGCCGTACTTTTGTTTTGCACTTAAAAAATGTAACAATGAGTTTCTATAATTTGTTGCTTGTATAGTGTTGTGTGGAAAGTTCATTTGTTTCACGCAAAAGCAACAACTCGTGGCTTGCTGCTAAAAATTGTATGTTTGTAATAAGGGAATTATTGGACGAAAATACAAAAGCCGTGCAAGTTACATTAGGAAACGAAAATTAAAAAAAAGAAGATAGAGAGGATTTATTAGCATTACTGTTGAATTCAACTGTGCATTAAAAAAAAATGGGTTTTTCCATCAGTCCAAAGTTCTACTTTTAGTCACTGAAATTGATAGAATAAGCAAAATAATAATAATAATAATAATAATAATAATAATAATAACATGGAGCCAGGAAAAACCTTTATTTTCCAAACAGTCATTCTTTTAATTTAATTTTTTTTAAATGTCCGATTTTGGAAAAAAGGCGTAGTTTTTATGACGTCCCAACTGATGTACTTTAGCGAGCTACTCTATTTCCGCGATAAACGTTTGCGCTTTGCTGTCAACAGTACTGCTAGGTTATGATAATTTGCGTTGTGCGTTAATGGCATCAGTGAATGGCATTTCATCACTTGTGATGACATGTGCAGAGGCGTTAGAAATGAATTTTCATCTGCACACCAATTAAAATAATTGTTAAAAAATATTGAACTTTGTCGAATTATTTAAATAATGGTTAAATCCTACCTTTTTAAGTATGCTCTTTCAGAAAAAAAAATGCTTTGAAAATTTCAGAAACAACTTCATTCAATTAAATATTACACGCAGATGATCATGTTCTACGGATCTTGATTTTTATTGAGTTTTCTATATTTTGGAGAATGATCCCGACTAAACAAATGATAGTTTGTCTACTCATAGAGCTCGACAGACGAAAAAGATTATTTTTTCTCTCAAGTTTATGTTTTAAGTGAAAGGCAAAATTATTCCTTCCTAAAAGCATCATGAATTATTTTTAAATGTTGAATCAAAATACTTAGTTAAACAGAGTTGATGATCTTAAACAAAATTACTCTTTGATCAGTGGTAAATTTGTTCAACTATTGCTCTGTAGTTGCTTGGTTAGTTGCGACGTTTTTCTTTAATTCGTATACGTGACTCCATAGTTTTAAAATTAAGTTTATAATATTTCTTGAAATACTATAATGGGATAAATAAATGTTACGAACGATGTCCCTACGTGACGTGAAGTAGAAATGAAGACAGATTTAATATGTGGAAGCGTTTTAAAAGCGTGGCACCAGAAACATTTTAAAAAGAGAGTATTTGGACTGCATTTTACCTAACACTTTAGAATTGATATTTCGTGCGTTGCAGCATTAATAACCTTTCTTATTGCTGAGACAGTTTCAATCATGATAAACATTCAAGAATTTCAGATTTAAGGTAAAAAAGCATGTAAAACAAAGAAAAACTTTAGAGATGCCGATCATTAAATGAATTCCTGAAAAGAAAGAGTTGCTTTATCATCTAAGATAAATTTGACGGAAATTTGATAGCAAAAGATGTTTTTATAAATTTCAGAAATCTACGTCGAACGTAAACATATGATTTTTTAATAAATAATCTTCTTACTTCAAGGAATGTATATATTTTTTTACTCAAAGGTCAAATATTAAACTGTCGTGATTAGTAGCTAACTACACTGTTTTACTGATATAACATTATTAGTACTGTAATGACACACTTTTACTTACAGCATATTATTTTTTTTTCCACTATTTACCAAAATTTCTCCGTTTTTCTCAATCTGTTTGCCTTTTTAATCAACATATTTGACGATGCTTAAACCTGTCTATTCACTATTTTGCTGTTTTAATTTCTTATTTGTTTACTTGGTAATGTATGCTTATGTCTGTTAGCATATTATTTATCGTTGTAAAATTCAGCGTTGTCTCACGAAGTAATACCTTTAACCATTTCTTTGTTTCGTTGTCTACTGGTCATGATAAATATTTACTATATTTACCAGCACTTATTTGATAACTTGCATGCCTGGCTTTATATTTTTTTTCTATGACGGAATACTTAGCGTGTGTAGATAATTATGTATTTTCTTTTCCTGTCAACTTGCTGCTAATATTAGCTGTTAGTTGATCATGCTTTGTCCATCGACAAAAAACCATTATTTAGTTCTTTTTCGGTCTAATTATATATCCTCGTTCTACTTATTGACTACGTTACTTTTTATTTGCATTAACTTGTGGCTAAAATGTACCAAATCATTTTGTTTGATTATTTGTTTGCTCTTTTTATTTCTTAAACTGTGGTTTATGTTCGTTAGATAACACTGGCAGACAAAAAATAAGCAAAAAAAGTTGCCTCTGTAATGAACAAAAATATACAGTTCCAACAAGTTTGAGGTCATAGACTGAAAATATGTTACCAGAATTTTATTATTATCTTTTGGTTCAAAGATGCATAAATGAATACATGTATGGATGGAACTTCAGTATTTGATTCCTTATCTATGTGCTTATTCACTCCGAGAGATTCTTGTTTTTATTTTCATTTACTCATTTCCATTTTTATTTATATACTTTTCGAGCACCTCTCATAATATTCCAGCAATATTCTGCCATCAAAGATGAGTTCCGCATCCCCTGATACGTTCTTTTCTATTGCTGAAGTGTCTTGATGGAAGTCTTTTCGTGCTCTTCACTCGCAGCGCCACGATTGCTTAGAAAGAAGTCGAGAGACGAGCCCAAAAAGTGTGTTCTGAGCAACATACTGCAATCTAGTTGTTGGTACAGTGGTCTCCGCTTATACGAATCACATTTGTTCCAAGCAATTTTGGTTCCAAAAAGCGGCTAATTCAATAAATCTGGATTTTATTCTGCTTTTAACAATTTGATTTATTAAAGCGACTGATTCCATTAACCACTGATTCAATTAACCGACGTCCACTGTACATTACTAGGCAATGTAGAGTACCAACATCACAAAGAGTCCTCCTATCATTAAAAAAATATTTTTTTATCAATAAAATAAAATCTAAGTAAACATTTTTAACTTCGTATTCGTTCATGTTACATGGAAAGGAATAGCTATTAACAATTTTATATTCAGATTTTGGGTTTAAAATAATGTAATTAGCATTTTTGTACACAATTTAAGACAAAGTTTGAGATATTCATCAATTAAGCTACAAAACTATTTGTTTATGGAGCATTACGAATTACAAGGGTCTCCGCGGAAAGTACGCATTATAATAGAAAATTCATACATAATGGGTACAAGAGGCTTATTTCTGTACTCTGAAGTTTATCACGGCATACATTAATGTAACAACTTCTAATTATTCAAAGTAACGTTGATGTGATAAAAGCATTCCATCTTATTCGAAGCGCCATTTCCATTATTAACAGTGGACACATTATAAGCATTTTTACGACGCACTGAACCTACTAGCTGTCAGCATTTCAATAATGGCGTCAACTGCTTTTCTGTCTTAATTGGCTTTTTGGCCGTTCGCCCAGCGTCCATCCAAAAATGAGCGTTTCTTGAGCTTTTGCACTAAGACTAAATGGAATTAATTTTGAAGCATTTTAATGGCTGAAGAATAACACGGATAGATGGCAAATTTGAATGAATTTTTTTAACCAAAGACAATAAAATGCTGAGTTAAACTTTGTAAGTTATTTCAAAAGGTTGTAACTTTATTTTTGTAAATTATAAGTTTGAGAATTTTACTTCTGTTGCTTGATCAAAAGGGGCAAATGTCAAACAGAGAAATGACGCATTACATATGTTTAGCATTTTGTAGATGTACAACATCGGTATTAAACATGGTTGTTTCAAAAGCAGGTGCACCTCGATGGAGATCACTGTGACCTCAAAAAATCTCCTTATTCGTTCTGACGATTAGGCAAAATAATCATCATTCGGCAAAATTTGGAGTTATACTTGGAGAATTATTGTCATTCCGCGAAGTTTGGAGTTCAATTCGACAAATTGAGAATTTCCTCCCTCCCAAAATATTAACTTCGGAGCCCTCCCCCCGCTCTGTTCAAATCATCCGATTGTTATAATTAATACAGAGATTGATTGTTACATCCACCAAAAAACACCGATTTTTAGAATTAATAAAATAATTGATTTATACATCCATCAAACTTCACCGATTTTTTGAATTATAGGATAAAAAAATATAATTACGTACCATTTGATATAAATTTTGTAGTGACCTTCTCAGCTCCTTCTTTCTCTGACTGCTTGTTAGAAAATTCAGAAAGGGAGTGATTTTTACTTCCTTTTACAAAAAAGGAAGTATTGTATTCGCGAAAAAATTTTCACTCAAAATCGGCCTTAATTTCCCTTACCCCCGAATGAATGTTGAGTTTTTTTTCTAGACTCGATCACACGTGGATAGATGCCTAGTAACGTACAGACACCCGAAATATCCATTTTGACACATCCCGAGTTAATTACAACGACTTTTCTCGTGACGTCCGTATGTACGTATGTATGTGCGTATGTGTGTATGTATCTCACATTGCTCAAAAAAGGGTATGTCCTAGGAAGTTGAAATTTGGTACGTAGACTCCTAGTAGGGTCTAGTTGGGCACCTTCTGTTTTGGTAGCATTCGGACAATCCTAAGGGGGTCTTTTGCCCCTTTTGGGGGGAAATCATTGTTAATTTCGATGTAAACTCAAGTTGTGTTATAATTTGTCGGACACTTGGCGATGTATCGCCAGTCTTTTCGTCGCCAAGTTTTGTCACCAACTTGGCGACAAATTTAGAGATTTTTTTTTCTTTTTTCTTAATTTGGTTTCAATTTGTCCACTGTTGGTGATATTTAGAGAGCAAACAATTTAATCACAATAAAATTGCCAATAATGGGGAAATGACATTATGGAGTAAAAGGAAGTCATGTGATGAACACATCAGCTCGTTTTTAGAATGTAAAGAAACGCTAGAAGCTTATATGAAATTGTAGAACTAACGGATGCTTACTTATTAGAAGTATAATAATATATTTAGGCTGAATATATCGCATTGCTTATTGAATATTGAATACATCGCACTAGTTTATTATAACTTTTAAAATTTTACAGAGACTAATTGATTACAGTTTATAGAATGAGTCTTTTTTTACATGAATTCACAGACTTATCTGAATGCTAAGCACAGGGCTGCGGAGTCGGAAGGAAAATAGCCGACTCCGACCCCGACTCCGACTCCGGGGTTTCGAAACACCCGACTCCGACTCCAACTCCGACTCCGACTCCGGCTTTTTTATTTATTTATTTTTCAATTCAACCCCTATCCCCCTCATGAGAAGGGAGGAAAACCTCTATACAGAGATTGAAATATTAATTTGTTTCTTATGAAATTTAAGCGCTGTATTTTTTTTGTAAAATTAAGAAGCATACAACGTCAGAAATTGAATTTGAAAATCAAATTGTTCCAATAATTACGATTTTAAAATTGAAATCACATAATCATCCTATTGTTAAAAAAAATTGAAAAGGTTTAACTTGCTCCCCATTAATGTTTAACGAATAGATGTTGATCAAATCGTGTGATTTTCAAAAACGCTTTTTTTGCTAAGTCAAAAAACCTTTCTAGAGCGAGGGCGGTCCGCTCCGGCCGAGATCCATCTGGTGGGTGACACCTCAAGTATATTTCAAAGTTTATAAAAACAATACACATACTTTAATTCTGAAAAAAAAAAATCCCCAATAAATTTGAAATTATATTTCATCTATAAAATTTCAACGAAAATAAGGCACTATACTTGTATTGAGGGAAAATATGGGGTACATGTACGCTTGGAGAAAATTTTACAGAAAATGCGGCAATATACAGCTTTGTACAAATAGCTTTTCTTTTTCCTATAATTATTCCCTCAATTTTTAATTTTAATTTTACTGGCTGCTTTAGAATTAATCTTGAAATGAAGATTTTAAGATTAACTGCAATTATTTGAGTGTTGTAACCAAGATATTTGTTCTATTTCATACTTTTGTTGAGAATCAAGCTTGTAGATGTTGTCCTTAAATTGAAAAGACAGATATATTTTATCATGTCTTTTAGATTTGCGCCTTTGCACGCCAACACTAAGTTGAATTACAGAACACCGTAAGATACCTCTCGAACTACGGGCTCCAACTTGCTCAAGGGGTACATTCCTTTTACAATTTTATAACTGAGGTCGAAGTAAAAAAAATGTTATTATTGTTGTTTTAAAGTGATTTTAAAAAATTTTATTATTGTTGTTTTAAAGTGATTAAAAAAATATAAAATGTTAGGTAAGAAAACCGTGCTCACAGTTGCTATTATTTCAAGAATGTTGAAAAACAAGCAAACTAGGGAACAGCGTAGGTGGCTATTACAGAAAATTCGATGAACAATCAAGCCAGCTGGTTGTTAATGACAGTTGTTTTCTTATTAGTAGGCTTTTATACATGTAATCGAATCAACTGGTAGTCAGTTTTTCAAAAAATGCCAGGAGAGTCAGCGAAAATTAAAGAAAAAAAGTAGACCGGAGTCGGAGTCGGCATATTTTCTACCGACTCCGACTCCAACTCCTTTACGCCAAAATCAGTCCGACTCCGACTCTTCGACTCCGACTCCGACTCCGACTCCACAGCCCTGGCTAAGCATGCGGAGTCTTGTTTGATTTTATTCCTTACATCTATCATTAAAACTCTTAAGAAAATATCATAGAGTTCAAAAGTAATGCATTTAGAATTTATAGAAAAAACATTTAGACTAGAGATATTCTTTACAGACATGTTGCGGAGTCCACGGCGCAAATGTTTGCATCCGAATTGTAAAATAAAAGTAGATAGAATCTATTCCTGCCGCTATCTTGTTTACAAACTAGTATTAGCCTATGTTATGTTTTTGTAGTTCTGAATTTAATACGATGAGACAAAAGAAGATTGATCAGTATTTTCAACATTTTTGACTCTTCATAACTTCTAAGTTATTTCTAAATAGTCAGAAATTGTCAAATACTGTATGAATAAAAGTCATTCAATGAATTTAAAAACAGTAAAAAGTAGCATTCGAGGTAAGAAAATTTTCAATTCTAGCAAGAAAAATGCATTGATGATAGCGCATTCAAAGTATGTTTGGTCAATTACAAAATAGTCGTAGAAATTCATCACATCGAGTCCACCTGTATTAAATTTATATTAGAACACTATGTTATTTGCATATTAACAAATATACACACATTACTTAATCGTTACAATTTTTCGAAATGAATCAGAAACATTTTCCCAACTTCAGTTTTATTTGAGGTTAGATCTAGCAATAGAATGAACTAATTCCTATTGAGGGCCATTCCACGGAAAACTGCCATTGTGTCTCGCACGTGACGCTTCATATATTTCATTAAAAATAATTCTTTAAAAAATTAATGAGCAAATTTTTTCTGCTTAACAAATTACAAACTTATGTGTGATTTCTAATGCAAAATAATTCGTCATTACCCTTTAAAATTAATGCTTTTAAATGAAATGTATGAACTATCGTGTGCGGGACAAAGGGTTTACTTTTTCGTGAACTGACCCTTAACTCTTTTTCGCTCCAATCATGAACCACATTGAATTGCCAATCTTTCCACTTCCAAAGCCTCTGAAAATACAACTTTAAGCTGACAAAGCATCAGACATTTTTCATTTCTCAACAATGCAAGAATTTTATTTATTTTGATAACTTTAAAAAGTCAGAAAACATGATTAATGCAAAAGTTGAATAAGTATCTTTGTGTGGAATAGTAAAAACAAGAAATAACAACGTATAGTTGCAGACAAACTGCAGATTACTGCACACACGTGTTTCGAGGTGACAAGGAATCCACTTTTTAACACAGAATAAGTGAGCTTATGGATGATAAGATCCTTTTGTCGGAAATATTTTCATCCATAAGCTCGCTTCTTTTGTATTGAAGAAAGGTTTCATTGTAAACCCGAAACACCTGTATGCAGTAATCTGCAATTCTTGTGCAATTTACGTCATTACTTATTTTTAATAATAAACGCAGTTGTGTAAATATCATTGAGAAGAGAAAATGGAGGGAGTGAAGACTTTTTCATTTATGAAACCAAGAACCCGAGTCACGTGATAGCTTTTAAAGCAAAGCATTGGAAGAAATCTTGTTTCTTTCGCTTGTTTCACGCAAAACGTTCCAACCATTCGTCGATTCTGAGTCACGTGACTCGGTAGCTTTGGGTCAGTTTTTGCTGGGCCAATGATTGGACTTGCTCCCTCCATTTTAATTCCTGCTCCAAGGTAAATATCCTGCATGTTCTCAAAATGAGGATATATGAAGATTTCATAACATAGAGACAAGATTTAATTACTTCTATTGTTTGTTTTGAAAAATTTTAGATGTTTTTATCTTTGTTCAGCAAAACCTATCGATTGCTTTAACTATCCTCCAAAAGAAAGATAGAGATACAATGTTTTTCAGACTAATAAATAATGGGTTACATGGATTGATGTCCTTGGAAGAGGAACAGTTGGGCCTCCCTTCCTCCCTCGAAGAGGTTATAACATTCGACAGCTCGTTACCGAACTTAATCGTCGTAAGCCCATTAAATGATGAAATTTCAAACGATAAGTGAGGGTTCTAAAAGAGATGTCACAGCGAAAACATTATTTTTTTTTCGCTTGTCTCATGATTCAATTTCATCTTACTTTTTTAAAAAGATCTTTTCCTATACATCTATAAAAAGATTTGGATAGTTTTCAAAGAGAAGTATTATGTCTTATTTCGGAAGTTTGTAGAAACAACTCTCCCATTTTGTGTAATCATAGTTAAAGATCAAAAGCGAAATATCTTGTTTTTTGAAAATATAACTGTTTGTATATACATTATATTCCTTTTTAACCTGCAAGACCTTTATTTTTGCAACCGTTAGTCCTAGTTACATACTTCCAATTGCAAAAATGTTCAAAATAAGAAGCAGAGTTAAGATATTGAAAGTTTGAAGCAAAAATAAAAATGAGTCAAAAAATACAAAATTTAACTTTTCATACGGGCCCTAAGTCCCCTAACTAATATTTAGAGAAATTATCTCCACTGAAAACTATTACTGACACAAAAAACGTGACATTTGTGCGACCAAAATTGAAGGAGATATTCCAGTTTAAAGTTTTAAGGGACAATACAGAAGATGAGATTGGAACTTGTCGCCCTTTCAGAAGAATGACAGGTCGTCAAAGTAAGAAAAACAAGATGTTTATATTTTTCATTTCTATTCAAAAAATAAATGAAAATGTTGTGCCATGATACGCAAAAACACACTACAAAACCTCGAAAAATTTGAAAAACCACACTCTATGCACACATCTAATTTTAAACACTTGTTAACCGCTATATTTTCCCCAAAAAGGTGTTATTGACGGCGAGTGAAAAGTGATTTGGGTCACAAAACGCTGCGCTTCATATCTCGGTGAATATTGGTCCTATTAATTTCAAACTTTCTGTGTTGGAATTATTTTTATACGGAGATTATTTCCTTAAATATAAGTTTGGGGACCTGGGACCCGTATAAAAAGTTAAATTTTGCATTTTTTGACTTTTTATTTTCACTTCAAACTTTCAGTATCTTAACTGTGTATCTGATTTTGAACATTTTTGCATTTGGAAGTATACATTTAGGACTAGCGGTTGCGAAAATAAAGACCTTGCAGGTTGAAACGAAGCACCCTGTATATAAAAGATAATAAGAGAGAGAAGAATATATTTGTGTGTTCATGTGTGTATGTGAGCAAGGAGTTATGCTTTTAAAAGTCGTATTTCAGTAAAATCCCGATTCTCGGCGGTCGGAACATCCGTGGGCCTTTTTACTTATTATTATTTTTTTAAAGAAACTTCTGATTGTGTTATGGTTCGCAAAATTGAGTTTACATATATTTTTTATATTCAATGTTAGTAGATGCAATGTAACAGTGTTTTTAGTTATAATTTAAATGTAGGTATGTGTGAGTGTTACTGATATTTTTTAGCCATTGTATGCACTAAGTGTCGTTTTCTAGCCACTCTTCGGATTTTACGCGGTTTTCGCTTATCCATTGTTAACGTCCGCGAATAGTCGGAAGTTTACAGCATTGATTTTTGATATTGTATTTGTTTATACTTAAAACAATTCTGATTGATGAAGAGCACAGTGCTACTTCGTCAGTTTGAAAGATAAACATCAGAATGATATAACGTAGTTGTAAATTACATCTCAAATGTAAATATTGATTCTTTATTTGCGATACTGCTTAGTGAAATGCCTCTTAATCCTTATTCCTGTGCAGCGTGCTGATTTACGTTTCATATTTTATTATAACAGGAAATTAATGATCCTTAATATGAAAATTAGAAACCTTTTAAATTCATCTTTAAAAACTTGTCTTTTCATTCTACATCCTACCTTAGTAAGGTATGGACAGCTTTCCCCCCCCCCCCCCCGTGGTACAGACTCGGAAACAATAACATAACCAAATTATGCTTCAACATATGAAGAACTTTATTATGGAGAACAAACTAATTACTCCTCTTAGTGTAGAAAAACATGTAGAGCGATACGTTTGGAAAAATAAGCGAAGAAAATGAAAATTGTTCTATCCGTTACAAGAACTGGAATCGTGCCACATTGAATTCATTTCAGTTCCTCGGGGATATTTATCAACACTTGGTAAAAAGACAAACGCTATCATATTACAACCGAAGAAGTACTTGTCCGCTGAGTAACAATGCATATTATTCTCAAAAGGACAAGATAAAAATGGCTGTTCCATGTACTCCGTTTATTTCAAGTTGTGAATTTACATCTAATATTGCCGGAGAAAAGAATAATTTATATGTTCAGCAAAATATTGTTTGGCACATTGATTTACCGAGTTTTCCACGAATTTGGGAAGAGTTGCAAGTTTGATGCATGCACGCAGTTAAGGTTTAGAATTGTAATTTTAAAGTACCTTAGGGGCTATCTACAGATGATGTCAAACTTTGTTGGGGGGGCAAACTAGTTTAACAAATTGTGCCACTAAGTGTCACGATAAAACTTACTTTCTTTGCTTCTCACGTGCCCAGTTCTTTTACACAAACAAGTTGTTATAATTGAACGTGTGATGCTACACTTTGCTACCTCCTCCCTCCTCTTGTCACAAACTGCCACTGTTTCCTGACCCCTCCCCCCCAAGAGTGTCATCATTTGTGGATAACCCCTTAAGAGTTTTCTATCAATCAACTGATAATTATATAAACAATATTTTGCAAAGAAGTTGCAGCTTTGTTCTAATATTTTTAAAATATACACTAACCCGTGTTTGTGCGAATGTTTTTCGAGCGGTATTTGAAAATTTCAATCAGATTGGGACTCAACTGAAGAAAATATTTATAAAACGAGCGGAGGTAGTATATTCAAAAGACGACAGAGGCACCATGATAGAAAGTCACTGTGACCTGCCAAAAATTTCCTTATTCTGGAAAAATTTGCCTGACAATTCGGCAAAATTATGATAACTTGAATTATTTTTATTTCGCTTAAAGAAGCAGTTCCAAGTTATTTCTTAAGTTTTTGGGTTATTTTCTACGTGAAACTTTATGCGCTCCCTATCCACCGCATAAAAAAAATATTTTAAAATTGTTTTGTGAAAACTATTTGTTATAGCTACTTATATGAAGTTTCGAACGTTGTTGTTGTTGTTTTTTTTGGTTGGGGGGGGGGGATTGCTTTAGGCTCTATCCAACGCACAAAAATAGGTTTAGGTGTAAATTTTGTATCAACTTTACACCGTCTTAAATAAATTAATTAAAGTTTCTGTTGCGTCACGGGAAGATCCCAAGTTGCGTCATTGAACTGTTGCAGTGTTGCATCATGGGAAGAAATGCGCCTCTGCAAGAGCGCATTGCATTATATTAGGCAGCTGGTTGTTAGCTGTTGGTTGTACCAACACATTATCTGCATGTCGCTAATTGCACATGTAAGCGGCTTTTGCCCATTACTACCCATCAAATAAACAAATTAAACGAAAGCTTGTTATTTGAGCATCTCTTAATATTTTTCAGTTTCATACATTTTAAAATAGGCTCGATACACATAACTACTCATACATCTCAGGAAAATTCAGTGTGATATGGTTTTTAAAATAAGCTTATTCCGAAAGAATTAGTAGCAAAGGTATTTTTTTAGTCACCAATGTGATCTGTCTTCTAGAATTTAAGGCAAAACCATATAAAACAAATAACGAGCCAATTAATTAAAAAGGAAAAGAAAAGAAAGAAGAAAAAAAACGCAAATCCACGAAAGAAAAGCGGTCTTCTGAAAAGATTGTAACAAGTCAATGACGAAGCTGCAAACAGCAAATATGTATCATAATATTAAATAAATGAAAGGAATCAGTGAAATGGAAAAGAGAAGATAGCAATGGGCTATATATTTAAGGATGAAAATTTATTTCCATGTTTCTTCGAATGCCTGATGTATCATGAATTGAAGCCTGATTAGTTACCATTCATCAATTCAAGTTAATTTACTCCTTTTTATCTCTTCCACCAATATTTCATACAGTACGATAATTAGCTCCATCTAACAAAGCACAACTTCTATGATGTCCCATGCAGGAATAGAATTAGTTGATATAAATATTCTACGGGGACGTTCGAGATCCAAGACAATTGTTTGTCAACCACTTCAACATCTATTTCCGCGGAAATGAAGGATACTCTGATGGAAATGGCCTTGAGCAAACAAGGATGTTCGATAGACGTGATCCGTATTAAATGTCTGCTATACGGCTAGTGATGATGCTCCATCCTAATTCTGATGTATTACACAATTCTTTCTTGGTCGGGACATAACAAATGGAAAAAATGAAGTGAAGTGAAGAGAAAAGGGTGGAAGATGACAACAGAAAATTGGTGGATGGAATACGGGTGTAAGAGGATTGCTTTCATCACAAATTCGTTTGGAATAATTTTTAAGAGTTAGTTTCTCTGGCTCCCGTAACAGGTTCCTGGATGGTAATCTGGTTATGATTCAGTAACGCTCTGGTGACACCAACAATAAAATTTGCTTCACTACATGCGTGGCGTTAATTACCTTTAGTGTTGCAAAGGAAAGAAAAAACCGGGTTTATTCCCGGGTATAAACCAGGATTTTTGGAAAGGAAATTTTGGAAAATTTCCAGAAATTTTCAAATAACTTAAAAAAGGAAAACGCTGTTTACACTTTCACCTTTTTTCTGCATGATTAAAAATTTTTAACACTTTTTATTGTTGTAAATGCAAACTACGTAAACAGTTACCGTAAACGCATTCTACTTCGACCCAGATTTTGGATATTTTCTCAGTTTTTCTCAAAAATTTTGTAACTATTTATATTTCCAGTCTGTGGAAACCTTTTTTACTCATCTAGAGTCATCTTAATTTAATTCTTGAATACTTATCACTTCGTTTCAAAACATTATCACAATTTTTAATTGTTTTATATTTGGCCGCCAATGTAACCCTTACGTTTGGGATACTTTGACCCAAAGCTGTTTTCTCTATTTAAAACCATTGTAGAACTAACTAGAACCAAAAAAAGACGTGTGTTTATTAAAGTTTTTTAAAAATGTTTGTGCATGTCTAGTTATTGTTACATAAATTATCGACGGAGAACAGTCCCCTTTTCATCAGTTTTGGAGGTTTAATAACTTCATTAAGACAATCGCATTCGCTAAACAAAGGCTCTTCACTTCCAAAACGTGTCGGAGCATTCCATGCTCTCAACATTAGCTCCTTCTTCTCTCTCATCAACAGCTATCCCTGGAAACCTGAGCCCATTTCATTCTACTATAACAAAATTCCATACATTTTCCAACAAATTTGGCAAAACTTGTTAGAAATAGATACAACTAGGACTACATTTTCTAAATCTACTGTAACTTTTAGTTCATCATCTTCCATAATAAAAGCCATGTAACTGAACATTGAGGAGTTCTACTTTAAGGTTTTCTTTTCTTTTCAAAATCATTTCCAAAGACGGCACCCTTTTCACAAGTCCAAGTTGTATGCCAGATTTCTGGATGTTTTTAATTCTTCTAGATTCATATAAAGAAATTATTTATTGCGTTGAATGTAATACATATTTTTAATTAGTTGTAAATAAAAGCTCTTATTTATTCTTTGTTACTCAATTTTACTGCTTCATTCTGACAGAAATTGAGATAATTTACACATTTTACCTGTGTTTATAATTTAAAAGAAGTCAGCATCATAAATTTCTTTATTAACTGAGGTTCGAACACACTATACTGTTTGTTCCAAAATTCTTTCCCGGTACCAAGGAAAATTATTTTGGAGCTTGCATTTTATGCATAAGTAAAGAAAAACTAATAAACTTTATTTTTTGAAAAAAAAAAAAAAAACAACCAGTAATGGCATTTTTTATTGTTTGAAACTTAAACTAATTCTTAGAATTTCTTTGTATTTTTCACTGAGATTCTTTTACTCAATAACTTGTAAGTAACTTGTCTTCAACTCAAATCAAATGAACAAAACAATTTGTAATGCCGTACATTCATGACATACTGACAAATAAGCAAACCTTATTTTATTTTAATGCATTCCTGTCAGCTTTCATCATTACTTAATAAAAGCACTGCTGATTACGAAAATAAAATCCATTAACAGAAGAAAAAAAAACTTTTTTTGATAAAAGCAGAAAAAATGCTTTGATCAAATAAAAGTTTTTTTTAATTTTAAATTTAGAGTTTGACAGTTGTCGTTAATAGAAACTTTGAAGCGAAATTCAAGTTATTTTATTTATCATCATTTTCCCTTGAATGTTTTTTCTGCTGTCTCTCGCATAATTCGAATTTTCTTTCTTTGCCCGTTTATTTATTAAAGCTTTATTCTTATATATCACTTCCGCCATCTACTGTATAACAGAATTAGGAAGAAAATTGAATTTTGGATGCCATTTGTTAGATATAAGACAGTTTTATTATAGATAACAAATGCGTAGAGAGAAAATTAAAGATTCACTTCCAGGACTTTGCTCGATACTGGAAAAAAGAAAAAAAAATAGGAAAGAGTTAAAAGGAATTTTTCCATGAGGGAGTTTTTCATTTTAAAAACTAAAGATACTGATCAACATTTTTCACTTCCCCCTTTTGTGCCTGTTGATGTATTTTCAGTCAAGAATGCGGTTAATGTCTTATGATTCAGAGAGTGTGATTGAACATTTGAGGGAAAATGGAATTTAATAGGGAAAAATGGCGGGGGACTGCAAGATGAAATGATGCCAAACTTTCCCTTGTACTTTTGAGACATAAAATACATTAATTCTGGAAACAATATTAGTGATTTTATTCATTTCATATCTATCAAAAATGTCAGTGAACAGTTAAAGACTGATTCGATGTATTAAAAATACTGAAAAACTTAACATTATTTGGCGCTGTTGTATAAATGATGCCAATTTTTTTAACACTTGTGACAACACTCCCACCCTTTGTCACTAAGTTTCACACTTAATTTTACACCTCCCTCTTTTGCCATATGTCCCATTATTTTTCATAAGCATACATATTCTTGTTAAAAAATATATGATATCACTTTTTTTGTTACCCCCTTCCTCACCTTTGTCCAAAACTCACAACTTAAGAACTCCCTCATAGTGCGACATCATTTGTGGAAAGCCCCCCTAACAATACAGCACTACCGCGTTTACTATGAGAAGTTGAGAAGCACTTCTTCCCGTGAGGTAAACACATTATTTTCCACATTATAGTCTACGTTGCTTAGCAACCAGGCATCTGAACGTTTATAATTTATGAAATAGAAAAATTTCATATTGAATGCTATGCAACAAGTATCAATGCATTCACTACGTTTTCCCAATCAAACGATTTTGATGTGTCTGAGGTGTGCTCAGAGTTTCATTCATACACTAAAGATACCAATTTTTGGCGGCAAAAAATTTGTCGTAGAATTTCTAAACGCATGATTTTCTTGCGTAAGCTCAATGGCATTTTTTGTTCTATCATGAAAACTTACTTTCACCCAAAAGACCCCAATTGGTTAATAGCAGCCTCATGTCATTTGGAAACATCATTCGCTTCAGTTTGATATCCATACTGCCGTGGGTAGTTAGTGGGCAGTACTGTCTAACCATCGATTACATGGAAAGGCTAATATCCGGTTTATAGTCGGAAATAGACGTATCTATTAGTTTGTAGGGATGTCAGTTGGTTTTTTCAGGTGTGTACTTTTGACCCTGTTATTTAGCCTCAATTTGTAAAAAGGAAAATTTGCACAGAGCAATATTTTTTAAATCTAAAGTATATTCGATCTATATTCTCAAGGCAAAAATTAATTGATTTGTTTATTCACAACAAAGTTTTGAGCTTACCATTTTGTTTTTACGTTCCTGAACGAAATGGAGATATTTTATTTTATTTTTGTTGTTTCCATGGTAAGTATTTTTGTTTCCTCCTATTTTATATTTGAGAATGCAATAAATGAATAAGGCACTAGTGACAATATAAAACGCGTGCATCAAAATCCCATCATTAATTTCCCTTCTCCCCTGCTAGATTCATTCAAATGGAATTGTCTTTACTTGGCAGATTACCAAATTACATACAATCCGTGGTCAAACGGTAACTGCAAGTTTTTGCTCGAATTTTCATTGCTCATTTTTTTCACATTTTTTCTCTCTAGTGTACGTTAGCTTGATTGTACTTATTTGGTTTCCGCTGAAACAAATGCGCGAAAAAAAGTCTAATTCCAACATTTCCTAATTGTTAGTATTGCATCCAAAACGCGTTTCGTCAAATGTCTCGAAAATTCATTTCTGTAGATACTGCCGTTTACCTGCCCAAGGCAGCATAGCACGTATATTGCGACAGACTAGTCTATGTTTTTTGACATTTTACAAGCATATTTAAATCGATCTTTTTTAGAGAGAAACAGATTCTAAAAACCTTTTTCCTGGTTCGAAGACTTCTTTAGAAAAACTGTAGACGGGTAAGCCCAAACTGTTTACAAATGTTATGCAACCCATTTTTACAAATGAATTAAGTTTTGACTTGTGAAGAGGCACTTTAGGAAGTTCAGCAGTACTGTCCGATATGACGTCACAAGTGGTTGGAAGCCAATATCCTTCTCTTCGTAAAATAACAATCATAGAGATTTATTTGGTGGCTGAGAATCATTCATAAAACCCAGTATAAATGTTTGTAAAGAATACTCACCTATAATTTAACTTAATACAGCAGAACCTTCACACCTACGAATAAAAGACACCTGTATTTAAGGAACATTTTTTTCTGGTCCCAGTCCCTCTTAATAGGGACCTTCATGTATTTGCCTCTAATTGAGGGACAGTCACAGAGAAAAAAACATTACAAAAAATTATGTACAAGTGCATAAGAAACAGTGAATTTATTATAATTCAAGTTTCGCTTTTCCTCTAAAAATAATTGAGGAGAGTTTAACATTAACAGATGTTAAAGAAAAACGTATTTATCGTAAAAGTCTTGCTGAAAGTTACATGCATGATTTGCTCACCCAGATTTTTATTCAAGTAGGCTCAGCGCCAAAGGAGAGGGCACAGAAACTCACTAAACTTTTATATACAAATTGAAATGTGTACACTAATTGTAAACCACAATGTCTTGCATTGTAAATGTAAATTACATGACATAAAGCAAATTCATGCATTGAATTACTTCAAAATAATTGCTTTATGCTACAAAACTTTGGACATACCAAATTTTTGACTTAAGTTTAATAAGAAATTATTACTGATAAGAAATCAGTTATTAAGAAATAATAAAAACTTTAAAAAAATCATTAAGTGTGAGTTTTATTAAGCTGTTCATGAAAAATGAGAAGTATTTAATCTAAAATGTGAATAGTTTAAGTTCATAAAACAATTATACTGAGTTAACACACTGCATGCATAAACTAAAATACCTCCGAAGAAGGGACACCTCTATTTAGGGGACATAATGTCTGGTCCCATTAGTGTCCCTTATTGAGAGGTTCTACAGTATATTTCTCATGATGTAATGGCTACCAGAGACACTGATTTGGTGGCTAAGAACCATACAGGAAGTTCTGTTGCTGACGCTTCACAGATGGTTTAAGTTGAATAAAATAACTACCATGGATTCTGAATTAATTTATGAGAATCATTCAGAAAATCAGGGCCGTAACCAGAAAATAATTTCGGGGAGGTTTTAAAAACGGAGCTTTGCGCTATTTGTGCGAATGTTCAAGTCGTCGGGTTATCTATTATGAAAGCCTTTTATGCAATTAATATACATATAAAAGGCATTTGAGTTTTGGAACGATATTTTTTGGAAAGTTTTAAATATAAACGAACATTTAAATGTCAAACCGAACTTTTCGGGGCGGGGGTGACTACGAGTACCCTCCCTCCCCCCGTACATACGGCCCTGCAGAAAATCCAGTGTCACTTTAGAGTTTAGCCTCATTTGAACAAAAATTAGAACCTTTTGACATATTCGATGGGGTTCATTTAGGAAATCAGTGTTCTATGTCCCACTGATGACCTTTCAAAGCATGGGAACTAACTACTGGGCATATTTTGATCTGTCTCTGAGACGTTTTTCGTTCATCTTATGTTTTTTAATGCTAAGATACTTTCTCAAGTGTGTTCAACGCAAATTTCATAATTAAGGAAGTACTAATAATAACAATATTCGAAAAAAAATATTTGCTACTTGAGCAATCGACTACTCATTCTTCAATCAAAACCCATGTTGACTCATGGCATTTGCTCGCCTCTCAAATGCACACATTAAAAGATTTCGACAGTCTCAAATAGGATCGTTTGCTTATACCCTTGTCGCTCTCACCATACCAACTCCAGCTTGATATTAAAAACGTATTCCTACGTACATTTCAGTTTAAATTACCGAAATTTACGAAATATTCTTAAGTTCATTCCGAATCGCCATTTATGCAAATCTCATATTGGATTGCAAACAACTTGAAAAAGCAGCAACAATATAAATTTGGGAAGAATTCTCCTTAAAATGGTTTTCTGAAACACATACACGAAGAAAAATGTATTTCTAAAACTTATTTCACGCAATTCAACTTGGGGTTTTCATGCATAAACTTTTTCAGCATTGGTAGGAGCCTCCATTTCGAACCATTGCATTTGCTTCTGCTCCAAGGAGTGGAGTTTTATTTAAACACGCTTATCTTACGTCTCCTTCAAAGGAGATGAGAAAGATTCTTTCTCTGTTCTAGAACATTTTATATTCCTTTTTCGCTCCTCCTTGCTCATTCTTCTCGAATATTTCGCTCCAGATACGGTAAAAAATCCAACATTTCCGCCTTGCAGAAATGCTAAATATTTCAAGCAACCATGTTTAGCCACAAAACAATATTGAAATTTTCATTTCCCTTCTGCTGAAGCGTAAAATTTAGCTGTGATATCAGTCATTTTATAAAAATTACTTTTAGTTTGAATTAGTGCCTTGAGAAAACAGCAACATTATCAAAGTTCATTGTTATTATTGCTCTTAGGAGTAATATGTATCCTTTACCTTCCGTTAGTCGCGTATTCTAAGCTCTTACTGAATGAGTTAGACATCATGATTGTTGGTACGTGGAATTTCATCTTTTGGTTTTTGACTATTGGTAGAAATTGTAGTAAATTCTGTACTATGTATATCTACGAAAATTGTATTTGGAGAAAATATAGTAAAATCGATACAATTCAGTTTTGATGAGTCAATCTTTTTCTGATAACTACCTATGGTTTGAACCAGTGGATTGAGAAAACAGCAATACTTACTCTTTGGAGTAATATAGATTTTTAATCTTCCGCTGTCGCGCATTCTGCTTTTTCAAAGGCTGGTGGACACCGTGACTGTCGGTGGGTTGACTTTCTTTTCCTTTTCTTTTTGTCAATCTGAAGAAATTGTAGTCATTTTTACATCCTTGGACCAGAGAGAGGATACATTTTATAGAATGTATTTAGTTGGCGCTACAATTGTACTAGAATACATTTGCATTTCTGTGGAAATCAATTCCAATTCTAGTTTAAAAAAGTGTGCCACTATTAACAATTTCGAAGATCCCAAGGAAATGAAACGTCGAAAATGTCTCGCAATGGTGTAGAGTTTATGTTTTTTAACCTAAAGTTGGTTTGAGTATTGTTTTACAGAAAGCACCAAACGGTTTGTCATAGTGAAAATTTATTCAATAATGGATTCAAAAGTGCTTTTTTTTTAAGTGATAAAGAAACACTTTATTAACTTGTATTATCAACAAGTTTAAATAAGTTTTCACATTTGTAAAACGGAATAAACTACCAAAGTTTAAATATCAACATCGTCTCAATACGTTTAAAGTGTCATCACTAATGGGGAAATTAAATTCTTACAATATTTCAATGGGGAAAAATCCCATTTATTTACATTTTAGATAAATGTACACAAATAACAGAGGTCGAAAACATGGTTCCTCCTTTATTAAGAGAACATGAAAATATTTAATGCTATGAAAATATAACGCTATGAAAATAGCACAAGTTGTCAAATACATACAGCAAAGGTTTGAGGACATCAAAGAGCTAGTTCATCAATGCGAAACATTGAATACATAGCTAGCAACTGTGCATTGAATGTTACTGTTGCATTTCTTTCATTTATTTTACGTTTGGCCAAACACCTTTCATATATTAGAACAGTTAGTAATCCAACGTTGTGAAGCACAGAAATTGCAAAATTATTGCAGACACGTGTTTCGATGTTACAAGGAACACCTTTTTCAATGCTAAGAAGTGTGAGCTTCTGGATGAAAAGTCATCCGAGAAAAGCAACATGGTGGAACAGGAGATAGTATAAATGTCAAAAAAGAGAAATTAAACAAAAACAAAAAAAAGATAAAATGACACCTGGAGGCATAATTTATAATATAATTCCATCTGGAAAAAACCGTTAAGTAGTAAATTTTACAAGAAAACCCATAAACAATGCAAAAAGTCCAAAAATGAAACCACTCTGCATAAATTAGCAATAAATTTACCAGCGGGAAAAACTATGTATGGAAGCAATGTATCAAATGGAGAAATGCAGGAAAAAATAAAGTAAAGTATAAACATATTGGAATTAGTTAATCACAAAACGAAATAAGAAAGCAAAAAATGAAAAAAATAAAAGAAAGAAATGTACGACGTATACATAAAAATAATAGAGAAACTAAACCAATTTTAACAAAGGAGTCCACACAGAAGAAAAATAGGGAATTGCAGTATTCATATATATATTTAAATGTGATCCAAAATGAAAGTGCGTGTCAGTTTTAACTATCATCTGAAAACAGGCCTAGTTTAAAGTTCGAGCTTGTGAGAAAAAATTCCCTGATCATGTGGGGCAAAAAAAAAAAAAAAAAAAAAAAAAAAAAAAAAAAAAAAAAAAAAAAAAGATAAAGACCATTTTTGTTTTTAGCAAGGATATTTTGTCCTATGTCTAAAATTGTTTACGCTTGCTTGTACAACATTTCATGACGGTTGTAAAAACCGTGAAGTTCTTGATATCGAGTTCAATAAAACTTTTACGACGGAATCGTTACAAATCGAGTGTAGAAAGGATTTCCGATTTTTAGTCTTATCTCAGAGATTATGCATCTTGTTCTTTCATGGTACAGTTGCTTGTTACGCGGACATTTTATTCTAACAATACTTAAAAGGAACAGCGTTGGACTGGAATTATCTTTAAGGCTAGCTGGAGTTGAATAAGTAAAGTCGACCAAAAATCTTCTTACATCTGAAGCATAATCGTAAAAATGGGCTTCAAGCTTACTGAAAGCTGTATAAGTTATTCTAAAAAAACTTCCAAACGTTTCTTTTACTTGAGAAATGTTTCAGAAAGTTATCTTCTTAAAATTATAAAATAAAATGTTTTAAACCAGTCTCCCATTTCCCAAGCCATTTTAGTATTGTTTACGAAAACTATAAGATCAGGGCAGTTGTTCAGGGCCCAAGTAGCAAAGCTATAATCTTTCCACTTTCTCAGAGGTTTATTTATTTTTGCATTCTCAATTTATGCCCTTGAAAGTAAAGATAGCTCTATTCGAAAGCAGTGTACGTAACCATCCGATGTAGTGTGAATAAAATTTTGCAAGAAGTACCTAAAAATACAATATCTTTAAATTTATGAGTATTGACTTGAGCTAAACTAATATATATGTACACATAATGAATGAGTGGTTCCGAATGATATTTTCTTTTGGACCCCTCCCTCCCTCCCCAAACCCCAAGGTGATTTTCTCAAAATAAATTTTCACATCTATAACACTTATTTAAACCTTTTAAGAGCGAAGAAACAATGCAAAAAGGTAGGGTAGACCGACCAGTGAGTGAACTCCACCCAGTGAATGAACAGCGCGTCATTTAAAAAAAAAAAAAATAAGCTTCCAAAATTTTTTTTCTGAATAAATTCACTACAAAAGCGTTCCTTATTGATATTCTAAGCTATCTGACACCTGATTGGTTACTTTGGATACGTATTTTTTTTCTGGAAAAAATTTAAAATTTTTACTGCTGTGAATCGTTCTTTCTCACTTTCAAAATAATAAGGCTGGTTTCGTGCTAGCAATTATTTTGATACATATTATTTGTATCGATATTTTTTTTTTTTTAACTCTACGAAAGAAAAATTAAGCATACATATTTAGGCTATGGATTTAAATTGTTTCAGTCAATGCAGAATGCGTAGATTTTCAGGTAGAGGGGTGTTCAGTCACTGGGTAGGAAAAATTGCGAAAACCCAGTGAATGAACAATGGCAAAAACTCTTTTGATTTAAAAAGAAATTTGAAGTTTCTTTGAGATATTTTCATTTTCGTACCTTTTTGTAATGCAGATAGTTTTATATGCTTATTTATTTATGTATTTCATTATATATTTTATAATTTCTTCATTTTTGTCTTTGTAAACAATGCGCTTTTTACTGAGTTTTATCTTTTATCTATCCATATCTCTATATTTACCTACCTACCTACATCTATCTTTCTATATCTTTATCTCTCTTGATAGATAAACAGGTAGATAGAGAGATAGAGAAATAGAAATACATATACAAAGAGAGAGAATAGATAGGCAGATAGATATGTATGTATGTATGTATGTTTGTATATAGATAAATAGATAAAGGAAGATATAGAGATAGATAGATAAAAAATAAGAGGTAAATAGATATATAGGTGGATAAATATAGAGATAGAATAGGTAGGTAGATAGATAGATCGATAGATTTATTGATAGATAAATAGATAAGTAGTGGTTAATAGATAGATAGGTAGATAGATAGACTAATATAGAGATAGATTGCTAGGTAGAGAGACTGATATAGAGATAGATATTAGGTAGATATATAGACAGATAGACAGGCTGATAGATATAGATTGGCGGATAGGTATAGATAAGTAGATATACTGATAAGGAGATAGATAGGTAGATAGATAGACAGGTAACAAAACAGGTAGATAGATAGATAAATAGATTGATTAGGATAATAGATTGGAAGATATTTAGATGTACACACAGATAAATAGGTAGATAGTTAGGTAGATAGACAGATAGATAGATAGATAAGTAGATAGATAAATAGATAGATAGATAAGTAGATAAGCAGATATATAGATAGACAAGTAGGTAGATAAATTTATAAGTAGATAGTTAGATAGATAGATAGATAGATAAGTAGATAAATAGATAGATAAGTAAATAGATATATAGATAAGTAGATAGATAAGTAGATAGATAGATAGAAAAAAAGATAAGTACAGTGATTAATAGGTAAATAGACATAGATATAGATAGATACGATATATAAATAGATAGATAGATGTATAGATAGAAAAATAAGTAGATAGATAGATAAATACAGATAGATAGAAAAATAAATAAGTACATTGATAAATAGGTAAAAAGACAGAGATAGACCGATAGATGTGTAGATAGAAAAATAGATAGAAAGGTATGTTGATAGATGGATAGTGATATAAAAAGATGGATATAGATAGATAGATATAGATAGTTATATAAATAGATAGATAAATACATAGATAGATAGATAGATAGATAAGTAGATAAGTAAACAGATAGATCGACTGATAAGTATATAGATAGATAGATAAGTAAATAGATATATAGATAAGTAGACAGATAGATAGATACATACATAGATAAGTATATTGATAGATAGATATATAGATAGATAGATAAGTAGATAGATAGAAAAATAGATAAGTACATTGATAAATAGGTAAATAGACAGAGATAGACCAATAGATGTGTAGATAGAAAAATAGATAGAAAGGTATATTGATAGATGGATAGTGATATAAAAAGATGGATATAGATAGATAGATGGATATAGATAGTTATATAAATAGATAGATAAATAGATATAGATAGTTATATAGATAGATAGATAGATATAGATAGTTACATTTAAAATTTAACATGTTCATTCACTGGACCAATTTGTGTTCATTAACTGGTTCGAGATGTTCATTCACTAGGTCGTTGTGCCATTTTTTCTTCAAACACCTAAAAAAGTCGGAAGCGGTACCATTTAAGTTCCCGCGATTTTTTAGAGATATTTACATAGATCAATTAAAATGTTTTAGCTATCACGACTTGTATAGTATAGAATTTAAAATTACTAGGATTTTTTAAAAATGAAATTTTGCTTAACTGTTCATTCACTGGTCGGTCTACCCTATATATTTCAGAAACCTGTATTAATATTTTTTTTGGCTTTTATTGATGAAAAATGTAAAAGTCAACATAGTTTTCTTTTTGTTTCTAGTGTTCTTTCTCTGATGACACTGAAAATATAAAGCAGCATAGAACCCACAAATCAGAGTAAATGCTTGTTTTTTTTTTTCCGTTTAAAAAATGAACAATGCAACTTTAGCGAAATGGCAAATTTACGCCTTTTTTGCATACACAGCTACGCTTTTCAGGTCTCTGAAATTTTTTAAAATCACATGAATACAAGAACATTTTTTTTAAGAAAAAAAAATGTTTCAAAACGAAAAAACTCTTTTCAAATAAAAAACTAAAAAAAAAAGCAAGGAAAAATAGGAAAAAAGAAGAAAACGTAGTCGAACTATTTGCCTTACTTTAGTAACTTTTTACTAAATACTTCATTAGATGAATATGCAACTGTTCTAATTCTAGGTTCCGTTATTCCGGACGCAATGAAACGGAATGCAAACGGAAGTGACATCGCAAGCTGAAAACCAATTGAAGATTACCGCTTAATTTGGCATGAAAAATAAGTTCTCCTTATCAAGTACATTTATACATAGTAAGTCTGAGGCTAATGGTGATATTTGATGAAGTTGACACGTTGTTGTCGATATTTCCATCCATACTCAGGGATTGCCTTGATGAGAGGTCATAGGAGGCCACTGTGACTTTCCAAACATTTCCTTATTCGGAAAATTTTGTACGACGATTCTGCAAAATTATCATTAATCGGCAATATTTAGAGTTATATTCGGCAAAATCATCACCATTTGGCGGAATTTTGAGATCCATTCGGCAAAACTGGGAGTTTTATTTGGCAAAATTATCGTCCTTCGACGAAATTTACGGTTTCTTTTTGAAAAATTATCATTTAGCAAAAATTTTGAGTTCTATTGAGTAAATTGAAAATTTATGCCCTCCCAAAAATTTAAGTTCCGGGCCGCTCCTGTAAAACTTAACTATTCTGCATCGGTTTACTGCACCGTGCAGCACCTATTTTTCAATAAAAAAAGATATTACATTATTTGAGTCGCCAATATCATACTATACTGTAAATTAAATATCTTGAGAGTAAAAGGTACATGTCCCCTCTTTTTTTCCCTTTAAAATTGAGATTTAAGCACCATCTTGCGCAACTATTTGTTCTATAGGCATGAAACACCAAGATTTTTATACATGTTTTTTACTCAATAAGCCCACAAATGACAATCCAGTAATTCAAATCATCAAAAAAAGAAAAACTTTAACCACATCTCCTGGCTAATTTTGCTTTTGTACTTACTGCCATTAGCCTTTCAGGTACTGACATTGATATTATTTCACTTTTGTTGCTTACAAAAGAGTAAGAAAGTTATACAATTTATGCATGCGAAATATTTCGTCATCTTCTTTGATCTCACTTCTTTGTGCATAACTGTCATTTACTTAGTAAATGACTACATCCTTTGTCCTGAAGGAATAATACTTTTCCCTTTCTTAATTATAGCCAGAAAAAGGTTGTCAATTGTAATGTAGCATTGTTATGCATTAATGTAACTCCAAAATAAATTACGTAAAAACTGCACACGTTGAAAAAATTACTACGCTGTGAAGCTGAATGATTAGTATCAGGAATTTAAATTGAAACGCACCAAGAAAGAAAAAAAAAAAGAAGAGCAAAAAAAAATCTTTTATCTTTAGCATAACAATATCTTCTCTTGCATTCTTCTTTGTCACGTCGAACTCTTTAATTAGAAAACTCAAAAACAACGGCTACTTCTCATAAACCCTCTTACCTCACCCTACCCCCTTTTTTCTATATTAGTAAATACGCAAGCTGATTAAGATCAGCATCATCTAACAACACCTCTTGGTTTTTTTTTTTCACTTTTCTTTTATCGTCTTTTTATTTCAATCGTTCTTCAGACCAGTCTCATTAGGAACAAGTGACGTCGGCGGGTAGAAAAAAGGGGATCGGAACTTTCTCTCACGCAGTTTCGAGACCGGTTTTCGCGGACGGTTCTTTTTAATTAATTAATACTCTGTGGGCCTCCCACAAGATGGCAGATAATGTGATTAAAAGTAACGATAAAAACGCGTTATTCAATAACTGATACACCTGTCCAATTTTCTTTCTCTTTTTTTTGACATTGTAGGTCGTTTTTCAGCTTCAGTCCTTTTGTCTGATATAGATAGCGTCTTCATTATCATTTTCTCTACGCCTCTTCGGTTAACCAACGGTTTTCGTTTGTCCTTTCTTTTGAGAAAGATCCTCGTCTGTCAAATTCTATTAATTAGATGGCATATTTGACAGCATTACATGACTGTATTTGTTTTGAGATAAATTATTGCATAATAGACTGTATTAGTAAGGACGTGTGACACGTCCTGAGATTGTTACGAAGGAACTACTGCTTGATAGCTTTTAAATTTCCGTTTTTTAAGGTAATAGCTAAAAAGAAGACATTACATTGAATTCCAGTTCAAATTAGCTGCATGTTGTCATGCCATCGCTAAATGATACATGTACTTTTTATTTGGAAGAAAGAGCTGAATAGGCATTGTTTTGAATTAAATTGCTTTTTACTTCCTTTTACAAAAAAGGAAGTATTGTATTCGCGAAAAAATTTTCACTCAAAAATCGCCCTTAATTTCCATTTTGCTCACCCCCAAATGAATGTTGAGTTTTTTTTTCGATTCGACCACATGCGGAAAAGTGCCTAAGAATGTATAGACACGCGAAATATCCATTTTGACCATCACCGAGGTAATTACAACGACTTTTCTCGTGACGTCTGTATGTATGTGCGTATGTGCGTATGTGCGTATGTGCGTATGTGCGTATGTATCTCGCATAACTCAAAAATGGTATGTCCTAGAAAGTTGAAATTTGGTACATAGATTCGTAGTGGGGTCTAGTTGTGCACCTCCCCTTTTGGTTGCTTTCGGATGTTCCTAAGGGGGTCTTTTGCACCTTTTTGGGGGGAAATCATTGTTAATATCAATGCAAACTTAAGTGGTGTTATAATTTGGTAAACACTTGGTGACGTATCGCCAAGCTTTTGGTCGCCAAGTTTTTTCGCCAACTTGGCGACGATTTTTTTTGTTATAATATTCTAAGATATTATTGGAATTTTTTGTGATGCATGTAAATTAAATATTTGATAATGACTTTAAATGATAGTTTTAAAATATACTGTCACTTTGAATTGTTGTAAAATAATTTCTTGAAATTAAGTAGTTTATTATTATTTTTTTTGTTTTGTTTTTACAAGTATTTTATGTGCAATAGATAAATATATTTATAAAAATGAAATTGAGTAAAGAGTACCTAGAATAATTTTTCAAAAAATAAGCAAATTTATGCTATAAGTAAAACCAGCAGTGTCCCTTCGAAGAAAGATAATCCTATTCATTTTTTAAGAAAACAAAATTACTTAAATCAAACGGATAGTCAAAACGATTTTTACTTCCTTTTACAAAAAAGGAAGTATTGTATTTGCGAAAAAAATTTCACTCAAAAATCGGCCTTAATTTCCATTTTTCACACCCCCGAATTAATGTTGAGTTTTTTTTTCCATCCGATCACACGTGGATATATGCCAAGGAACGTACAGACACCCAAAATATCCATTTTGACGACCCCCGAGTTAATTACAACGAATTTTCTCGTGACGTCCGTATGTACGTATGCATGTGCGTACGTGCGTGTGTGTGTGTGTGTGTATGCATCTCGCATAACTCAAAAACGGTACATCCTAGAAAATTGAAATTTAATACGTAGACTCCTAGTGGGGTGTAGTTGTGCACCTTCCCTTTTGGTTGCATTCGGATGTTCCTAAGGGGGTGTTTTGCCCCTTTTTTGGGGGAAATCATTGTTAATTTCGATGTAAACTCAAGTGGTGTTATAATTTGTCGCACACTTGGCGATATATCACCAGTCTTTTGATCGCCAAATTTTATCACCAACTTGGCGACAAATTTGGCAATTTTTTTAAATTTTAAATTTGGTCTCAATTTGGCTAATGTTGGTGATATTTAGAGAGTAAACAATTGAATCACATTGAATTTGCCAATAATGGGGAAATGACATTAAATTGAAGTAAAAGGAAGTCATGTGATGCACACATCAGCTCGTTTCATTCATCTTGTTATATATGACTTTGCAATAAAATATGTTTATATTTTTGTTAGTTTACAAAATAAAAGTAAACAATTTGACTTCCGTTGCAAAATTTTTATGATTGCACCTTTGCTAATAGCATATCAATTAGGTCCCACAGAAGTACATAAATAATGCCTCTAGACCATCATTTTTTTAAAAATACATCAAGGTTGTTTTTTTTTAAACATACCCAGCTTGATTCACGAGTCCTCCCCTCTGTTGTTGTCCCCTCAGTATAAATACACATTGAAACATACTTTAAAAATGAAAAAAAAAAAAATAAAATAAATCCTCTGTATCCAAAGAATCTGCTTACTTAAGAGTCTCCGCATGTTTCAAAAAAATTTTATTAACATTTTACAATGCACACACTTGCATAAGTTCACTTAGTAATATTCATTGGCTACTCAGAGTACCAGTTTAAAGGAATTCCAGACCGAATAAACTTTTTTTTTTAATATGAAAAGGAAAAATTCGTTTTTATCTAGTTTTGCTTGAACTAAAATATTTGTCAATTTTCTTTGATTTATAAAAAAAAATTGAAAGGGTTACTAAATAGTGTAATACTTTTATTAGTCAATGTTTTGATCATAAAATGAACACGAAAAACATTTTTCGAATACGAAAATCAGATAGACTTTTCATGATTTTGTTTTCCCCTTTTTGATTCGGACATCGATTAACAAAATAAATGGTTATTCTGTTTTTCAAATCTCTTTGAACTATTTTCTTCAATAAATTCATATGACATTCCGATGGTATTGATTAATTTTTACTATTATTCAATATGATGTATTCTGAAAAAAAAAAAAAAAAAAAAAATCTGAAAAACATGCTTGAAAACTTTTTTAAAAATATTTTTTTCCATGAGTACGCTAATCTACGATTGTGGCGAGAAACTCATCGTCAACACTCTGGAAGTCGTTTTTGAAGTGCACTGTCCAATGATCGAGGTAACTATGAATGCTGGGGTGGCATTGTGCCACATCATATGTACCAATACCAATACAAAGAGATTAAATTACGTTACGAGAAAGAAAAAGCAGAGTGCAATGTATTTCAAAACATCGATCTGTTATATATATATATATATACTAGCTGACCCAGCCACGCGTTGCTGTGGCTGAGAATGGAAATATTTTACGATACAATTGCCATCGATATTCGTAACATAGTATCATTTGTAAATTTAAATTAACTTAAGAAAAAATAATTTTGAGGAAGAATTAACTTACAATGCCATCTATTAAGAATTTATAGAACTAAACAATTAATACACACTATTAAGGCGTAATAAATATTTTATTTGCAATTAAAAATTATAAAAACCATCCTATCTTTTAAGTTGGACCAAATTACAGATAGGTATAAAATTTTATAAAAGTCGGTTCAGTAGTTTCGGAGTTTACCCCGAACAAACATCGTGACACGAGATTTTTATATATATAGATATATATATATATATACATATATTTAAAAAAAAACTGCATCCAACCTTTCATAGTTACGCCACAATCTATGACACAAAATTTAACTCCTGCAAACTAAAAGCCACTCTTATTGACGGTACTTCATAACGTAGGAAGTTCCAAATGGGTCAAAGCCAAAATAATGTCCCAATTTCACAATTATTTCCGATATTGCATAGATTTCAGGTAGAAGGCCCCAAAAATTATTGACGCTGAACATAACTATATAGTATTATATAAGTTTTCCACAACTATTTTGGCGCAAAATCATTCCTAACGGAAGAATGGTGAAAAACAGACAGTGCATAGAAGGAATAGTTACGATGAAACGTTTTATATCTTTATGAAAGAATAAATGTTTTACATCTTTATGCAAGAAACACTCATAAAACACATTAATTTATACAAAGGAGTTAGTGGATAAAAATAAAACAACTGTTTAAAACTTCAGAAAAAATAAGCTAAAAGGACTATGTTAATTTGAAGCAAAAACAATTCAAATTACATTGCACGCCATTAATGTTATGAGATCTAATCTAAAACAAAATAATACGCCTTAACATATAATTTCATTGGAGCCTCGAAAGGAATTCATATAGTAACACAAATAAAAGAAAAACAATAAAAAAATTAAAACACAAATGAATAACGATTACAGTAACCACCTCTTGAGAGGTGGCTACCACCTCCATATGAGTCACGTTTGTTCTAAACAGATTCCATAAAGCGGCTGATTCAATGAGGCTGATTTTGACTTGTTTTCGACGATTTGATTCATTATAGCGGCTGATTCAATTAACCACTGATTAAATGAACCGGCATCCACTATAGCTAAATGAACATAAACGAGAACAAAATGCAAGTTTTGTGAACAACTTTCTTGATATAAAAATTATTTATCGGGGCAAAAGTACTTACTCAAAAGGCGCAACTTTTCTTACAATATAAAATGTTTCTTACCTAAAAGAAAAGAAATTTTTTTAAGCGAAGCATAATAAATGCAAACAAAATATAATGTTAGTGAGTAATTTGTATCAAAAACAAATAAGTCAGTAACAATAACTCGATACATCACACACACAAGCAAAACGTAATAGCTTCGTCTCTAATAAACGATGACATTTTATATCTTTATGCAAGAAACACTCATAAAACACACTAATTTATACATTTCGTTCAGGCGTCGTTATGAAACTATATACTGAAGATTAAATGACAGTAACTTTTTTGAGGAATAGAAAATCGTGAATAATTTATCCAGGATAATGATAATATTTCAAAAGTCGAGGCAAAATTTTATTTGAATCTTAAATTTAAATACAGATGAAAATGCATCTAGAATTATGGTCAAAAGGCACATTTGTTCGAAGCGGAATTTAAAACCAGAAGCATAGAAATTCTGAATAATGCGCATTACTATGCAGAAATAACCTCCTTAATATCATTTACCATTTATGAATCGTCATAAATTTATTTAGAAAGCGAAATAAATCTAAGAAACTTTTTCTTCTAAACGAAGAGAAGAAAGGGAAGCTGAAGCAAAGGATAAATTGAGAAAAATTTAATATTTATGAATCTAATCTCTCTTGATGATTTTTTTTAGACCGTGCTTAGAAAATATTTGTTTTTTTTTCTTTTGTAAACTTTGTTTCGGTAAACTAACTAGTTATGCTTTTTACCAAAACTCTTATTTATTGTAAAATAGAAATGACCAGGTAAATGTTCAGGAAAGGTATCTGTGCAGCTTTCACACATCTGTTTCTCATGAATTTCAATCACAAGTTAAGGGGACCGTGGACCTTCCAAATAACTCAAATCGGTCAAAAATATGATTTTTTTTTATTCCGTGGAAGTAATAATATATGAAGTGTGATGAATCGTATGAAAAAAACCTCTTGTTGATCTGATGTTTTACCGCGAAGTTATATGCGTTTAAAAAAAAGGAAACAGAGCGTGTTTTCGATTAAAATGGCTGTAAAACATGTAAACAAAGTCGAAAAACTAAGTAAAACTAAGTGTCAAACATGTAAACTAAGTTTCAATAAATTCTTACATTGGTATTAATGTCAAATATTTAGGCATCGTGAAAATATCTTTCGGGAGGTATTAAAATACGAAGATCATGAAATGTATGTGAAATTAGACTTTAACGTCATTTATCTCGAGTTAGAAAATTCGATATTGACACAAATTGAAAAAAGCTCCATGCGACTTAATTTTTGTTCGATACGCTTCAAATTTCAGAATATGCTACTTTGATAGTAGTTTGATAAAACTAGGTGTGCATTAAGGTTTAAGAGAATGTTATGTTACTTAAAAATATTAAAGTTTTGATTTTTATGCAATATTCGCAACAAAAACTATTGATTTACGCGAAAAAAAAAATACTGTGCAGTTAATAATGGATCAATCCTTAAATGGATCCCCAAAATTCTTGGCAATGTTCTGTTCTCTGATAAAAAGCAAATTGTTTGAGAAAAAAGCAAAAATTGAGTCGCGTGTAGCATTTTCAAATTTTTATTTTAAATTTCAAAATTTTTAATTTTAATTAAATTTTTGTTTTGTTGCATTTTGTTTTTGCTTGATATTTTGCCTGCTAATAAACTTACTAACTTTTATGCCCAGTTTCATATTTCAAAGTTAATAAATAAAAGAAAAAGCTTTCAAGGTCCACCGTCCCCTTAAAAAGAAAAAAAAAGAAGCTTTTTTACATTCGAAAACTTCTCATAAATGTAAATTCTTTCTTGAAAAATATTTTACTTTGATCTTTTAAATTTAGTATTTAAAAACATGTTACCTTAATTACAAAAAAGAAAAAAAAAGCTTATTTACATTAAAAAACTTCTCATTAATCAAAATTCTTTCTTGAAAAGTATTTTACATTGATCTTTTAAATTTACTTAGAAACATGTTGCCTTAATTAGAAAAACAAAATCTTTTTTACATTTAAAAAATTCTCATTAATCTAAATTCTTTTTTGAAAAATATTTTTTTATTAAAACAAATGTTGCTTTAATTTGAAATACTTTGCAAACATTTTAGAAATCAAACAAATGCAACGAAACTGAAATTTAGCCTAAACAATGTTTCAGTATAGAAAATCTTTTTGATCTATCTTCTACATTTAATCCTTCATAAATAATTTAAACAGTTCACTTAAGTTTTCTAAGCTTACTAATTTACTATTGTAAGTTATTCACTCGTTAGTACGGAAAACCAAATGGAAAAACATTTTAGCAGTAACTTTTGCAAGACACGATCTTAAAGCTTATATCATATGGAATCATTTTATTCAGTTTAACTCATGCACGAAAATTGTTTTTTAAGTTACCATCAAAACATTAATACAAAAAGCAAGTTATCAAAAAAAAATGCAGGAAACATTGGTATGCATTAGTACGTTTGCAGTGAGAGCAGGGCTCTTTCTGAATCAGAGGTAAGTCGACGAATTTTTGAGATGCAGAAAATCATCAGTTGAGTTCCTATCTGGCTCAGACACTCTCGGCTAAATTAAATTCCTTGTGCAATTTTTCATCGTGAGAGCCCCATGATGTAGTGCGAAACCGAGCGTCGAAATTATCTGTGCCATTGATATCCACGCAATAAAGGTGACACATGAAAGACTGGGTGTCATACTAGGGGATTGCACTGGGTTTGCAAATAATTATGGTCTTTAAGCAAATCATTTCCAAATTAAATAAATGTTCAAGAATTACTTGTTTGTGAGGAAACAAAAAGTCAATGCCCAACTGTCCTCCCAACGTATTCAAGGAAGCATTTAGTTATTTTTTAAATGTCTGTTGTATTATCACGTAGGGCCGAAATCGTTGTATGTTAGGAAAAAAGCACTTCGATTGAAGTACAAATTAATGTGCAGTTTGGTAACTGTACTTGAGCGTAAGTAGCTAGAATAATTAGCTTAACTATGTTGTCCATAGATTAATTTGCGTAAACATATTTTATTTTATTTCAAGTACCAGTTAACAACTCCTAAGATACTCATTGCCCTAGGTAAAATCTATAAATTTAGCCACTGCACTACAAGTAAATTAATACTGTAAATTATTTCACTTAAGAATAAAACGTCTTTTTGCGCAAATTGCTTTCCATTAGTCAAATTATTTCATTTAAAGAACAAATTATTGTATTTAAAGCACACATTTTTGCATTGAAGGTACAAATTACTGTACTTCAGATACCGTCTTTGAGTTAATTCACTGAAAAAAGTAGCGTACTTAACTCTATATCAAAAATTACTGAATTCGATATAAAAATCGGCATACTGTAGGCGGTAACTAGTGCATTTACCAAAATCGTTGAATTTATCGTTAAAATAATGCATTTAAACTACAAAGTGCTCTACCTAAAGTGTAAATTGGGAATAAACGTTTAGAAAACTATTGCAAAGGATTTCCTTCAGCTCTTTCTCCGTACACATTGAAGAATTTCTCCATTTATCAAAAAAAAAAAAAAAAAAACGAATCTTTTTTGAAGTGCTATGCAGATTTTATTTATAACACATGTATCTGAACTTTCTGAAATTGAGATATTTACCTATTTTACAAACTCAATCTCCGAAAATGTCACTTGCTGTTTACATTTATTATTTACTCTCAAAACTATTGAGAAATGTCACAAAAGTTTTTTACTGGGAGTCAAAATAGCTCAATAGCTTGTTGTATATTTTTTTAAGGAACTCCTTCTTGACATAGTTAAGCGATTATAGATATTTTTCTTAAAAATATTTTCCCGTTTGCATCGATTTTGTCATCAAGAAATACATTAAATTAAAATCGCCGTGTCCATGTCCACCATTCTAAAAATCGATGAGACGCCGCACATATGGTAAAAAGAAAAACTGCCAGGAACAAAAGAATAGAGCAAGCAGTACATGAAAAGTAATTTTGGAAGCTTAGAGCTGATGGAGGATGGAGCTCAACTTTTTTTCTTCGTTCTTTCAACAGTTTTGTCCATTCGAAACCTTTGACGCGGCTAATGAAACCATTTAAGGAAATGCTTTTTACATGGAGTATTCTCATCGGAAAGTTTCTTTTGAGACCAGCTCTCGAAGCAGTCAAAAATAAAAAATCGTTCGATATTAGATAGCATTAAATGAATGAATGGTATTGGAAAAGTTACATGCGGGACTTAATATGGCACCATACCAGTCATTATACAGCTTGAAAGTAATTTTTTATGTGGGTCTACATCTATGAAATAAAAGAATGAGGTTTCAAAATTATTTGCTCTGTGATTGGGCAGTGACTTCCATTCCCTGCAAATACGGTGCTGCATTTCTCGAATTGCAAAAGAGCACCCTCTCTGATCAAGAGCCTAACAGGTGAGATTCAGAAAATTCCGTAAAATCTCCGCGTGAAAAAAATTTAAATGCGTTGCTGGAACCGTTATCTCTTTGATTTTGACGAAACATATTTTTTAACAGAGTGTTATATATCAACAGAATAAATAAAAAAAAGTGTTCATCGTCAGTAGTTACTCTTATTACGTTAGTAACTACTGACATTGAACACTTTTTCACTTATTCTGTGGCTATCTAAAACTCTGTTAAAATAAATATCTTATCAAAATCAAAGGGGGTAATGGCGTCATTTAAACGAATTAGTTACTAACGTTGTTACTAACGCAATAATAGTAACTAATTCGTTTAAATGGCGTCATTATCTCTTTGAGGTGCCATTATCCCCTTGATTTTGATGAGATATCTATTTTAACAGAATTTTAGACATCCACAGAATATGAAAAAGTGTTCATCGTCAGCAGTTACTAACGTTGTCATTAACGGAATAAGAGTAACTAATTCGTTTAAATGGTGCCATTATCCCTTTGATTTTGACGATACATCTATTTTAACAGAGTTTTGGATGTCAACAGAATAAGTAAAAAAGTCTTCATCGTCAGTAGTTACTAACATTGTTTTTCACTGAATAAGAATGACTAATTCGTTCAAATGGTGTCATTATCCCTTTCATTTTGATGAGGTATAGATTTTAACGAAGTTTTAAATGTCAACAGAATAAATTAAAAAGTGTTCATCGTCAGTGGTTACTAACGTTATTATTAACGGAATAAGACTAATCCGTTTAAAACAGAGAAATGCTTGTTCATCAGATATTAGCTAGGCACTCCAAATAGCTGCAAACTTAAGATACAGAAACATAACAGAATTTTCTGAAACGTGAACAGTCCTTGGTTGGCGGTTCCACTGAAGGTTTTTTTATTCCTTAAAAAATGTGCAATTTCATTAGTTCTGGTTAAAAAATGTTGCAATTCAACTAAATCTTTCATCTTCCTTCGTTTTTTTTCGTCTTGAATGTATGAAAAATGAACTTATTTCACGAATAGCCATCACATAAAAACAAGCAAATGTGTCTTTAAAAATTGAAAAATATTCGTCCTCGAGAAATTAATTTTCTATTATTTCCTATAACAAACGTACGTAATTACTAACCTATTTCATGAAACAACACCGAGAAAATTAAGTTATTTCATTGAATTTTCTATTACAGAGTGTAAAAATGCAAAAATTAAAATCATTTTGAAGGAAAAGTAAATATTGAACCACATACGAAATTAAAAACAAAAATGGATTTTTCATGTAAAAAAAGGACGAAAATTGAACACTTACGTTACACCAGGAGCTACCGCTAGTTCATAACATCTCCCACACTTCAATTAAAATTTTGGAGAGCAGTCTGTAATATATTATCTGAGGTTTTTGTTCAGGAAGCCACTTTCTAATCGCATGTATAATGCATGTTTTTTCTTCCTCAATTAAATAAAGTCAATCATTTAAAACTACAAGCAGGAATCTCTCTCTTTCTCTTTTTTTTTTTATAAATCTTGTTGGTATGAGCAATTTATAATGACTACAACAGAGTATTTGTTGTATAAAAACCAGTCATACTGAAACGTTTTCACTTTAAAACGTTTTCAATTATCTCCATGATAAATAATTCAAAACATGAATTATCTCTCTATATCTGTTCAGTCAATACGATAGAAAACCATCTAAATGATTTAATTTTTCATCACATGTGAAAATATATTATGACTTCAAATATATAAGAGAAAAGAACCTCAATCATTTTTTATACAAAAAAAATCAGTTGAAGATTTTACCTACAGTTTTAATTTCATTTGTGGTTCTAGAACTTACTATTCGTTGAGTTGTTTTAGAATTATATTGCACTATTCTTCTTCTTTTGTGATTTTCATAGTCATCCTGACTTTAAAAAAAAAAAAAAGCGAGAAACATAAGTGGAAAAAGAAGGAAGTATTTCATGGAGTATTTATATAAAAAAAATTGTGAAGATAGACAGAAAATGAATAGTTTTGTATCATCTAAACGCTATTAAACACTGAGAACAAATGCTTCCTCAAACTCAAGTGCAGACACCGTGGCAATTCATCACTTCGCAAAAATTCTTCAATGCAATGGTAATAATTTGTAATTTAAATGCACATATTAAGATTATCTTGCTGCATTTTAAATGCATAAAAATGTCCTTCAACCCGAAACTTTTAGTCTCAATATGCGAATTTTCTTCCATAAATTTAAAAGATAATTAAATGGCATTTCTTCTTTTTGTGATGTTGTATTAACAGAATTTGTATAAATGAATGCTATTGAAAAAGATAAAAGAATATATGTATATTTTTTCAAATCGCAGTTACTGTTTAGACGTTGGACTCTTTTAAAGCCACGTTTCTTTTGTAAAATGGCATCTGGAATTTGGTTTAAGGAACCAACTTTCAAATGACACCCTTTTTCTGTAACAGCAGATCAAACCATTGCAATTCGAGACAGTTGTGGTAAAGATAAATATAATTTCAAGGTTTTAACTTTATATCCAACCCTTTACTTTGGACAAATTGGACGAAATAAAAATTCGTATATTGTATTCAAGACCCACTCTCTGAAATTAACTGGGTATGAAAATTTAGACCTTACGACTGTTTTTTAGAGAATGAAATCATGATTTCTTTTACTCGAGACAGTAGGGGTAAATGGAAGCAACCCATTTATTTCCCCTTGAAAAAGGTATAGGGAGACATTTGCACTATCCACCATCAGTTTAAAAGTTTATGATGTTCTAGGCCGCAAATGCTTAATCTGTGACCCGTAAACATGTGACCCATTTAAATCTCCAAATGCAATCTAAAATCCCTTCAAAAGAAAAATCAAACAACATTTAAATGATACGCTGAGTTTATCAATATATACATAAAGTAGCTTTTCCTGGCGAACAATCAACGGGTAGCTGTTGCCAGCACACAATTAATGGCAATCACTCTTGAAAAATTGAACAAGTCCACAAGTATAATGGAAAAACTTCAAAACCAAATGCCAAACACTACATTTTTCTGAACAGACATCATTTGCTGACGACCGGAGAATGCATATCTTGGTAAAGCTCGACTTCAGAGAAATGGCGGGTAAACTGGAAGCGAAAACGGGCCACTTCATATTGTAAAAGATTGAATCGGTGAAAACGCGTAGGAATCATTCCATGTCAAGTGATTCAGGGGTCCCTACTCGACCATCTCCGATTTGAATGAAATTTTATAGAGATGTAGAGATGCTTTTGAAACTAACCATTGCAATATTTCAGCTTCCTAGATCCAAATCCTGGGATCTAGGATCTCCGAAAAATGTGATCCAAAATGGCAAATCAGCTTTTTGTGCCGAATTGCCAAGTTTAGAGTAAGTTTACAAAAAGATTTATTACATTGGAAGCCTGAAATTTTAGGCGCTTAAAGTACGTTTAGCCGTTAATATATTCAAGTATTTTTGTGAATTTGAGCCTATTGGATTTGGTGTAGCATGAGCGTGAACTTGTGAAAAAGCGCATTGGGGAAAGTTTTTTATGGATTTTTGGTTGTCATAAAATCTGAACAAAAATTATTCAAAAGCTCATGCTTCGTGATTCTATTGTAAAATACTTGAATTTAATGTGTTACAGTTGCAGAGCTAAAATATCTATTTTCTAAAAGATATTGGCATCCAAAGTGGCTATCAAAATTGTACAAGTGAAAAACAGCCTATTTTCAACGCGATATATAGCTCAAGTTTTGTCACCTCGCATCTTCTTTTCGTTAAAACCATTAGAAAGAATACATTTTTTCCTTCCATAATAAGTGTTTTCTTCGATGGTGTTCTTTCGTTTAAGGTTAAAAATATGAGCTTAAAGTTCGGACTGTCGCTGTCGTAATGAATTGCATTGTTTAAAACGTCGCAAGCAAAACGCAGTGGAGAAACATTTTCCTGGGTTTTAGAATGTCAAAAATTCTGAACAAAAACGATTAAAAAGCTCGTACTTTGTAATTATATTATCAATATACATGATTTTAATAGCTTATAGTTGCAGAGCATAAGTATTGATTTTCTTAAAGATTTTGGCATCCAAAGTGGCTGTCAAACTCGTTCACATGAAAAAAGCCTATTTTTAATGCGCTGTAGGTCAAGTTTATCACCTTATATCTTCTTTTCGTTGGTACCATTAGGAAGAACATATTTTTTCGTAAAAAAATAGTTTTTTTCTATGGTGTTCTTTCAGATAAGCGTAAAAAAATGAGCTTGAAATACTGTTTGTCGTTCGCAGGAAAGTCTCGTTTTACAATAAACAAAGAATGGTGAATGCATAGGACACCGACTAATAAGGATTTTGCAACTGTTATTAGTCAGAAATAAGTTTTCAATTTGCTTTTAAAAAGTTTTTCCCAAATTATGATAGAAACAGGAAAATATCCTGTTCTGGAAGCAGACTGATACAGCAAACAGAACAAGATAATTTTCTTTTTCTATTACATTTCATTTGCAAAGTATCTTTTTCAAGGATAAATAAAAAGCAATTTCCGACTTATAACTGTTGAAAAATAACTATTAGTCGGATTCCACGGCATTCACCATTCTTTATTTATTGTAAAAAGACATTTTCTCGTTAACGACAAATAGTATTTCAAGCTCATTTTTTTACGCTTGTCTGAAAGAACACCATAGAAAAAAACTATTTTTTTACGAAAAAATATGTTCTTCCTAATGGTACCAACGAAAAGAAGATATAAGGTGATAAACTTGACCTACAGCGCATTAAAAATAGGCTTTTGTTTCATGTGAGCGATTTTGATAGCCACTTTGGATACCAATATCTTTTAGTAAATCAATATTTATGCTTTGCAACTATAAACAATTAAAATCACGTATATTGACAATATAATTAAAAAATACGAGCTTTTGAATCGTTTTTGTTCAAAATTAATGACATGCTGAAACCCAGGAAAATGTTTCTCCACTGCGTTTTGCTTGCGACCTTGCATACGTGCTACATAAAAATTAATGAACTCAAATTCATAAAAATACTAGAACGTATTGATAACCAAAAGTACTTTAAGCCCCTAAAATATCAGGCTTTTAGTGTGATAAAATTATCCGTAACCTGCTTTTAAACACTGCAATTCATTTCGACAGTCCGAATTTTAAGCTCATTTTTTTTTAATCCTTAAACGAAAGAAAGCCATCGAAGAAGAAACTTATTATGAAAGGAAAAAAATTGTTCTTTCTAATAGTTTTAACGAAAATAGGATGCGAGGTGACAAACTTGAGTTCGCTTTGAAATTAGGCTATTTTTCACTTGAACGGTTTTGATAGCCACTTTGGATATCAATATCTTTTAGAAAATAGATATTTTAGCTCTGCAACTGTAACCCATTAAAAACAAGAATTTTTACAATGGAATCACGCAGTGCGAGCTTTTGAATTATTTTTGTTCAGATTTTATGACAACCTTAAGTCCGGGGAAAAAAATTCCCATCGCGCTTTTTCACAAGTTCACGCGCATGCTATACAAAATCTAACCAGCTCAAACTCACAAAAATACTTGAATATACTAATGGTAAAACATACTTTAAGCGCCTAAAATTTCGGGCTTCCAATGTAATATTTTTTTTGTAAACTTACTCTATACTTGGCAATTTGGCACAAAAAGCTGATCCGCCATTTTGGATCACATTTTTCGGAAATCCTAGATCCGAGGATTTGAATATAGGAAGCTGAAAAATTGCAATGGTTAGTTTTAAAAGCATCTCTACACCTCTATAAAATTTCATCTGAAACGGAGATGGTCGAGTGGGGACGATATGAAAAATTAGGTTAGTTGACGTGGATTGACTCGTAGGTAAAACCTCAAGCTCTTGCAGATCCTGTCATTAAAAAAAAGTGGTCCATTTCTGCTTCGAGTTCACGTGCTATCTCTCCGTAGTTAAGCTATTAGATGCATTTGTAAAAAGAATGAGAAAACTCATGTTCTATGGCCAAAAAAAAAAAAAAAGTATCCATTGCATCAATTGTTTTTTGTTTTTTCTTTAACTATATGTTTTAATATCTTACGCTAATAAATAATGATTTTTTAATGGACATTTTTATAAGTAAAACTTCTTCACAAAGTTTTAAAAGTAAACAAGGCAGTCGTCGCATATGTCACACGTTTTTTACGAAAGCATTGATAACCCACTCTCTACAACTAATGCTTTTGAAATTAAATTTAAATTTGATACTTCATCTTTTTTAAAGGGTTAAAACAAAGCGAATACATAAATTCCAACACACGCGTTTAACAGAGAAACATATACTATATTTAGACAAGCCTGGTTCGTTTAAGCTAATAAATCTTAAATTGCCCTGTAAGCTTGACGTGGATTGAGCATACCAGCTTTAATTTCCACCTTTCGAAAAAAGAACGAGACATCTGCTATAGACAGAATGCATCTCAGAATAGCACTGAAAAAGTACTTTCAGGAATTCAGGCCTTTTTTTTTTTTTTGAGAAGGACGATTTCGTTTTATTTCTCAGCCATTTCTTTACTTTCTCAATCCAGCAAATGAAGCCATTTAAGGAAATGCCTTTGACATGAACTCTTTTAGTGCAGAAATTGCTTTTCAAATCCTTCTTGGAAGGTAATCACGGGAAAGCAGCCAAACAAACTTAGAAAGAAGACATAACAGTTTTTTTTTAAAGGAAAAAATGTTTCTTTAGACCCTTAAAAATGTACTAATGACCTTTGTGAAACTAAAATATAATCACTAATTTGGAACTTAGTTGAAGTTCGTGCAGTCGAATTCGTTTATAGTGATTATAAAGTAAAGAATCAAATTGTTTGTTACAATCCAACTGTTTATTAAATCTATATAAATACTAGTGGTACCCGCACGGCTTTGCCTGTAGTAGAAAATTGAAAGGTCTTTTGGTTCGCCTGTATATTTATAAATAATGGATGATGATTTTCTCGCCAATTCGCTATGTTCCTTTGCTCGCCCATGTTACGGTTTCACGTTATGATAATTTCGTTATTTTCTCTTCCACGTTATGATAATTTGCTGGGAAAAATGTTCTTAGAATTGGAATAGAAAAAGAACAAAATCGAATTTTCAAAAAAAAAAAAAAGTTGCACACCTCTATGCTACAAAATAACTTTGTGCCAAATTACATGAAAACCGGCCAAACGGTTCAGGCACTATCGCGTCACCAGACAGTGATCCAGATATCCATACAGACTTTCAGCTTTATTATTAGTAAAGAAAACAGAAAATATGTGTGTATGTGTGTATAAATGTGTGTATATGTTCCCTATACAAATCCACAGTTCACGTCGGATCTCGACCAAATTTGGTACTCGTGCCAAATTTCTTTCATTTTCTGTTAAAAGAAGTAAAAATATATATTGGTCCATTTCACGAAAAAGTAGTCACTTTGTCCCTCGCTTTACGGATCATATATTTCATTAAAAAGTAATTATTTAAATTTTACGAAAACTTTTGCTTAAGGAATCACATATCGTTCGTAATTTGTTAAGCAAAAAAAAAAAAAAAAAAAAAATCAACACCCTTTTAAATTACGTGTTTTTAATGAAATATATGAGGCGTCACGTGCGGGACAAAATTACCGTTTTTGTAGGGAAGAGTCTTAATGCGATTTTTTCCCTTTTAGGAAGGATTCTGGGCTCTCGGTAAGGTTTCCGTATAGTAAGGCCTTGCTCCGTCATCAAGGATTCGAATCAAATATGCAGTGTCGTGTCGGTTTGATACAAGTCACTTGATTTGAAGATATGTAACTAAATCGCTAATTTATGAGCCATGTTAACAATAATGGTTGTAATCCAACTCCGAATGTTTCATGACAGTAAGTACAAAGCTTGACTAGTTAAGAAGTCATTAAACAATGGTAATTGCATGCAGTGAAACCAGTGTAAGTTAACCACTTGCGGTCCACTACTTCAGTGGTCAACTTAAACAGGTGGTCACTGGTCAACTTATAGAGGTTGATTTATATGATAGAAAATTAGCACTGTACCTAAAAAAGCGGTTAACTTCGACAGTTGGTCAACTTACAAGGGTGGTAAACTTTGCAGGTTTTACTGTATTTTATTTTATTTATTACATTGTAAGAATTGATGACTTCCTGAATAAGACATGGTAACCACTAAGCTTTTAACTTCAAATGAAAGCTGATGATTGTAAAGTTGTAAACGGATTATTTGACTGTGTATGAGCGTTTTAACTCTGTGTGCTTTGCCACTGTGATTGCTGTAAAGTGTCATTTTTTTACAAGTTGCTTTACCAGCATTTATTATATACAATACAGCTTCAAGGGTTTTGATGAAATAATTTAAATAGTCACTGGTTGCATGGTAAAAAGGGATACAATTCATAAAACGATGCGAATTTGATTCCGAACGACTGAAATTCAAAATTCTTTTCGCAGTTAATATGTCTTGCTTTCCAATGTGATATATTCTGAGAATATTTGGATAGTTAACGGAAAATTCCTAATCAATGAATTTACAAGACTTTTTTTCAGTAAGTTACTGCCCAATAGCCAGGGTTAAGGCGGTGTAGTTCACGAATTTACAAGACTGTTTATTCCACCACTTTAAATGCAACAAAATCTTTGTTTTCGTTCATTAAATTAGAGCGAGGACTTTCATGGATAAAGCTTAGAGGAACAACAATTTTCTCATTTAGATTAGGCTTTTAATGACACAGTTGAATGAGTTACAATATCCAATAATTTTCCGAAGACGTTCCATTACAGCAAGAGATTAGATAGCGCTTCGATGGTAAATGTTATGATTACGAAAATGGTCCCCTAACGCATCATCGCACATTTCCCTTAAGAAAGGGAACTACTTGTACGCACACAAAGCTGCACTTACAGCTTCGTGATTCAGGGTTGATTTTACCGGAATCTCGGAGAATTTGAAAGCCCTTGGGGGGTATTCGAAAAGGAATTAATGCTGACTTGGACAACTACCTTCAATTTTGCGAGAAAATATTTGGCGAACGCTGCACCAGATACAGAATAATTTGGACATAGTATGTAAACATTAAGCGAGTGCGTAGACTCTCATGTCAAGATTGTGTAAACAATGATGCGATGTTGATTCTTGGAACGAGAGTTATTTCCGTAAGGCTTAAGGAGCAACAAAAGTGTACTTAGAAGCAGGAAAGTTATAAGAATAGTTAAGGAATCGATTCACATTATTAAATATGTCTGAAACCACTGCAGAAGATACTTAAGAAAATAGGGAGATATATAGGGAGAAAAGAATCGGTTGTAAGAAAATCAAAACATTGTCTTCAGCAGGACTCAACTTATCCGCATATTTTAAAACAATTAACTCGACTAAATGTCGCTTCAGACATGTGATTCGTTTACATAAACTATACAAGAATATTACCAAACACAGGACTCCCCAAATAAAATTACGTACGCAAACACTTGACGACTGTCCCAATTTCCGAATTATCGAAATATCCAAGCAGAGGGAAGGAGCGAAAATTGAAAATTATTTTAAAAGGCTTGCTTAAATTATTAACAAACATTTTATTTGTTAACAAATAGAAGATGGCAAGATATACAATTTTTTGAATCATTAAAATTCTTCGATCATTTTCCAACAATGGAATCGCATAGAATATGTTTTATCATTCTAAATGTTGCATTAAATAAACTATTTTTATTCACACAAAAAATGGTAAAAATCAGCCCCCTTTGGAGCAATTGGCCCAAAAATTAAACCAGCGCCTGTTTTCGCGTAGATTCATTTTCTCTAAATTTTATCTAAAACGTAGCATTACCTCTTGAAATATAGCACTTGCAAGAAAGAACGTTAAACTGCACCATCTCTTTTTGAGATACTAACGCCAAAATAGAATCAGCTCTCGTACCTTCTTAGGGCTTCCTGTCGACAAGTTTTTGTTTGATCCGTTTATTATTTCTTGAGATATAGCAGTCATAAGTAACAAAGTAACAACAAAAATTGTTCAGCTGCTCATCCCTCGTTTAAGATATTGACACCAAAATTGAACCAGTACCTTAATCTTTGAAGAGTAAAATAGAGACCAAATTTTGTTTGGTTCCGTCAGTTACTTTCTGAGGTATAGAAGGAACGCATATATAACTGAAGAAACGTTCTATTGCTCTACTCCCTTGGAGAAATCGACAACAAAATCTAATGCGCACCGGTTCACATGGGCACACGTACCAAATTTCGTTCGGTTTCATGCAGTAGTTTGTGCTTTACAGTGGTCAGGGTCACAAATAACAAGTCGCACACAAGCAGACAGACATCTTCCAAAAATGGTCGAATAGGACTCAAGACTTTGAATAGCAAGAGTCGAATAGGAAGCGTCCAATCCATCAAAACTCAAAATTGCACGAAAATAATATTTTTTCTTATATGTTAGATATAGAAGAGAGCAATAACTGAAAAAAGCTGACCCTCCGTTTAATTGGCTGATGTAGCCACAAATTTTATTTGAATTGGGTGTCATATTTTAGTTTCAAAAACTAAACGTATTTTTCATAATTTATGTATTTCTCTTAATTTCACAAAGTTGTCTATAAAATAAAATTGAACGACACTTGATCAGAGCAGAAATAGGCGGACAGAAACGTATAAATTTAAATTTGCTTGCAACATTTTTTTTTTCGAAGTATTTCGAAAAGAATTTACTTTTTTCTTAAAATCTGTTCAAGATGCTAATAGAAGACGGATTGCTCGAGTCAATTCGATTCCTCAATAATTAAAAATTTAAAACACACATGGCGACCTCCACGGGGTTTTTCTCGGGCAATGCGAACAGTCATGCATTAAAATGTGTTAATTAGCAGTAGAATTCTATTGTTAAGGATCTTTTGATTAACATAAGAGTCATCAATCCAATTTTGTAGTTCTTGTATTAAAGAGTTGAGAAGGGGGCTAAACTAAAATCTTTAATCAGCAGTTAGTGAGCGCAACGAGCTAAGATCAATCAGCGATCTTTATGTCACTGCATTAACAGCTCCGAGAGTTGACGAACGAGCCGGTGGCTAAGCTCACTAGTACATAAATAAATACATTATATAATACAGTGGATATAAATAATCACACTATAGATATGCTTGTTTTTCGTTCAGAAACGAGGAAAGGAGATACAATCAAAACTATTACATTTTATTGATGAAAGAGAAATCTCAAGTGATAAAGAAAAAAAAGCCAAATATTATTGACGGTAGTTCTGACAAGAATCGCTTCATTAATTACGCTGCTTGATTCTAACAGTAATTTTAATGAAATACTTTTTTTGAAGGATCTGTAACGATGCTGTAACGATAAAGTCTAATTATAAAATAATGTCAATATTTATTTTCATTTGTTAGGCAGCAAACAAAACAAAATTCTGCGCTAAAGAACCTATGTTGAAAAGATTTCCCTTTATTACTTCATTTGCCCGATTAAAAGGGAACAAAAGAAAAAAAAGCCGAAAGAAAGTAAGGAAGAAAAAAGGACAAAGAATAATAAGAAAAATTCAAGATTTGAATTCTTAAGGCACTTTTCTGAAGCCATTTTATGCAGAAGCACATTCCAAGCAGATGATTCGATTTTCTTCTTCACACTTCTTCGACTTAAGGAATGTAAAAAGAAAGCTTAATATTTTAAAAGACAGTATTTCTTGATGAGAAAATCAATGCAGAAATTAGCTTAAAGAAAATTAGCAGAGAGTATTTTGTTTCAATTAACTGAAGTAAAAAACTAATAATTCTTACTATTCTGTGAAAATTGAATTAGTTCTCTTCATTTTTAAGTTGTAAAAATGCATTAACTTACTTGGTGATTTGAATTTAAATTTATGCTTGATTTTAATGCCAATAGTAGTAACTCACGTTTTGCATTTTGCATTAAAAAAAAAGGTAGTTTATCGCAAAAAATCCAGTCTTAGCTATTATCTTCAGTATTCCGAGAACATATGAAAATAATTTAGTGTCTTAATGTGCTCTAAATAAAAATGAGATACATCTTGCAAATAATGTAAAAAAAAAAACTAGAAAAAAATATGTTCCAGAGGTATTCAATCGATAAAATGGTAGTGTATTCAAAATGCTCTATTGAAGTCAGCTTCAAAAATCACTGACCCATTCGTCCGTAACAGATCAGATTTTATATGTACATTTGTTTTCATGTACTAAAAATTATTGTGATAGAAGGTGATGCATACAAATAAAGAAATAAAAGGTGATCGACTTTGATTGTCACTAAAACACAAGTCTCTTTCTTTTACTTTTTTTTTCCAGGTTTCTATCGTAAATACATTTTTCGAAAAACCCCCTCTAACATCAGCCTAGCTATGGGACACGACTAACAATTTTGTACACAATCAATTTCAATAAATAAATGAAAATTGGAAAAAAATGCAAAAATCAGAAAAAAAATAACAGAAAAGCGGGAAAAAAGCCATTTGAAAGAGAATTACTCTCTCTTGTAAAAAATAAAATTTACTTATTTCATCCATGATTCAGCGAATTTCTGTTATTTTCATGAAATTTTCTAACATGTCCCTGATTTTTCTCGATCGATAAAGCTCCCTGATTTTTTTCCTAATTTATTTGATCATCCGATTTGTCGCCCTCTCCCCCCACCCTTTTTATTACGTTAAAAACGACTTAGAACGCATCCAGCTCAAATTGGGCAAACACTTCTGTTAAAACACCAGCCTTAATTCGAAAACTGCGCAATCCGTGGAAGTTTTTCGTCTCGTTTGTAAAATTTAAAAAAGTGAATTGAGTTCGTGCTACTTCATACCTCAACTGCTGCTAGTGAATCATAAAGCTATTTAAGTTTCTGCAAAATAATGTAATACGTGTAGTATTTTCCCATCGTACATTTAAATTTTATGTAATCACAATGTGGTGTAAACTTTTGTTTTTCAAATGTACTAAACACAATACTAAAAGTAGCTATTTTTGGATATGTGTCGAGCATAAGGGACGATAATACTTAACTGTAACTTCCTGTCACATCACTACGGGGATTGGAGGTTGGGGCCCGGTGTTACCCATTCATAGGTTACCCAAAGTTTATTTAGGAAATGATAAAAAATGCAACAAACACTTGTATTGTGAATATTTCTCCCGATATATCAAAAATTACATTCAATTACTTGACTTCTAACAAAAATTGAGGACAATAGTGCGGAAAGAGCAGTTACATATGTGTCCAGACCAAATTTTACAATTAATACATTCATAATGCATATTTTTGTTTTAACTGAAACTTTCGTTGCACCGTACAAAACAAAATGGATTGCTCCTTAAATTGACTTTACGTTTACATGAAACTTCGTTTTTGACGGAAAGGTGGCGTGACACCACAAATTACCCCCCCCCCCCGGTGACATCCGTGCAAGGAACGCAACATAACACTATAGTTTCTGGAACAGCCGTACTATTGCATCGAATTTCACTAACACAATTCAAAACACATCAATAAGAATCAGCTCTAACTTCATTTTTGAATTGGTTTCATACGCTCTTGTAAATGTCTGTCTTTTTCGCAGCGTTAAGAACAGAATTCTAAATTCATTACTGAAGTCTTCTTCGACATTTGAAATTACAATATCAGAAGGCCTCATTTTCAATTGAAGTAAGATAACACTATTTGTTTCATTTTTGTGGGAAAAGTTTTATAACTAATTTAAGTATGAAATTTAATTCTTATTTATGTATTCTAAACGCTATCTATACAAAAAATATCAATATAATTTATTTTTTGGGGGGAAGGGGCTATGACAGTTTGAAAAACAGCAGAACTTTTCTCTACTTGAAAACTTTTAACCTTTCTTTAATTCGAGTCAGATAAAGAACTAAGACTCGCATGAGTTTGCCCTACAAAAAGCACAAAAGCTATTTGAGAAATAGGAAAAATACCAAAAGCCCCTTCGAGCTATTTCGAAAGGTTTCTTTTTTCTGAAATTGCTTCCACGCGACTTAATGTTTTGTCCAAACAATAACGAGTTTAAGACAGAAGAAAATGTGACAATTGCTTTGAATTTGAAGCGCCGCTTGATGATAAAATCAATGCTAAGTAAGCGGTGGGAAGCTTTTAGGGATGAACGAAAAAAAAAAAAAAACATTCTGAGACAAACGAGCTCAATTTTAGGTAACATAAAACGAACCTACGCAATGAAAAAAAAAAAAAATGCTTCAAAAACGAAATTCTTGAGTTTTGTTATCCTAATTCTACACTCATTACTTCCAACTCATCAAACTCCAACATTTTGTCTTTTCTTTGTAATAATTTTATATTCTTCTAGAATGCATTATAAGAACAATAGAACAGAAATGTTCCTCTGCGCAATTTAATATCGTGAGCAAACATCAAATGATGTCTTTAGGGTTCTAAAAATACTGTTTTCATTGCTTTACCGAACATTCTAAACGCATTTTATGAAATGAATGGCCTTTATAATAATCTTCATCTTGCTGTTTTAATAGGTAATGTAATACTCGGGTTATAAGAGCTGAAGTGACTACCATTTTATAGATGTTCAGCGAAATGGTATATATATATTTTTTAATGTTGTTTTTTTTTGTTGCCAATAAAATTGCAGTTTGTTTGCGTAAATAGCTTCATTCTCTTCAGTTTGCTTTTTATTTCAAGCAATTGTCCCTTTCTGCCAAGTTTGATCAAAGGCCGAAGGTTAAAAAACATTTTTTTTTCAAAATAATTCAAATTCAAAAAAAATATTTTGAATGTCCGAAATCTGTTAAATTTGACGTTATCCGGTGAATATCAACATTCACATCACATGCCAAAGATGTCGGCTAAACGCCGAATAATTTCGGTCTATCAGCAAACAAAAAAAAAAGTCGGCAATCTCCGATTCTGTACATTCTCGAAAAGGTGGAAAATAATTCAGTTTTTAGTACATTTAACAACATTTAACCGTAAATGGTAAACAACAACTTTTTGAAGCGCAAAATTAGCCGATTACTGCAGACACGTCTTTCAGGGTTACATAGAAACCCCTTTTTCAAATGTTGAGCTTTTGGCTGTCATGACATCTGGTAAAAGTAACAAGAATGAACAACTTGTAAATCCCATTTTAGAGGAACGTTTTGTCTTAGAGGCGAAGAACTGAAGAAATGCGGAACAATTTCAATTTTTAAATTCCTTTTTGCAAAAACCTTTTTAGGAAAAAAAAAAGGTCGAGTGAAAATCCAAAGATGTACGGTTCGAAGGAGAAGGGGTTCTCTATTGAAAACAAATCATAATGCATGACACTAATCTCTGAAACATGCAGCAGAGAGCAGCTTAGGCTGCTGGGCGAGAAAACCATTTGTATCCCTCATACTTCCATTTTCACTAATTGCTCTCTTTACAAACTTTTTGGCGGGAAAAAAGTCAAAAATGAATAAACACCGAAACAGAAAGACAATTTCAATTCGTTCGCAAATATCTGACTAATTTAAACCTCAGAACCTAAAAACACTTGAAAAATGTTGTTTTTATGTCTGTCCTTTTATTTAAAAACTCGTTTAAAAGCTAAGTAATTTTTCAAACGCATTAAATATTTTGCAGATTTGAAATTACTCTCGAATCTTAACTAATAATTCAAAATTGAAAAGTGTCATCTAACGCATCTACATGACTTAGTACTCATGTTTATGTTCTTCTTTTCCAGTTTTCCAGAAAAAAATTGCGACCAGATTCCGCTTTATTATTGTTGGCACTCTATTCTATAAAAAGCAATTAATTTTTAAAATACTCTGCTTGTAAGATTGTAAATAAACAGCTATGCTATACGAGGAAAACTTGCTTTAGCAACCTTGATTTCTCTTGTTATTGATCGGTTTTTAAGTTGCTTTGCTCGAAGACGAATGCCAACAATCGTGAGGTAGACTGTAGTCCATCAGCGAAAATAATGAATATTTGTTGTTTATCTCAAGAAAGAATACTCAACAGTACAGTATGACACTGCGAAGTAGACAACTCACCTTGTGTGAGTTTATTTCTAACGAGAGAGAAAAACCGAGTTTTTCTTACATTGGCACAAAGCCAATAAATGTTATTGGCAAAGCAAACCGGTTTCCCTTGCCCCGTATTCAATCGAATGAACTACTCAATCCATCGTCCTTCAAACCGCAAATTTGTGCGATTTAACGTTGTTATATTTTCTTTTATTTAGTCACATTTGGAAGTATTGACGATCATACTCGTAAAATGGAAATTTTTTCTATTGAGAATCACACTTGAATTCATCGCTTTACTGAACAGATTTGTGGAAGGCGGTACATAGTGGAAAATTTACTTCTACCTTCATCAGAAAGAAATCAAGATGGAAACTTTTTTTCGGTAGGAAAGTATCGCAAACTTTTTGATTTTCGACTAACAAAACCACAAACATTTTTGTCACATTATTATTCTGATATTATGATCATATTTCATCTTATTTGAAGGTAGTTTAATTTTAACGATATGTCCTTTTTCATAGAATTGCGCGAGTCCACAAAAAAGGGTTATTACACAGTTATATTGCAGCTAAATTCCTGGCTGTAAATTGACGTTGGACGAAGAAAGACTGAATCAATAAGAGGACTTTTGAAAAAAATCCCTTACACTCGCCTTCTAACTATTTGTTTTTAGATGCAAAAAGTATTTTGTACAAAATTATTTTTTCCGTCAATGGAAAGAATATTGGCTTTCTTTTTTTCTTTTTAACGCTCTTTGACTTTGTTTTCTCTCCGTAGTCTTTCTATCATGGTAGAAAAAATATCGATGTTTTTCCTTATTCTGTTTTTTTTTTCTTTTATTTTAGGCATTTGCCTGAAATTCGTTTAGTTCATGGATCAAAACTAAAATACACAATAAAAAATAAAAGAAAAATGCGATATCCTTTAACAAAGCTTTTTTTGAAAATTATTTTTTTCTTACCGATGAAGATTACAATGAAATAACATAAGAAATCGCTTAAACCAGCAAAGTATGATTTTAGAAAATGTGTGTAAAAATGTGTGCGCGTATGCTTTATCTCGTAGACCGTGATTACTTTTGATTGTAGCATATGAAACAAAATTGTAATAAAATATGTCATTTACGAGTTTTAGAATTAAAAGTGTTTCTTTCTGCAAAGCCTTAAATTTTGTTACACGACAAGTTTTTAAATTTTTGTCTCAAAACTGAATTTTACTATCGCAACCATATTTACTCAGTTCCTTATTTTCTAGAATTTTATATTCATTATTTTTACTTCTCACTGTTATCATTAGTAATGTTTAAATAAAAGAAGCCTTATTTATTGCAACGTTTCAAAACAGAATTATTCCGTATTTTTTCACTAAAAATTCAACTTTTCCAAACTTGAATAATAAATTTCGTCTGCATTAATTATTTACAACATTGCAATACTTTCGTCTCAAAGACCACATTTTTCAGCCTTTCGGTCTAAAAACAAAAATTCTGTTATTTTCTTTATTAATGACGAAACTCTTTTCTTAACATTCACATAAAAATGATTTACTGTTACTGCTCCCCATCGTCATAAATCATAATTAACTATTTAGTCTTTTCTGGGAGCTAAAGTTTGCCTTCAGTTTTACCTAAAACGAAGTCTGAACTATTTGATGCTAACAATTTTCTTTTTAAGTATCAAACTTTATGTCGTATTTATTTGTATTTAAAATTTAGCTGTTACAAGCGAACTAATTTCATTTAAATCAATATAATAACAAGTTAACTTTAACGTTTTTTCTATTTAATGCATTTCAATTTCTCAGTTGTTAACCAGCTACCTTTTCAATGCTGCATTGAGTGTGTAAACTGCCGCAGTTAGAACATTAGATGTGAAAAAAAAAAAAAAAAACTAATGTAATTTTGAATTTTGAGAGATTGAATTCAACTTATTCGCAATTACGAATTGCGATAGGATCTTACTCGTTGGATTTCTTGTTTCTACTAATGGTTTTTATCCCAACCATAATTTGAATTCAAGACGTCAAAATTCAAATGTGAAGGCCAGGGGCTAGATACTGGATGTTGTGTGCGGTTAAAAATAATATATTTCCAAAACACATGGACGCTCATTTTAAATAGAGACAAATAAATTCAAAGAATTTACGTCAATTAACGGTCAAGTGAAAACAATAAGCAATTCGTGATTCAAAAAAAAAAAGAGTTTAAAGGGACATTTCACACAAAGTAATTGCGGAATCAATCAAAAATACTTTGTCCTGTAAAATAGATTGAATTACTTTTCATGAAATGGCAATAGTTTGCTGCAAGAATGTAACAATAGAACTAAACTGTTCTTTAGAAAAACTTAATTCATAAATTTGAAATGCCAATAATTAAATTAACTACACGAAAATCCAGGTGTTTCGATGTTTTAGGAGTCTCTTTTTCTGTGCAAAAGCTATCTCAGAAACCCGTATGTACGTATTCAGATTTTAGAATCTATCAATGCTGGTTTTTGCATTATGCTGAAATACGCTGTTCTCCGAGTTAGACGCAATTTCGAACGACGAATACTTGATAAGTAAATTCAAAAAGCAAAATATCCAAACAATGCAAATAATTTCCCGGATGTTCTATTGAATTAGGGGAAAAGGAACAAAACTAGAAATACCTGTGCTGTATACACATAGCCGTATCAATGACATATTAATCATTTTCCCCATTAGATTAATATTTTGCCAATAATTAATTTCTGCTCTAAATGGCTTAGAATTTCTTAAAATAACCGTTCTTAAAATGCATTTGTTAATATTATGTTAATATGGGAGCTACACAATTTACAATTCCCCTCTTGGGAAGCAAAATTCGAAAAATACTTATTAATGCAGTTGGAACTGTTTTGGTTATCATAATAATCAAGATCAAAGTCTCTTTTAAGCAGTGGAACACGAATTATTTCTTTTTTGGACACCTTTGCAAACTTTTGTTGATACTTACGCATGCAAAATTAGATAATAATCTGCTACTGGCTTTCTTGAATCATTTATTTATACCCAGGGAGTTTTACTTGAATCACATAGCTTTACGCAAAAGTAAAACTAAATATTCCATTCCTGATTTTCCAGGTTTCAATTTCAAGAGAATTCTGTGATTAGATAAATGTCTTAGATGCGTGTCAGGATTAAATGTCACGGAACCGTATGTACAAATAACACAGTTTTGAGCAAAATGCTAAATATGGTTTTAAATGATTACATATAAAGTAAAACCATTATTGGATGAACTTAAAAGAAAATATAATTCAGAAGAGAAATACAGGTGACAAAAGATCAGTTAAGAAAAAACTAATAAATAAGCACTGCAAATTTAAACACTATTTTGTACTTGTGTAATTAAAAAAAAAACTTTAAGTTCTTTTCTTTTCTTTTTTTGAGCAATCACATTGCATATTGTTCTCACTTGACTGTTTTGAATTCCTATGATTTTATTTCCCCCGCCTCCCTCTGCAGTACCACCGTCAACAGGCTTCACAATGCTGCTCCTCCAGCGAAATTCCGTCTCCAGGTTGCGTCCATATCCTACACACACACGCCTACATACACACACAAACACACACACATACACACACTCATGCCTGCGCACAGACACAAACACACACGCCTACATACACACATACACTCGTGATTGCGAAAAACAAAATTTGAATTCCAGATGTTTAAATTCAAATTAATTTTTATTTATTTAGTTATAATTTTTTTTTTTTTTTTGAGTGACAACTACAACTCTGAATTTCAACCAATTGTGGTTTTACCTTAGTACAGATGTGGTTTTAAAACATCATGTAATGTTTGTTGACAACTGACTTTTTGAGGTTAAAAATGATTGTTTGTTGTGAAATAGATAGTGCGTGTCTTCTGCACTCAAAGTGTATAGAAACAAATAGTAGATAGAAAGAAATGTACAGAAACAAATAGTAGCGTCACAAAAATCTTCGACTTTTGAGTTTTGACAGAATTATGCATTTTAAGGTGCGATCAACAAACATTTATGAAAATTGTTTGCTGTGTGTGTCTGTAAAAGGTTAAACATATCATTGTGGGTGGCCTAATTCAAAAATTGTTTCTTGGAGGGGAGTCAAACAATATATAAGTTGACCACAATGGGAACTGGTGCTGAATACATTTTTGACGTAGATTGCTGTTCAATCGAACGGTCTCATTAAGCGTTATTACTGGATGTATCGCAAAAAAATGTATAACCAAGTTAAATAAAATAAGGTTGGAAAATGAAACCCAGTGAGAACTAATGCTGATTAATTCTTGCCATCGAATGTCTCAAAGTGGCAGTTCAAACGTACGTTTCCTCGATGAAAGAGACAGTTATGACTCTAGCAGTAATTCATTAATTTGGACAAAGGTATACAAATGAATATTTAAGGGAAATAGTTCCGATATGTTTCTGGCCCAAATTGTTGAAAAAGGTTGAATAAGGGTAGTATAAGGGTCGGAACCTTTTTTTTTCTCAGAAAGCGTAATTTTAACAATTTAAATTTGATGGAAATATTTAAAAGAAAAAGAAAAATACAAACTAATAGATTCCGAAAAAAACTAATGCTAATTATCTTTATTATAATCTTCCCGAAACAGAAAATTCAGATTCAACGAACGTTATTTACTTCATATATGAGACACTTGTTTCTTCATTTTCAGAAAACAGTCCCCCCCACCCCCCCCCCCCCCAAAAAAAAGAAAAGAAAAGAAAATTAATTTGAATTCTGAAATTTTGAATTCAAATTATGTTTTTCGCAATTACGAACTGAGACAAGACCCTACTCATTGGAGTTATTGTTTCTATAAACGGCTCCTGCCCCCCCCCCCAAGCCTGCCTCACCTCGTGGGCGGTTACGTGTGCATAGTTGTGTGTGTAAGTGTGTAGGCTTGTGTGTGTGCGTAGACCTGTGTGTATGCACGTAGGCGTGTGTGAGTGTATGTGTGTGAAGTCGTGCGTGTGTATGTGTGTGAAGACGTGTGTGTATATGTGTGTGAAGTCGTGTGTGTGTATGTGTGTGAGCGTGCGTGTGTGTAGGACAGGGACGCCTCCGACCAGGAGAAGCGGTTAGCTCAGGACTGGAGCAGCCGCGCCGGCTGCAGAGGACGGTGAGCGGTGGTGCTGCAGAGGCTTCTGGTCCAAGCTGAAAAGGAACCACAACATCAAGAATGGTCAAGTGAGGACAATAAGAAATCGTGATTGGCCAAAAAAAATGATTTTAAGTAAATGCATCCAAAATCTCAAAATTACGAAAATGCTCAAAAGTCTTAAAACAATTAATAGTAATTTTCGGTCGCATATCAAAAACGAATGCTCAGAAATTAAAAGGGAACGCTACTCAAAGTATAGAATCTATAAACATATCATTTCGATTATGCTTCTATCAGTAAAATTTTTCTTTTCAAATTGAAACACCTGCCGTAAATATTAATTACTTTCACTCCCAGGAGTCACGGACAATCTCTAAGCATTTCCATAAAATATTCCCAAGTAATAATTTAAACGCGTCAGAGTATTATACTAGCTACAAGATTACAATTTCCCAGATCTAAAAGACGATGTTGGAAAATAGCTTCAAATGCATTTGCCACAGTGTTCGTTAGCATAGTAATTACGATCGAAATATATCTCAAGCTCTGGAACACAAATAATTATATTCTAGATCACCTTTCGATGCTCTTAACGATAATTATAGATGTAATATTCAGACATTTGTCGTTATGCATCATCGTAGAATAATTTATTTATGCTACTGAATTTCAGTCTCTGTCATGAGCATTCAGGCGAGATTTAAAAATGGCGAAGAGCAAATACAGGTAGCGTAGGACTCTCTGTGTTTGAATTTATTTCTGCTTCTCTTCCCAGCAAATGTGAACTTTTCTTTCGCAATCATAGTATATGATAATGTGCTCTGAACTGGTTCTCACATTAGGTAAGTTAGTTTTAAAATTTATTCATGTTGGAAGGTTAAATAACAAATGTCGTCATTGTAGTGGAACGTGTTCGGGGAAAATTATTCAACATTTTTATTTGATGACGAAATTGGAAAATTTAACAGTATGCTCTTACAACAAACATGAGGAATAAAGTATTTTACTCGATGTATCCAAGGTTTTGGGGCATAGTTTTTAGGATAAAAATGAGCTCTTATCTTCAAAATGTTTTGCAAGTTTACTCTAATTAGTATTTTACATTTTTTATTATTTATAAATAACCTCTGTGCATTGTCACTTTTATTCTGACGAAGAGAAGTAAAAAGAAAAAAATACAGCTTCCTTAATGATCATTTTGGTTTTTCAAAAAAAAAAAAAAAAAAGCATTACAAATTACAATTGAAAAAATATGGCTGCTGAGCATAAGGGTCAAATAATGGAAGAACTTATATGACTCTCAATTAAGGAATTTCTTGTTTTTTTTCCTTTGTCGATTTTAAAAAGCCAGTTGAAAATTAAATGAGAAACAGGGATGTTAAAAAAACAATTTGTTTATTTTCAGTATTAAATAATATTATTGTGTATTTAAGAATAATTTTTGAAGAAGACTAAATTACAAAGAGTTTGAAATTTAGTTTCGCCAAATGTTGGGTTTCAGAGGCAAAAAATACGTACTGGCGGAGCTCTTTAAGATCATTTAACGAGGTTTAAAAAATTAAAAACATATTAAAGATTATTTATGATGCTCTTGATGACTTTCTCCTTAGTCGGCCGGGTGGCGTGGCGGCAAGGCACTGGTCTTCTACATCTTGGTCCCGGGTTCTTACCCGCGGTGACATGTCGGTGGATTTTCGAAGACGCAGAAAATCCTCAGCGCCCATGATTATGTCATATGATTATGCGACATGTAAAAGATCCCTTGGGCATTCGTTTGACGTTGAATGCCCTCGGCACAATTAAGTCTCTGGTGCAGTTTCGCATCGAAGAAAGCCCAGGTGCCTCCATCTGGTGGAAACTGGACGTAAAAATCACCTGTGTCATTGACATATCCGCTCCTTAACGGTGGCACATGAAAGATTGTATGTCATATCT